>NC_090921.1:1297146693-1297449723 GCF_040938575.1 Ambystoma mexicanum | reverse complement strand
CCTTTTTCCCATCCTACCACATAGGACATTCAAAACCACTGCCCCCCCCTTTCCGACACAAACAGTTTCACACGACACACCAGAGAACGGACTAACACCAGAGTCGTTTACCTGACATGTTCCAAGACAAGGGTCAGGCAAAATCAGGCAATTGATCAGAATCACACACACCTGACTACCCTTTCCCTTTCCCACAGGGATAAAAGGTGGAGCAAGAGAGCACAGTACGGGCACGGCAGACAGCACAGTGAGACGGCTGATCAGCCATAGCAGTTAAAGAGGAGGATAAAGGCGGCAGGAATCGAGAGGCTGGCGAGGAGAGGAGTGACCTTGCCCTTTTCATCCCAGAACCGCGGAACCTTTGTGGAAGAAAGCCTAAGACAGCGAACAATAGCACAAGTGTCTTGCAGCAGATGTCAACGGTACACAGGGCATGCCTATGCCGATAAGCAAGAGCGAGGGAAGCTCCTGCAACTGTGGTAACGGCCTTGATGCCAGAAAAGCCAAAAGCCAAGCAGTTCATCACAGCCAGTGAGTCGAGGGGAGAGCCGATAAGAACCGGGCTGTGTTGAATGAGACTCACAAAGTGGCAAGTTTGAATGAAGTTCAACAAACTGTGAAAAATGTTAAGGGGGAGACCAGCTGCAGAGGAGAGACTCTGGTTGATCCCCATCTGAGCGAAACGTTACATGGGGATTGTGATGGCACCAATATTCCCTGCTGTACTGAAGCGGAAAGGGTTTCAAATATATATTTGTCTGCTTCTCTAGACATGGGATACTTTGTGGCAAAATTGCACCAGGCTTCAACTTAATTTGAACTGCTCCTGCTCCACTCAATAGACCCACATCATATGGACTACTGGTCCACAAGCTACTTGCCGCCTTTTCTAAATCTTCCTGGAAAAATGACGGTTTCTTTTTTACCAATGCCATTCTCTGTGGCATTTCCTATCCTCAACTTTAATTTAATACGTGAGACTTATTAAAAAATACTAGTTCATCACCTGAATTGTTATCTCTGAACAATTCTTCATCTGTCAAGTCTGTAGTCTGTATCCTTCATAAAGCGCTATTACCACTCTCCATCCTCTTCCCTCATTATCTGTCCCATGAACAACCACCCTTTCCTCTCTTAATACGGCTGCTTCTAGGTTTAAAGGGATAACCTGTCCATCATCCTTAGGTATTTCTGGCCTAAACAAAAATTCGTCAGGTATTCTCAACAATTTACGTACCAGTCTAGGAAGCCATGTCAACAAAATATTTACTCCATACAAAAATACTTCTGGGTCTAAAGGGACACCTTATAATGCTTTTTGGCCTGTAAATGCTAATATGAATTCGCTTACATTCATGTAATGTATCCCTCGAGTGGAACACACTATCACTTTATCAGTGAAAGATATTGTCATGTTTAGATTTGTCATCAAATCATGTCCTAATATGTCAACTAGCGTCTGCCGAGAATACAATAGTTGCATAGGCACGTCATGTTCTCCTATAGAAATTGGTAAGTTGTTAGTAAAAGGACCTAAACTCATAGCCCCAGAGAATCCCTGTGCATTCATGGCAATGCCAGACATTGGGTACTTTCCCTCTCGAACACAGGAGCAAGTCACTCCAGTGTCTACAAGAAATGAAAATGCCTTGCCTCCTATTGTTACCCTGATCCTCAGTTCCTCTTGGGGGTCTGGTGTCACTGATAATACTGAACACATCAGGTCGCTATTGTAGATATAAATTCATCCCCGTACCTGTGAAAGGATTTCCTCCTACCACGGTCACACTACATATCCTGGGTATGGATGCTTCTGGAAATCCTGTACTCGCATTCCATTGTGGCACCATTGATTTTTGTTTGTGCTTTCCGAGTCTGTACTTGTGTTTGCATAGGTGCTCGCTGTGGTTGCCCTTGTGGCGGCTGCTTGCAGTGGAACTTGTTGCACTTGCTGTATTTGCGGCCCACATGTCTGATTCTGGGTGTGATCTTGGGCATAATATTCCTGCGGTTCTCTATATGCTGTGTAGAATAGCCCACCCCCCTCTTGGAGCTTCCCAGTTCTGCTGCATGCCCCTTCTACTTCTACATGCTCGGGTCATATTTCCTATTCTCCCACAATTCCAGCATTGCCGCAGCTGTCCCTCCATTAACTCCTCCTCCCCCTTGAGGGTTTTGAAATCCACTTCTTCCTCTTAGTCCATTCTCTCTACACACCTTCACCACTTGTCAACACTGCTCCTTCTATGGCAAATATTGACAATTTTTTCTGAACTAACTTTGCTTCCTTCTGTTTCATGCTCTCAGATTTCTTCTTCTTCTTCTCTTGTAGTAATCGACAATGATGTACGATAGTCAACTGTATTTCTGGCCATGGCTTTGCTTCCAACCCTACCTGTTTCTTCATCTACCATTGCACTGTCTCAGGCAATCCCTGACATAAAATATGATAGAATAATGCTGCCGTTTTATACCACAGTCCCCTCGTCTCAAGACGCCAATGTTCTTGAATCACTTGAATAAAAGCAACAGGATCTTTGTTCTCACCCATTTTCCTTGTCATAATCTCACCCATGTATGATATGTCAGGATATTGATATGATATGGCATTTATAACGTGCCTGTACACACGTGTTTCTAGGCGTGGCAAAACAAGGAGGGGGAAACAAAGGGAGGATAAAACAACGATCTTACTAAGCCTTTTTTCATTCAAATTGTGCAAGTACAGGGGAGCGTGAAGGGTAGAAGCGCAAGGGGGGAGGGGAAGGGAGAATTGCAGGTAAATCAAGAAGTACAGCCAGCAGGTGGCTCATAAGTGCAGAGAGAAGGGACTGCAGGGTTGCAGGAACAGACCGTTAAGTTCTGGGGGGGGCCCAGAGGCAGGGCAAGAGCAACTCGACATGCAGGAGCCTGGGCCCGAGTTCAGGGGGTATCCAGGTGACCAGTGCACAGAGCAGTCGGTGTGCATCAGCAGAGGAGAGGAAGAGAGAAAGCTGAAGCAAAAAAGGTCTTGAGTTGTTTCCGGAACCGAAGATGGTTCTTTTCAAGTTTCTGAGAGGCAGGGAGGTGGTTCCAGAGGGAGGCCCCAGCCGAGGAGAGAGATCTGCTCCCAACTCTCTACTTGGAGAAGTGTCTGACCCTCAGTGAGTTGGAGGTGGATGAGCAGAGAGCTCGAGAAGGAAGATGTTTGGGAAGAGAAAGTTGGAGGTAGAGCAGTCCCAGACCCCAGAAAGCCTTGTGGATGATGCAGAAGGTCTTGAACTTGATCCTTGCAGCCACGGGGAGCCAGTACAGAGATTTTAGTGATCGAGAGATACGATCCCTGGGCTTGAAGCCAAGGACAAGTCTCGCAGTCCAGTTCTGGATAAGTTGTAAAGGTCGTAGAGTAGTATTGTACTCTAACCGCCCTCCATACATCTGCTCTGCAATTGTTAAATGGCATTCCATCATACGTTGTGTGCTGCGCTGTCACACTCACATATACTGCTCGTCTCCAAATGTCGTCAGTTCTCTGCCATAGGATAGCTGCCAGTAGGCCTTTATGTCACCCACTGCTAACGTCATCCCAGGTGTCATTTTTCTAACTCATTAATCCATTTTCCCACACCTGCAGTCAGGCTAGGTAATTTACATTTCAAATTATCTTTGTCCATTTGGGGCCACAGTATATATTGCGGTTGTCCTCCCCATTTCTCTAATAACAGCAATTGTGTAAATCCTGTTATACAATCTTACCCACCTACATTTCTTGTCTTCCAGGTGGAGCTAGTTTTGCCTGTTTGTCTTCGTCCTGGCAATGATCTCAATCTGCTTACAAAAGGCGGGGATATATCCCCTGTACTGCGAGCGACTGTGCTTGTGGTTACTCAGAATATGGTGTCGGTTCAGATTTTTTTTTCTTTCGGTGCAAGTTCTCTGATGCTCCCTTTGGTTCTATAACCATCTTTCTCCCTCATTTGCCTATTTAAATCCCATATCCTTTTCCCTATGCCTTCTGCCTCATGCTCATCATCCCATGTCTGTATTCTCGGTATCCCTTGCAGCTCCCTGCGGGGCTGTTATAACCATCTCTCTTCTTCCCATCGTTCTCGTGATTCATTTGGTAGTGTACAGCTATCAACAAGTGATCTATTTCATCATCCCTTTGTCCCCTCCTCCTTTAATTTCTTCTTCCGTCCTTCTCATGTCCCTTTTCTCATCTTCCTCTCACCTTTGCAACTTACGTTCTTTTAGACTGTTTCTATTTCATCATGTTTCTTCTCCTCTATTTTCTCTTTCTTTTGTTCTTCATACCTTCTTCGTTCTTCCTTTCGCTTCCTCTTTTTCCTTCTCCTGTTGTATGCCCTTTCTCATTCCTTTTCCTTCTTTTCCCATTCCTCTCTTTCTTTAACATCATTAGATCCAATTCTTTTCTGGAATTGTATTTTCTCTGAGACATCAACCTCCTTAACCCTGGCTGCCTTACGTTTTCTACAACAGATTAAGCTCTTGAATCAGAACTCCTCAATTTTTTGTATTTTACACATAATGACTTGATTACAAGTTAAATACTCTATAGTGCCTCAAGATGTTCTTCTTTTAGTCTTATATTATTGCAGTCTTTTTAGCCTTTTATGTAGGATTGAGAATTACATGTGATCTACCCTACATTTACGATTTTATAAATATTCTATTGTTTGCTTTCATTACCTATTAGGAAGTGTTATGTATAACTATGCCCTTCCTTTGTAATGATTTCTATGCACCTACTTGCATTGTATTTCTGTCCTTTCTCTTTCTTTTTTGCTTTTTCTTTGCTTTTTTAAAGGTTTTTTTTATTAACCAAATAAAAAATATATAAAAATGTCAGGTTGCTCAAATTGCTTGGGCGTGACTGTAGTCTTAGGAGGGAAGTGCTTCTAGGTTCTGGTGTTATCACAACAGAGTCTGTTGTAGAAAGAGCGGGATCTAGGTCCTCTGTAAAGTTAGATTATGTAGAGAGACATCAAGTGGAAGATAAGTGCTCCCATTTGAATAGTGCTGAAAAGAGTAGCAAAGGGAATATTTTTGAAATATTCTTGTGAAAGGGTAATCACAGAAGGTGGGCGCAAAATATGAGATTTAAGGGATTAAGATAGAATTATTTCCTAGATTATCTTGTGTTATGTCCAAGCATTTACTCTTTTTGGAATAAAACCATAAAGTAAATGCAAGACATATTTACAAAAAGAGTAAAAATGTGTCTAAAACCATCATGCATATTCAAAACCGAAATGTGATCAAGCTCATTCCCTAACATGCAAAATTATTAATGTGATATGTAATGTTAGGGACCAAGTGAAGGGAGAAGAAATGGGAGAAGTGATTTAAATGGTGATGATATGAAGAACTAAGCCGGAGCCCAAGGGCTGGGCATTGGGATTAGTCTAGTTGAAGAATCATTGGAATGGAAAGATGATCCAAGATCTCCCAGGAAAACTAGAGATGCATGCTGGGATGCCACCATGGGGCAGGACTAGCTGGTAAGGGCTGTGTTACTGCTCTTACTGTTCTTATATTATTAAGAAAAGGGATTAAGTTGGGAGGATGGACTAAGTGTTATATTAGGGGGCTTAATTTAGTTGCACAAATAGGCTCTGATGCTGAAAGGTGCCTTATAGGTGAACATTCCTAATACCACGGGAATACATGCTATAGGCAGTACTGACTGTACATTGGGATCTATTTGTGAAGGGTTGGCCGATAGGGATGATGGAATGAGTGGGGCGGGGGTGTCACCTGGGTTGGAGAGAATGTCTCTTCGTAAAGATGTGTTGGCAGGATTCCCCACCAGCTTGTTGTTGTTTGGAGTGTAGGAGAATCCATTTGAGTGTCAAGGTACTGCACCAGATTTGATGAGATAGTCAGTGGTAATGCAGCCATAGGTAGTTGCTGTAACCTATGGGTAATATACGTAGACCAATTTCTAAAACTACGCCTGAATTTACTACCAACTAGAGAAAGACTTACAATAATAAAAAAACTTTCAGAAGATCTTTTCTACTGTCGATTCTGCAAAACAAAAAGCAGGTGGAGACCTTATACCATGTTATTATGGAGTGCCCAGTGCTGAGAAATAAAAGACAATTGCTTCAAAATAAGTTGCCGTGACAATCCACCTCGCTGGAACCAAAAGAACGTTGGTCCAGTATTTTGTCAGGAAGCCAAAACAAACTAATTTACACAATTATTCAATTTTGGAAACTCATAACAACAACCGATAGCATGGACTAGAGACTATTGGACCTGTCTTTCCCAGAATACACATATATTAAGAACTTTTTTAATTATACGAGAATGAACTCTCTATAAGTTCAAGTTTACTTTTTTAACCATGAAATGTCAATATGAGTGAAAAAGTTTGTTTTCAAACTAAATCGTTCAAAAAATAAAAACATTTTTTTTAAAAAAAGATATGAAAGGATTGCTACATATTTACGCTGGATCTGTGGATGTTTAGGAATCCTGACCAGGAGAATGTGATGGAAGTGAAACCATAGTGAGCCACATAGGTTGTGTATTAGACTCAAAATGGAGTTGTGCTGGGGATCTCTCTCTCAGCTTATAACTTTTTCATATGTTATTTCTGCTGCAAATAGGATGTCAAACATTCTCAGAAAAGGAATCTCTAACAATGCATGTGGTGTAGCTGAGGTCCATTGTGTTATTGGGACAGAGTCACACAAAAGTGACTTTCTTTGAGTATGTATTGCCCCTAGTATATTTAATAAGCGTCTTCTAGATGGAGAGAGAGCACTGTCAATACTTACCCGTGTAGGCCAAATTGCAAGAGAGGGGTATACCAGTTAATATATATATAAATATTGTGGCAGGGGCCTCTCCCGACCTGTGGTAGGCAGCCGGCCAGGGTGTATGCCAGAGCAGGTCTTACCCGAGAGGCAGGGTGAGGAAGCCGGGAGGGCACCAGTCCCTAAACCCCCTATATGTTACTTGACTGGTGAGTATGTTACCACTGTCTATCATGCAACCCTTGCCCCCTCAATGTTTGCCTGAGTTCTCCCTGCTTTATTTTAGAACTACAATAACCACCAGGGGTGTTGCTAGGTCTGGAAAATATCCGGGGCTACACTAATGTCGGGACTGTCGTGACTCGGGGCTATGCAGCCTTTTGGTTGTAGCCCCTGAGATTCTATCTGGGGCTACCAAAAGACCAGGGGCTATAGCCCCCGAACCCCCCCCTCTAACCCTCCAGCAACCACAATGCAGTATGGAACCAGGAAAGCCCAGTGGGCCACTGGAGAGCACTGATGTTCCCAATACAGATTTTTGCGATCTTATACCTGTCAAATCAACTTGAGAAATACATAACTCATGGCATCCCAGAATAAGAGGAATGCCGAACTAACATCAAGCGGGACGGAGAGACTGTACAAAATGCAGCGCGTCTAAGACGGGCGTATGCAGTGGTGCATTGTGATGAATCCGCCCCGTGTGTGGAAATTAACAGGTTTAGTTGGAGCCCTGGAGTCAGGAGGAATGCGCTGGAGGGCGCTGGAGGGCGCTGGAGGGCGGTGGGCGCTTGGGGGTACGGAAACAGGATATGCAAGACCTGAGGGAGCAAGACCGAGCGAAAGGCGTTCAGGTGAGGTCAGGAGGCGTGGAGGTAGGCAGAGAGGCTAGGCAGAAGGTGGAGCCGAGAGCTGAAGAATCTGTGGAGGAGTGGGACAAAGAGTGCAGGTACGTTATTGCATGTGGGAGAGAGTGGCGCCAAGTGGAAAGAGTGACTCTGTGAGAGTCTACGTGAGATGTGAGTAGCAGTGAGCGAAGGGGCAAGAGGGGGTAGAGTGTAATGGAGGTAGTGTAGGGTGATAGTGATGCAGAGAGACACAGAGACAGAGGTGAATGTTGAAGGTGGGAGTAGGTGGAGGAGGGAAGCCGTGGGGATAAAGAGGAGAGGAGTGTGAGAATACCAGAGGGACAGAAGAGAGGCGAGAGGAGGGAAGTGAGAAGACCAGAGGGCGTAGGATATGAGAGTTGATGATGGGAGAGAAGGAAGGGAAGATGGGAGAGCGGGAGTAGGAAGGGAAAGGGGAGTCGTGAGTAGGAAGGCAGGGCGATTGGTTAATCAAATCCATTAGGCTATGCGATGGCATTCTAAAAGCATTGAACGATGGCGTCATGATAGCAGCTGTAATGATGTGAGCATGGGGTCAATCAAAAGAATACTTTGCTGTTGGATCAGCAATGCAGTGCCGATTCTGTTCAAATTGACTTAAAGTAGCATGAGGTTAAGCTAATAAAATACCCCGATACAGCTAGCATACTTGAATGATAAACACATGTATATCAGTATAAGGTTTGGCCAATCACGTAATATGTTGGTGATAGCTAGCCTGCTAAAACAATGCATGATAGTGAATGAGGGTGCGACACCACTGTACAGCAATTGCACTACACATCCTCGGGATGGGCTATACCGCGGCGCCAAACCACTCAATGGGAAGGATTGGGGGGACTACCCTTTTAAACAGCAGTATAAAAAAAGGTAATTAAATAAGTCCTTGTTGCGAATTAGCATGCTGATCAAATGCTAGATTATTTGCACTGATAAACATTCACATTAGTTATTTGTTCTAGATTGAACACACGGTTGCCTAAACAACCTTAATTTGCTTTGCTAGAAATTGGCATAGAGCAATCCCCTGCAGGTGAGGAGGAGAGTTCCATGAATATTAAGGCTGCAGCACATTTATATAGCAACGTACGGGATGGTACTAATATACTTCCTTTTTTATAAACTAGCCAGCAACAGCAACAAAAAACGTTTTAAAATAACATTATTTGGCCTGTGAAAATGATATTAACATACTTTTATTTGGACTAGGCTGTATTTCTAACTTAGACATTGATATAAATTCGCCCCGGAAGTGGAGACGGCACATTGTGTGTATATTAAGTGGAGCACATATTACTGACACATGAAACTAGTTTGCCACAAACATGTTTTGGAATAAGGTTACAATAATATTAGATCATGTAAAATGGAATAATTCCACAAGGCGGCGCTGCTGGAAAGCGTAAGGAGCAGAGGTAGGGCATTGCTACAAGGGAGCTGAAGATAGCGAAAGAAGTGTTAAGTGTTGCGGGTGCAGTTGCGTAATTCAAAATAGGCCTAGACCTAGAGACAGGTAGTTTTAAAAGGCAACCCTCGCGAATGGCCTCTGAATACCAATGACGTAAAACCAAAGCAGAATAAGACATTTGCCTAAGTAAGGTCAGTCTAATTTTGAAAACGGAGCGATGCAAAATTCAACTAAATGGTTGAGATTAGAGAATGATGGGCTTGGCCCAGGTAAAAGTAGCATCTCTTGCCCAGTATTCGCTTGGTATAAAGAGCAACCCACCCACTCCTTATTGAGACCAACATCACCATTGCTTTATATCATCTGTTAGGCTGAGCTTGATACAGTGTTCTTTAAACCATAGAAGGCAGACATTAAAGTGTTAATAAGTAATTGGTGATATCCGTGTTGGATCCCACTAGCTTTGTATAGTTGACATTGATCAGCAAAAATAAGTTGACCCGAAACTGAGGAGAAAGGGTGTTTCAATGGAGAATAGTAGTCCAGCTGTACTCTAAAGAAGTAGTCCATAAGCACTAGCCGGTCCCATAGCAAAGCGAGTATAACGCTTGCTTTGACATCTGTGCAGAGCCTGCTGACGCAGGTTCGAATCCCGGCAGGGGCCAAACTCAGACTTTCATCCTTCCGAGGTCAATAAATGAGCACCACACACAGTGGGAAATAAGCAGCCCTCAGATACCTGAGTGTTCGTAGCACTACATAAATGCACAAACAAACAAACTGTGTCATCAGTCCCTTTAAGCTGGCAGGTTCCATTGATCATAAAGAGGCCCTGATTCAACCTGACCTGAAGTGAGGGGTGTAGTTATGCAAGTCCTTTATAGCGGGCCCTGGGCCAAGGTCGTTCATCAGCAGGTGGGTAAGGTCAGTGACCAGCAGGAAAGAGGAACAACTATGAGTTAATGATGGATGTGGCAGGCCAGTGAATGCAGTGAAATAGCAGGAGAGAAGGTCTCAGTGAGCGCCTTGCCGGTAAATGAGCCCAGTGTCAAGTCATGACAGGCACAAGGAAGAGCAGGAAGGCACCTGAGGGTAAAGTTCCAGTCGCTGGCACATGAACGGAGCCAGGTGGCACTCCAGCGTGCACTGCACTCCCCCAGTGGGACAGAAGCTATAGGAACTCCACCGTTCTCTGGGAGGTTGCTAAGAGAGAAACACTTCACGACCTCCAAACATTTCCCATGCAAGTAGGGCAACAACACCCATTGTCTTGTGCCGGGCCCAAATGCAATCCAGTGTTTTGTTTAATATTATTTAAAAGTATAATACAGCCTAAAATAGGCCCTTTTAAACAAAATAATTCACCCATTTAAGTCCACATAACACGTTTCCCGAAAATAAAAACATTAGCTCCTGCAAACTAAAACAGGTAATCTAGAAACAGTAAAACAATATAGCTAATCGACATATAGCAAAGGAGTATCCCACTGGCAAACCAACTCAACCAATTATGTTAAATCACACCCCCCCCCACGCAAAAGAAGTGCTCATTACTATATTTTACTCATGATTTATGATAAAAGGTGTACAATTTCTTCTACGTTTCCCCATATTTTCCTCAAGTCCATCCCCGTCTAGATAATTATGCCATATGCTGGTTTGGTTGATATGCCCATGGTCAACTCCATATGCCATAAGGGTGGCAGGCCGAATATCAGTGAGGGCCTCGCACTCCATGATCAGATGCCTGGAAGAGTCCAGGACCGAGGTTCCCCAGACAGAGTCTGCAGCTATGTAAGATAAAGGGCACCCCATCCATCCCACAAGGACCTCCTGCGTGCTGAGCAAGTTCAATTTTATCCGAATGTACATTTTGGCAATCCGATTATATGGACAACCAATCAGATAGCGATGCCCTCCCATAATGCTCATCCAGTACAAAGCATACTCTCCAGTGGAGCTTTTGGCTGCCAAATTAACCAGCGACTGTTCTAAATCGATACTACGTGTCACCCTTTTATACAGCAATCTGCCTTTCGGGTGTTGATAATTGCAAAAAGTGCGTCCACGTTTTTGCACCTAACTGGAAGCGTCATGATGCCATTTACAAATGGTGGTAGCTCAACACCCCAAAGTATCAGACATTACAAGCTGCCCATTTCACTGTAACAAAGAGTCTTCGGCCGAGTGAGCCCCCTTTAAGTAAAGGTAGATTTTATTTACTATCGGGGTACTATGTACCGTAAGGTTAGTTTTAAGTAAAATGTACTCAACAGGGGTCAAATGGGTAACCCGAGCAGAGATTTGAAGTGCCCTTCAAGCAATGCTTAATTTGAAATGATGTTTTCAGGCTCATATTTCGGCGCCAAACAACGTCACAGGCCTTATTTTGATTTTGTAAATTTAATTAATTTTGTATTTATTTCCAGGATGAACAATGCTCTTTTGATCACAAAGTACGTGAGCTTCTTACAATGGGCTGAACTTGAGGGACATTCTGACCAGGTTGTGGAGAGGAGTAAATTGAACAGTCACCGGGGACAATACATAAGTGGACATGTATAGATGAAGGACAACCAACATTGGCCATTTTTAAGTGCACGTAAGGGGTACAGCCAGCTGTCCTCAGGATGTGACCATGATGGGTGAGTGCCACAGTGGAGGTAGAGGAAGTGAGTGACAGAGGCAGGTTTGAGGCGAGGGAAACATTTTAGCTAGCAGGCAATGAGAGGTAGATTAAGAGGGTAACTCAGAGGCGAAGAGGTAGGCTTTTAATTTGGTTTGAAGAAATCTATGTGGACTTTTTCTCTGATTTCCAGTGGAAGAGAATTC
The DNA here is from genome assembly GCF_040938575.1 of Ambystoma mexicanum. Classification (NCBI taxonomy): domain Eukaryota; kingdom Metazoa; phylum Chordata; class Amphibia; order Caudata; family Ambystomatidae; genus Ambystoma; species Ambystoma mexicanum. The sequence continues at coordinate 1,297,437,829 of NC_090921.1, read as the reverse complement.
CATGCAAGTGGCGCAAGAAGAGAGGAAGACCGGAAGCAAGAGGAATCACATGGAGGGTGAGGAGCCAGAAGGGTAGTCGAGGAGGCAGAGCAGAGCTTACGAGAAGGCTTAGAGAGTTGGATAGAGGATGATAGATACAGTGGTGCCTTTTACCGTGGATAGATTTCTGAACCAGGAGTAGAAATAAGAGAGTCCTGATAGTGAAGTTAATGATCTTGTCGAGACGACAGAAAGAATAGTTGGGGAGACCAAAGAGGATGCTGGTGCAGTAGTCCAGTTAAAAGAACACAATAGTGGTTAAGAGATGCTTGACTTTTGTTGAAAGGAAGGAGGTGCCTGATTTTCTTAATATTTAGGAGGTTGAGGTTTCTAGCTGAAGAAGAGTAGGGGAGTGTCAAGTGGGAACTTGATTGGCAGAGGAAGAGATGAGAGAGAGTTTGGCAGGGAAGAAGAGCACCTCTGTTTTTCTGGAGTTTAACATCACAGAGTGCAAACCCATCCAATATTTAATGGCAGAGAGACTGTTGGAAATGTTGATAGGGAGATCAGTTGAGAGTTCAGGAAAAAGAGAAGAAGATTTAGGTGTTGTCCACATAGTCTGTATTAGAACCCAATGGAGGAGATTAGTGCCCCAAGAGGAGCGGTGTAGTGTGTAAAGAGAAGTGGACCCAAGACAGAGCCTTGTGGAACACCAACAGTTGGAGGAGTGAGTTGAGAGGCGTTGTTGCTCCACCAGACAGAGAATTGGTGAGGCGCAAGGTAGGATTCAATCCAGGCAAGGGCTAGATTGCGAATCTCAAGAAGAAAGAAAGTATTAAGGAGATCAGAGTGATCGACAGTGTCAAAGGCAGCAGACAGGTTAAGGAGAATTAGGATACATGATAGGTTGGAGTGCTTAGCATAGGTGATGAAGTTGGACACATTCATGAGAGCAGTTTGTGGATGTCTTAGAAATTGGTAATATGGTGTTACACAACCCTTTTGAGCACTTTTGAGTAGTGCAGAAAGAGAGACACATGGCAAAAGTTAGCCAGTAGGTTTCCTTGCTTTGTAGGAGAGGGGGATGACTGTTGCTGGATTGAAAACAGCGGGAAGTCAAAGGACAGATTGAAGAGTTCAGTGAGGTGAGAGGCCAATAAAGGGGCAATAGGCATAAACAGCTGAGGAGCAAGAGGGATTGATGGGTCACAAGGGGGCTTAGCCTTCATCAGTAGAGATAGTACGTCATCAGTATTAGTGTGACCAAAGTGGGAGATAGAGGCAGAGGATGATGGTAGAGTGGGCAGAGTGTAAAATGTAGGAGTAGGGAGTGTGAGGAAGGTCAGGAGAGAGTCTCTGATTTTGGAAATGTTTGCAGTAAGGTTTTCAGCTAGGTCATCAGCTGTGAGAGCAGAGTTGATAGCCATAGACTGAGGAGGAGTGAGCAGTGAGTTTACGGTGCCCTTTAGCCGGCGAGGATGGTTGGAGTGAGTGTCAATGAGGGTTAGGTAGAATTCCCTTTTTGCTTTATCAAGAGTGGACTGGAGAGTTCAGGGCAGAGAGGTAGAGTTGCAGGTCCTCAGGCATGTGGGTACACCTCTGTTTCTGCTGCAGCCGATGCATGTCTGTGCTGAGAGAGCACATGAATGGGGTGACCCATAGTTGTGGATGCTGAGACTTAGGGTTGAAAGTAAGCAGTGAGAATTGAGAGGAGAATGAAACATACAGTAGGGATTGGAAGCTGGGGAGGGCAGTGTTGGTGGAAGAGGCATCAGGTGTGAAGTAGGAGAGTGAGAACTGTAGGTCGGAGAGAAAAGGGGGAATGGCAGAAGGTTTACATTTCCTTTTAGAAATAGGTGAAACAAGTGGCAAGGAACGGTCAGAGGGTGGAATGGAAATGGCGGTGGAAACAATTGAGTGATTAGATATGGATGGTGTGACAGTAGTATCAGTGGCCGAGAGAGAGGTGGAGATGAATAAGAGATCCGAAGAGTTACCCTCTGTGTGGATAGGTAGGCTATGGATAGAGTGAAGAGCATGGCCACTATGAAAAGACTGAAGTTCAGATGTCTGAGAAGTGATTGGAGAGGGAAGATTAAAGTCACTTAATAGAATGATGAGGTGATGTTTAGCGGAAAGAGAATCAAGGAGTTGCCCAAGATCATCGAAGAATGGTCCAGTGGGACCAGGAGGGTGATGGAAGGAGATGATGTGAACCGAGTGAGGTAGAGCAATAGTAGAGATGGTGAATGTCATTTTTAATTCCTGCTACAAGTTCCTTGACCATGACTTCCATCCTATCAAGATGGGTATCCGGGGTCATTGATTGATCAAAGACGAGTCCTAGAAAGTTGTAGGATTTTACTTGCTTAATACCTAGCTTAACTCCCGAGTTTCAGATTAAGATTGTGTCTCAGTTTGGCTTTATTTAAGCTAAATACCACGGATTTCGTTTTTGAGATGTTAATATTCAGGCTATTTTCTACTGAATAACTATGAAGTCTTTCCAGAATACACTGCAGTCATTGGAGTGCACGGTCCAATAGGACCAAGTCATTAGTATAGCCAAGTCAAGAAATCATAGTCACACCCAACCTGGGTGTGCGGGGGGATGAGTTATTTGAGCTTAAATAGGCTGAAAGGTCTCCTAGAAATAAATTTGAAGAAAATGGAGCCCAAATACTTCCTTGCTTTAAGCCAACAAAGGTGTTAATTAGACCAGCAGTAGCCCCAGTATTGGTAAGTCTGACTTTTACTTTATTATTGGTATATAGTGCAGTAAGCATCCTTAAGAGTCCCAATGGAATACCCCAATTTGCACGTTTTTTTCCAGAGTTCTTTCTGGCAGACTGAGCCAAATGCTGCACTTAAATCTACATATACAGCATAGGCATGTAAGCCACGGACATGCCAGGCATGTTCAATTATGTCTGTCAAAGTTAACATATTAGTGAGTGAGCCGGCCCATTAAATAACGCTAGTTTGAAATTTGGGAATTATTTCGGAGTCCTCTGCCCAATTTGACAATTCTAGTAGCAACACTCTTGCTAATATGTTTGCTGGCGCATCTAAAATTGCAAGTAATCTGTAATTTTTTGGCCAAGTGTCTGGCAAATTATTGGTGACAGATATCTTTTAAACAGCGGATATAACAGCCTGCCCCACCACACAAGGTTCAATTTTGAACAATGCATTACTGAGCACATGGGTCAGGGGCTCAGGAGTTCTTCAAGGAGGCAATGATCTTGCATGTCTCCTGGACATTCATAATAAATTGTCAGGATTCTTCTGAGAGTATCAGGTCAAGGGAGTCAGTAGGAGGTCTGCCAATGTTTGTTACCAAATAGGTTTCCCAGTCTTCCTTTCCAACATTAGCTATACAGAATAGAGCTTGGCTCTTCGCATGGAACAATCGCCAGAACTTTCTGTGATTATTTTCTAAGATAGCAGCATTCAAAAATGTCTGTCTCTCCTGCCTTCATTTCTTTATATGATTTGAGGCACCTAGTATAACATTTTCTGCGTGCCTTAATTAAATTCAATAGGACACTGTTGCCTTCATTATCAGTAATAATATTCTGCAGCTCCCTGCGGAGTGCCCTTTTGGCATCCCTTAAGGGTTTTTTTCCCACATAGATTTTATTTTATTATGCACTTGTATAAAGAACGTTGTATTACAGAACGGTTAAAACACAATAACAGTTTTCTTCTTATTATGATCCCAACAGACCCTATAATCCCCCCAACACCACACCCTCCCACTTCCCTCCCCCGCACAACAATTAACAGGTTGCAATAGACACGGCATATGGTTAAGGCAGGATAGGACCGTGACTTGCACTGGTAACTGGCCCGCTGGGCTCAGTATAGGAGGTGAAGATCATGAATCTTGAGCCCGGTCAGCTTCCGAGAGAGAGCGAGGGGACTAGGGGCTGGACTAGCAATTGGTAATATACTCTTATTACATTTTGAGGGCTTCCCACCCTTCTTTCCGAGCACACAGTTCCATTCCATCAGAGATTAGTCCAGCTTGTCGTTAATCATCGCTGTTAGCTTTTCATACACAAAGATAGACCATACCTTTGCCAGCCACCCCTTTCTGGACGGAGGCTGCTGTAACTTCCATTTCTGCGCTACTGCAATTCTGCCCGCTCTCAGCATGGCTTACATTGTTGTAGGGATGGTATGTGGGTCAGAGTGCGGGGCGGAAGAGCCTAGTAAGATTTCCCAGGGATGGAGGTTCGGGCGGAACCTAGCATGTCTTTGATCCAGCTCAGGAACTCGGACCAGTACATTTGGATGGAAGGGCATTCCCACAACATATGGAACCAGGTACCCCTCTGTCCACAACCCCTTGGAAACAGCAGAAAGGATCCTCGAAACATTTTAGACAGTCTATCGGGTGGGAGGTGCCAAGCGTGTAAGATTTTGAAGTTGTGCTCCATTGCTGCTGTTTAGAGAGACCCTGCCAGCATTGCTTTACAGAGAGAGCCCCAGGTCGCGTTGTCTACTTCTTACACCACCATCCTTGCCCATTGCGACTTAAAATTCTGCCTACCCTCAAGGTCTGTGTGTTCAGCACTCTGTAGATTTTGGAGAGCACTCCTTTTCTAGAGGTAGCCTGTGAGAATACCTTCCAAGTGTGGAAAGGGGGCGACTGAAATTGTTGGACCATTTGGGGTCTGTCATTGTGCCCTTCAAACATAGGTACTGAAAGACTGATAGCAGGGGAGTGCCCAGAGTTTCGGCCAAGGACTCATAATCAATGAAGGTGTGTTCCCTAAATAGCTGGTCGGCTCGCACCAGGCCGCCCTCCATGATGGTCTGTGAATGGTGCAGACCCATGTTTACCCAATTCAATGGTAGGACCCCACAGAGAAGTCGAGGGCCAGGAGGAAATGTGAGTTTGCCTTGTTGGAGCGCCATAGTTCCCAGAGGACTGCCAGTGTGGCGTGAGTTCTAATCTGAGTGGGGAGATCCCTGGGGGTGCCCACAGGAGGTCCCTCACTTTCCTGGGATGTGTGCCCATTGGGTCTCCGCCTCTTCTCTCAAGTGTTCTACTATGACACATAATTGAGCTGCCTTATAATAAAGGTTGAAGTCAGGCAGGGCGATGCCTCCGTAGGCCTTAGGGAGTGTCAACGTAGAGTATTTAACTCTGGGCTTTTTCCCTTCCCAGATGAAACGTTGAACTGCCCCTTGGAGCACTGAGAGGAAGGCGGGGGGCAAAGAGATAGGGAGAGCTGTAAACAAGTATAGGCGGCATGGGAGGACGTTCATCTTGACTGAGACCATTCGGCCGAACCATGAGAGCATAATTGGGGCCCAGCGAATAAGATCTGCTTTAATTTTCTCCAGGACTGGGGTATAGTTGAGATCGAACAAGTTTGTCAGGTCCCTCGGAAGGAGCACCCCCAGGTACGGGGAAGCCTTTTCTTCGACTCTTATTCCCCCTATTGAATCACTGGCCCTTATGACTCAATTTTGCCCTCCCATGGGCATAAGACTGTACTAGGACGGGTTTATCTTCAGGCCCGAGAACCCCCCAAAAGAGTATGTTTTTTCTAGTAAGCACACAAGGGACTTTGGGAGGTTGGACATGTAGCACAAAATATCATCTGCAAATAGGGAGAGTTTGAACTCTCAGTCCCCAATTCTAACCACCTCAATCCCTTTGTCCATTTTGATGGTAATGGCCAGGGGCCCCATGGTCAGGGCATAGATCAGGGGGGAGATCGGACATCCCTGCTTAGTACCTCTAGAAAGATGGAAAGGGGATGAGACTACCCCATTAACCATCACTCGCCATGGGAGCGTTATACAGTGCTGCTACCCAAGATCTGAATGTTTCCCCTTGCCCCATTTTCTTCAGCATCTTCCCCATATATTGCCATTCGACCCGGTCAAATGCCTTTTCCGAATCTATTGACAGGAGGTGGGCATCCACATTCTTCTGTGACGCTTCATGCATTAGGACTATGCTCTTTCTAATGTTGTCTGCCCCCTGTCTACCCAGAATGAACCGAACCTGATCGTCGTGAACTAACATGGGGAGGTGTTGTGGAAGTCTGTTGACAAGGAGCTTGGAGAGGATTTTCACATCGGTGTTTAGGAGAGAGGGGAGGTTCTGGGGGGCCAAGGTTCTGGGGGGCCAAGGTCATATACATTAAGGCCCCTATTCACAGAGCATTTTCCAATGGGGTTTTGCCATTCTAAAACACTTTGGTGAACACTTCGGTGAACACTTTGGTGAATCAGGCATTCATTATAAAACGCCTAAATGGAATCCCGCCTAGCGAATCACACGTAAGCACACCTGCTAGAATGTCCTCAGACTCAACATCTCGATCACACACATTGCATGCAGCTAATTAAAGCCATCTGTGGAAGGACCCGGTGGGACTTTACTAGCCACTTTCTGAATTGTGATCCTATCATCCAGTACTAGTTTCTCTGTAATTGAAGTCTCCTGCAAAGCAATGATATTAAACAGGGACATGTTAAAAAAAAAAAACGCCATCCATACACACATGAGTAAATCTGCCGAGTAAATCTGCCGGTGTTCCAAGATAGCAACTTAAAGTCGCAACTAGGGACGATTTTTTCGACATTGCAGGGTAACAATGAGGTTAGCCAAGCCCAATCAAGAGGATTCGTAAGAAGGACACCCCTGCTGCAGCCGTTAGCGTTAGCAGCAATTCTGATAGGATGTACCTTGAAGGTATCGGCCCCATTCCCTAGGCCACTAACGATGACTCCCTCACTCCCGTTCCCCCTTCACGGTTACATTCCTAAAAGTGCATTCGCATCCTAGTCTGTAGAAGTCCACTCCACACGTTTGAATAAAATCTATGATGATTTATTGACAGAAATATAAAAATATAGTTGCCAATTCCAAGTCATCAGGTATTTTAACTAATCTGATATCTCTTAGTAATGACCCGTAATTGTGGCATTTAATTACAGAGATCTAAAAAGGTAGAACGATTTAAAACAAAGGCAGTAGGCCTGTAAAATAAGCTTTGGGTTTTAACGACCCTTTTAGACAGTGGGCTGGCTTGTCTTCCCTCACTAACTGAATTCGCCTTATAGACGAACAATTGAGGGACATCTTTATACGAAATAGTACTCGGTCCTTGGCTTATTAGGGGGTGCATAAGTAGATTATCTGTTAATGAGTTTGAGGCTGTAGAAATGTGACAATGACATTTTAGACAGTTTGTGACAGGAAATTATTCTCACCGTCTGTAATGGTGCTTGTGCAAGGGGGCAATGTGATTGTAGGTTCAGACTCAAACAGATGACGGATATCTGCTACAAAAGGACTCATCAGTCAATTGCTGTGTTTGATTCTTGCGATTTTTCCCTGCCTTATTTTTGGGCGGTTTATACAGGGCAGTGGTACCTTTTGTGTATGTCGCATCGAACAAAGATCGTACATCTCTTTGGGTACTAGGTTTTCAAATAGTACCTCCTTTTACACCACTTTTCCTTCCTTTTTAGCCCCATCTTTATGTCTTTTCTTTTTTTTTGCTTAATGCCAAATCCTCCATCAGTTTAACATTACCTGCAGCCTCATGGGGCCTATGCGCAAACTCATCTGGGGTAGCCTGATGGAGACGATAAAAGGTTATGGCGTTAGACGGAGCCAACAAGGAAGAAGTCTGTTTTTTGGTTGTTTTTTTCAGCCTTTTTCCTTCCCTTTCTGTTAGCATTAGGGATAGTTGCCATAGCCAGTGTGATGAATCTGGTGTAGTCATCATTGGCTCTCTGCCAGTGGCCTCCTCCCATGTGGCCAGGGGACGGCAGTCGCTATCTGATCCTGACTCTGGGGGTGGATATATAAGGGAGGATCACATGGGAGGGGACAGCTGTCGCAGGGAGGTGGTGACCCCATCAGATGAGACGCAGTATTCTCCCCTTCCTCCTGAAGATCTTATTATACCCAAGTTCTTGATGGCCTGTTATCACCCCACAAATCCCCCTTATTGCAAAAACCAGAAACACCTTCCTTTATGTCACTGTAGACAGAATTCCATGTATACCTCAAACATTCACAAAACACATAAAACATCTACTTTGTCTGATGTTTCTCTTCGTATTACTTCTGAACAACATCATTTTGGAAATCTCACATCTATGAACTTTAGCTCCCATAAACTCTCAAGTACTGAGATGAAGAAGAGGAGGAAGGAGTTGATGCAGATTGAGAGAAACCCAAAACCTAATGTGCAGACTAGTTGTTTGGCTGAACCACAAGTGCGCGGGAAATTTAAAAATGACATCCGCACTCAATGTATTTGTAGAACAGGAGAGGACCATTTCCCGGAGAAAGTCAAGAGAGAGTACATGCACATCCACGCAGCGGCTCGCAAACGTGAGTTTCACATATCGGCATGGCGCAATGGAAAGGGAGATGCACTGGGCACATCTGAAAGACCATCTGAGCACTGGGAGTGGTAGCCGAGCTCCTGAGGTATGGTCATGCCAGGAAGCAGCATTCTCCAGTACAAGCCACAGAGAGAAGTCAGCAGGTGAGCGTGGATCTGCAGGAAATGTTGGAGAAAGTTCTGCATCATGAAAGGAGCCGTCCCAGGGAGGAAGCTTCACCACAGATGCACGCCACAAGTTGAGGATGCTGCAAACTGCCAGGGAGTCTGCCCTGAGCCATTGCGGGTCCTGGGACGTACTGACACGCATGCAAGCAAGTGAATGAATTAAGTGAAACTGCTATTATGGACAATTTTCCCCCAACACCGCTACTGAGCAGGATAGTGAACAAGATGCAGCAGGAACAAGAAACTGTAATCCTAGTTGCTCCTATGTGGGCAAGACATCCTTGGTTTCTGCATCTGCGCAAAATGGCGATGTGCGATCCAATCAAACTCCTGTGCCCCTTCAACATGCTCACCAAACACGGGTGAGCATTGGATTACACCCACATCCTCACTCTATGAACTTGGCAGGTTGGCTCGTGAAGTCATAGAATTCGGTCATTTAAAAGTACCTCAAAAGTATATGGAAATCCTAAAGGAGACATGTAAACAAAACACCAGACACTGTTACTTTAACAAATGGAAATTATTTGTAATATGGTGCCAGTCAAAAAATGTAAACCCAATCGAATGTACTCCATCACACAGTCTTCATTACATGCTATACTTACTAGACTCCAGTCTAGTATTCAACTCCATCAAGGCGCACCTAGCGGCTCTATCTGTGTACGCCACTTCTCAAAGCAAGGTGTCCTGGTGGAAAGTCCTGGTCATTAAGGCATTCATGGAAGGAGTAAAAAGGCTTCACCCCGCCCCCATTTCAAACCCGCCTCCAGTGTGGGATCTAAATGTGGTACTTGTCTCGGGAGGATAGCTCAGCGGCAACATGCTCGCCTTGGAAGCAGGACGACAGGGAGCAACACAGGTTCGATCCCTGGGTCAGCGCTTAGAAACCTCTGGGTATTAAGCGCATTATAAATAACATATCATATCATACTCGCAAAGCTCATAGGTCCCCCCTTTGAGCTTATGGAAAAATCCAGCCTAAAACACCTAACATATAAAACAGCTTTTCTGGTGGCTATCACCTCCATAAGAAGAGTCAGTGAACCACAAGTTTTGTTAGTGCAAGTCCATTTCTTTGTTATCCACAAAGACAAGTTGGTACTAAGAACGCACCCTATGTTTTCACCTAAGTTCATATCTAAGTTCCATGTCAATCAGTCCATTGAACTGCCCGCTTTCTGTCACGATCTGTCTCAGCCTTCCCCAACTCCTCCTCACCTGTCTTCTCCTGTACTTCTTCCGTCCTGTTTACAGCCTTCTTATTCTTGACCTTTTCTCCTTCGGGTGGCTTCTTCTCCTTTTTTTGTCGAAGGTATGCACGCGCTCCCTCGGTAGCCTCCGTGATCTGGCTGATAACAGATCAAGGGAATACCCGAGGAGCACGCCCTAAAGAATGGGGAAAAAAGCCTCCTGGCAAAAAAAACCCGATCAGTATTCAGGTGTCCGTGGAATACTGATGTCCAGCAATTATATGGAGATGTTGATTCCTGCAGCAGCGGAGCTCCGGACACGTAGGAGGAATGTCCACACCTTGCTCAACTCGTTCCCAGAGAAAGGCGGTGAGACCGGATACCACCTCCAGTGTTGTGCGGTCTCGATGTCTTATGGGCTGAGTGGTAATTGAAGGGAGGTCTCGATCCGTCGGAACACCAGAGAGGCGTTACGAACGGAACAACAGAAGAAAGGAAGGTGGAAAGAAAGAGGTAAGGAAATGGACAGCAAAGTATGAACAGCCGAAAACGCTGAAGCGCCGACTGAGTGAAAAAGACGGGAAAAATACTTACATGGAAAACGCTTGGTAGTACGCGTCATGTAAGAAAGAACAGAAGATAAGACCCTAATTACCTTACCTGAAAACCTGAAAACACCACTAGTGCAGGGAAAAGTAGGTAGGTAAGCAAAGGACCTGAACGAAAAGGCAATGATGGAAAGCTAGACGCAGAGAGCGACTGGCTGGGCGCGTAACGTAAACGATACAACGCGCCGAGCGTTGCTATGGCCCGCTAGTTATAGAATATGTCGGCCATGTTGGAATAAACTAGACCGATAGAATGTAACAGACCGCCATCTTAGTAGTATCTCCAACAACTAGCAATTCTCCAGGGCTGGTGCATGACAGTATGCCCCCTTCGATACCTGCCTCCTCCAGGTTTCCCTGGATACAGTCTATGGAATCGCTGTACAAGTCTGGGAGCGTGCATATGGGATCTTGGTTCTCAAGTTCTTTCGGCAATGGGGAATCCCTTCCAATGGACCAAATATTGAAGGGTTCCTCTCCTGTAGCGGGAATCTACAATTCTGGCCACTTCATATTCCTCAGGTTCTTCGGGCGGAGTGATCACCGTTCTTCTCAGAGGTCTCTTGTACAGATCTTTTTGATGAGTCTTGAGTAATGAGGAGTGAAAGACTGGGTGTACCCTCCGCAGAGAGTGAGGTAATCTTAGTTTGAAGGCTACAGGATTGATCTGGGCCAGGATTGGGTAGGGACCTGTGTACCGTGCTGCGAATTTCCCCTTATGAGTCCAGCGAGGTAGATATCGCGTAGATAACCAAACCAAATCTCCTGTCTTCCAAAGAGGAACCGGATTACGTTTGGTATCCGCATAGGTCTTATACTTCTTGCGGCTTTCCTGTAAGGTTTGTAGGGCTTCCTTGTGTGTACGCTTGAGAACCATCAGCATCCTCTCCAAGGCGGGAGTTGTGGTCTGGCTACTGAAAGATAAGGCTCCTGGATGATGCGGGTTATAACCATAGGTGCACCTGAAAGGACTCATCTTGATTGCCGTATGAAAAGTGTTGTTGTAAGCGAACTCTGCCATTGGTAATAGAGTAGCCCAGTTGTCCTGTTCCCTGTTACAAAAACAGCGAAGGTATTGTTCTAAACTAGCGTTCAGTCTTTCGGTCTGTCCGTTAGACTGGGGGTGATATCCCGAGGATAGTGCCTTCTGTATAGCCAACTGGTTACATAGCGAGTCCCAAAATTTAGAGGTAAATTGCGTTCCCCTGTCCGAGATTATGGACCGTGGTAAACCGTGTAGCCTTACTATCTCCCGAACGAAGACTGTAGCGGTCTCTGAGGCTGAAGGAACTCCTGCGAGAGCTACAAAATGAGCTAACTTGGTAAAAGAATCAATTGTCACTAGAATCACCTTTTTCTCCTGGGAAACTGGGAGTTCTACTATGAAGTCCAATGAGAGGTCCTCCCAGGGGCGTGTAGGAGTCTTGGCTTGATGTAGGAGCCCGAGTGGTCTCTGGCGAGGGTTTTTATTGATGGCACAGATGGGACAAGTCGACACATAAGAGGTGACGTCTCTTCGCATCGACGGCCACCAGAAACTCCTGGATACCAGCTCAAATGTTGCTTTCTCCCCCTTATGTCCAGCCAAGGGAAGATCGTGACAAAAGCTGATGGCCTGTCTGCGAAGATCAGTTGTGGGTAAGAACAATGCTGAATGATGAAACCACAATCCTTCGCGTTCCTGCAATTTGCAGGACTGATTCTCTTCCTGAGCATAATCCTTGAGTTCACCTTGGACCTTCTCAAGGAACAGGTTAGCAATCGTATGAAAATGGTTCTCAAGCAGATCCTTCTCCTTTTTAACCTCCGATAGGTCTTCCTCCAACCAACTTCGGGATAATGCGTCTGCCACACTATTCTGGGATCCCGGTATATAGGTGATCTGGAAATCAAAGCTTGAAAAATAATAGGCCCAGCGGGCATGCCTGGAATTCCTGCACTCCATTTGTTGGAGAACCTTAAGATTCCTATGATCAGTACGAATGACAAATTGATGAGAGGCTCCCTGTAGCAAATGTCTCCATTCCTGACAGGCTGCCCGCAATGCTAATAATTATCTTTCCAGAACCGAGTAGTTTCTTTCACTTCCAGTTAGGGTGCGAGAGTAATAGGCGATAGGATGTTCGTCTCCATTGCTTCCTTCTTGCAGCAAGACGGCCTCTAAAGCACCCCGCGAGGCATCGGTCTCCAGGATAAATGGTTTATTCTGCTCGGGCTGAGCCAAAACCAGGGCAGTGATGAAACGTCTTTTCAATGTCTCGAATGCCGCTTGAGCCGCCGAACCCCACTGGAATGCTGCACCCTTTTTGAGAAGTGCTGTGATGGGTAATACCAGATCAGAGAATTTGGGTATAAACCGGCGGTAAAAGTTCGCCAGGCCTAGGAAACGTTGGATCTCCTTGACTGACGAGGGTTCTGGCCATCTGTCTATGGCCAACACCTTCTTGGGGTCCATACGGATACCTTTCGCTGACAATATAAATCCCAGGTAAGGTACCTCTGTGGTCTCAAAGAGACACTTCTCGGGCTTGGCAAAAAGTTGATTTTCCAATAACCTACGAAGTACTTCGCACACATGTATCCGGTGTTCCTCCAAGGAAGGAGAGAAAATCAGTATGTCATCAAGGCATACGACTACCGATATGTATAACATATCGGCAAAGATCTTATCTACAAATCTCTGAAATACCGCTGGGGCGTTTATCAGTCCGAATGGCATAACACAATACTCAAACAACCCCAGCGGCGTTCTGAATGCGGTTTTCCACTGGTCTCCCTTCTTTATCCTTAACAGATGATATGCACCGCGGAGATCGAGCTTGGTGAATACCCTTGAATCTCTGACAGCTTCCAGAATGTCTCTGATAAGCGGCATCGGATACCTGTTTCGGATGGTAATGCTGTTCAAGCCCCTGTAATCGATACAGGGGCGTAATTCCTTGGAGTCCTTCTTTGATATGAAGAACAATGATGCCCCTCCTGAGGACTTTGATGGTCGAATGAGCCCATTCTTTAAATTTGAGTTGAGGTACTCCTTCAATGCTTCCTTTTCAGATAAGGATAATGGATACATTCGACCGAAAGGTAAGGAGGTCTCTTCCTTGAGATCTATGTTACAGTCCTCGTGGCGGTGAGGTGGGAGGAGTCTGGGATTAATGTCTTCAAACACTCTAGCAAAAGCCAGATACTGACTAGGTATAGAGGATATCGAGAGGTTGCACTGAGTCGTAGGCAGACTGGAATGTATCTCCTTCTGGAATTCCTTAGTACTCATGCAGTGTTCCCGGCAGTATTCGGAGTCGAAGCTTAGCTTGTTATTAGTCCAATCAATTTTGGGGTTGTGTCTTCTTAACCATGAAATACCCAATATTAATGGAAAATTAGCTGCTCTGATAACATCAAATTTGAGGGTTTCGACATGATGATCCATCTTTACCGTTATAGGTTCCGTTTCCATGGTAATGGGTCCAGATGAGAGCGGACGGCCATCTACTCCCTCTACCGGTATCGGTCTGTCCTACTCCCTCAGTGGAATCTGATTTTCCTGAGCCCATGTTACGTCTATAAAGTTTCCTGCTGCTCCGCAGTCAAGCATAGTCAAAACAGATAGGTTCTGTTTCAGACTGTAGGAAATGGATAGCTGGAATACCATCAGACGATTGTCCTCTATTCCTTCATTAATGGGTCTTGTGAGGTTGCAAGGGTTTGTACGGTGGTCCCCATGGCTTCCCTTACAAAAGCCTGGGGTCTGGTGTTTCCCTGTCTCTTAGAGGGAATGTCTGGACAATTTTTAAGAATGTGATTTGACGAACCACAGTACATACAAAGGTTGAGCTCCTGCCTTCTTCTCCTTTCAGTCTTGGTTAGCGGTCCCCTGGTTGCCCCTATTTGCATAGGTTCCTCCGGCATAGGTCTTTCCTTCCTTCCTGAAGGCGGGCTGTAGCGTGGCACTGATCCTCTTCCTCTTCTCTTCTCTGCCCGTCTTTCCTGTAGACGGTAGTCGATCTGTAGGACTAGCGTAACCAGCTCTTGGAAGGTGTTGGGACGTACTGCTCTAGCCAGTTCGTCCTTCAATTCCTCATTAAGCCCTCTCCGGAAAATGGTTTGTTGTGCCGTATCCGGCCATCCAGCTGATACCGCCAGTGTTTGGAATTGCGCAACATAACTCTGAAGATCTTGGTTTCCTTGTCTGACATCAAGATATGCATCATATTTAGAGTACTGTACTTCGGAACGCTCAAACCTGTTCTTGAAACCTTGTATAAACTGGGCGTAATCGTTAACCAAAGGGTCTTGGTTGGTTACCAAAGGGGTGGCCCACGCTAGGGCGCTTCCAGTCAAGTTGGCTATGAGGAACCCAACTCTGGCCCTTCCAGACTCGAAGGCCCGAGGTCAGAAGGAAAAATAGACTGCACAATCATTGAGGAATTCTTTGATAGACCTAGGGTTTCCATCGTATTTACCAAATGTGAATGGCATTGGTGGTAAATCATCTCTACCAGCTTCCCTAGAAGCTGCTTGTTGCCGTAGAAGAAGGTTCTCGGCGTGCAGCGATTGCATGTCGACTCTGAGGCTCTGAATGGCATTACACATATCTTGAATCTGTTCTGGTGATGCCATCGTGTCTTCTGGGCGTTGTATACTGTCACGATCTGTCTCAGCCTTCCCCAACTCCTCCTCACCTGTCTTCTCCTGTACTTCTTCTGTCATGATTACACCCTTCTTCTTCTTGACCTTTTCTCCTTCGGGTGGCTTCTTCTCCTTTTTTTGTCGAAGGTATGGACGCGCTCCCTCTGTAGCCTCCGTGATCTGGCTGATAACAGATCAAGGGAATACCCGAGGAGCACGCCCTAAAGAATGGGGAAAAAAGCCTCCTGGCAAAAAAAACCTGATCAGTATTCAGGTGTCCGTGGAATACTGATGTCCGGCAATTATATGGAGATGTTGATTCCTGCAGCAGCAGAGCTCCGGACACGTAGGAGGAATGTCCACACCTTGCTCAACTCGTTCCCAGAGAAAGGCGTTGAGACCGGATACCACCTCCAGTGTTGTGCGGTCTCGATGTCTTATGGGCTGAGTGGTAATTGAAGGGAGGTCTCAATCCGTCGGAAAACCGGAGAGGCGTTACGAACGGAACAACAGAAGAAAGGAAGGTGGAAAGAAAGAGGTAAGGAAATGGACAGCAAAGTATGAACAGCCGAAAACGCTGAAGCGCTGACTGAGTTAAAAAGACGGGAAAAATACTTACATGGAAAACCCTTGGTAGTACGCGTCGTGTAAGAAAGAACAGAAGATAAGACCCTAATCACCTTACCTGAAAGCCTGAAAACACCACTAGTGCAGGGAAAAGTAGGTAGGTAAGCAAAGGGCCTGAACGAAAAGGCAATGATGAAAAGCTAGACGCAGAGAGCGACTGGCTGGGCACGTAACGAAAACGATACAACGCGCCGAGCGTTGCTATGGCCCGCTAGTTATAGAATACGTCGGCCATGTTGGAATAAACTAGACCGATAGAATGTAACAGACTGCCATCTTAGTAGTATCTCCAACGACTAGCAATTCTCCAGGGCTGGTGCATGACACTTTCTTTCAAAACCCTTCAAGCTCAGCTGAGAAAAACCTTCATAAACTAGGTGTAAGAAGGGTGGTTCTTTACTCTGTAAACAAAACAAAACCACTACAGAAAACAGACCAATTGTTTGTCTCCATAGCACCTGGTAGGGAAAGTGATCACGTTTCAAAAAACACCATCACCAGATGGATCTGATATTCTCTATCAAACAAGACTCTGGTTTCACACCAAGAGCTCACTCTACCTGGGGTACTGGAACTACTTTGGCCTTTATTGCAAATGGAGCTCTATTCATACGTTTACTCAGCACTACTGCATTGACACACATTCGTTTTGCTGCTGTACCTTCTCACAACCCACCACCTTCTCCAGAAACCGCTCGCTAATCTATGCATAGAATGTGATCTAAGCAGATCTGCAAGCCTCAGAAGGGATACATTACTCACCGTGATCATATTTCTGATGCTTGCATCTGCTTAGGTTCACATGCGCCCACCCTTCCTCCCCTGTGGAGTAGAAGGTGCTTAGATGTTTTCTGGCTTTATCTACTCTTATCTCCTTTAATACTTCTGTACTCATGCTACAATTCATGCCACCTCATGTCAGAAATAAAACAATCTGAGGGACCTTGACGAGTGAAGGACCATGCGTACAGTGGACGTCACACTAGGGATAGTATTACTGGCACTCCCTATCGAAGTCCCTTTTTGAGCTTTGAATACAAAAAATGTAATAATCTGCCGCCGCTACCACTAGATGTCGGCTTATGCATAGCATGTGACTCTAAGCAGATACAAGCATCAGAAACAAGATTACGGTGAGTAATGTATCATATATATTAAGGCGCAAACTGCAAGGCATTTGTTTTACGTGCTGCTGAGCAACAGGCAGCTGTAGCAGAGAGTGTGAGAATGTGCGCACTGCTGGGCCTTTGTATGGTCCTTGCCGAGCAACAGACCCGCTTCAATGAAGAGCCTGGCAGTGCATCCAGCTCCCCTTTTCGAATGCGCTCGCGCTCTGTGGCGCCGAGTGTTGAAGTGCGAGCAATATAATGGCTTGCCGACAACACCACAAAATATAAACATAAATGTCCAAATAAAGGGATCGCCACTTCGATGGGATGTACTGCAGTGATTAAAAGTCTTACCAGCGGAGATGGAGCTGGATGACGACACAGAAGGCAGCAACAGTGCAGGAGACGTTCCAAACAAGTTGTGGATTCGTGTTGGTGGGCACTCGCCACCAAAGTTGAAGCATCAGGCAGATGCAGTCATCAGGTGAGACATATGTATTTATTCAAGTCTCTATATTAGTGCCCATCAGCAGAGTGTCCTCCTGTCACCAAGTCTGTCCTCAACAGTCACTTATACACTCATGCATTCTCATTCTAGCATCCACTCAAACCCATACATTCTACTCAGCCACACATAACGTTCCATGCAGCCTCACATCATGAAACATACTACAGTACGCTTTGAAGAATTGGTCACCAAAGCAGAGCAGGTCCTTTTATCAACAATCGGTGGGCACTTTGAAAGGTATTCTGCAGTGTGCATAGAGCGTTTGCACAGTGTAAGGAAGGCATGGTATCAACATAAAGACAGACACAAGTGACCACAGTTCAGGGATATTTATTGAACTTTAAAAACGGTTTGAAAAACACTTATCTAATACTAAATCAATAGATGGGAGCTACGACCATCAAATGATAATAACGCAGTCTGACTGGTGTCTTATAAAAATAAAAGGGCCTATACTAATAAACCTATTGCCAATCCCTACTTCTAAATACAAATAAGGTGGGAAACAATGTTACGAAAAAGAAAAGTGGTCACAAAATGATATGTCAGGATGTTCAGGCCATTGGCCTCCCTTCCCCACATTTTCAGCATGGGGAAAACAACAACAAGGTGGTACACTCGAACTTAGGACAGTCTCTGGCTTCTCTAACATGAGGGTGCAGTTCAAACATTAGCATCAAGGCCTTCCGTGCCCAAGTCTCTTCACCTTTCAAAGTCTCTTCTTTCACAGGGCCTGATGCAACAAACAAATATGTTATTTTCCTCTTTCAGATTTTCACAAGTACTCGATTTCTCAGGCGATTCACTATTCAACCCGGAGCCCCCTCAGCCGGTCTCAGATCCTCTTAACACAATGTTCGAAGCATATTCTCGTGCATCCAATTTCTCAAAGGAGATTTTTTCTCAGGTGACTCACGTTTCACCCCGAATCCCCCTCAGCCTGGCTCAGATCCCTTTTAACACAATTAGTCTCCCTCGCCCGGGCTCAGACCAATTTCAATTTCAAATGTAACTCTTAACACGAACTTGCTTCAACCAAAGTTCTTAGCTGATCTCCTTCCATCGGCTCAGACCAACTTCATCTACTTTGTTTATACTCCTACTATCGAAGGTTTTCGAATGTGCACATTGCAGGGCCACTTCAATTTCACAATTCTTTATCACTCTTCACATTTGCCACCTTTCCGTTGGATACCTAACAGAGACTTTCGAATGGGCACCCACGTGGTGCAGGAGCACTCTGTCTAAGGTATCGTATCTTGGCTTCAAAGTTCAATCACTCATCTGTTTAGTTCTGTTCACGTCACTTGCCACATACGAGTCATACACTGTTCTCTTCAGCTTTCATTACACAATGTTGCCGCTTGCAACCTTGGCTTCAACACAGACCGGGCTGGTATCAGTCTTCCCAACTCACCGGCTGTGCTGACTTTGCTGGTGCTGTTTTGACATAGGAGCCAAGGACAGTACCACAGTAGCAAACGATTCTCTGTGCCTTGACTATCGACCAGGAGAGTCCTGGGTACCTCCGACACACAATGCCAGATTCATCAGCCTTGATTCCTGCTCTTACATTTCCTATTCTCGAAGGCTCATGAAAGTAACAGTCATTTGTTGAAAAGGTCATGGGCACTTCCCTCCTTGTGTTCCTCTTCAGTTTTGCTGTCTTTCGCCTTGTATTAAACTGCCATCTTGGAACTGCTGCTTCCTCGTGTGCTTTGCCTTGCTCATTCAACATCTTCTTCCTCCTGCTTCGCAGCCCCCTATCTTTATACACCTGGGTCATGTTAAAAAAGTTGCAGGTGTGTGTAATCAAAGTGGATCGCCTGATCTTGCCTGGCCTTAAAATTGGGACAACATGGCAGGCTCTCATAGGGAGTTATAGCCTCATATTCCTATGGGGAATTTTTCTGTCTCCTTGTTCATTTCCCCTTATCCTAGTAGGGTTGGTAAAATCGGAAGGGTGAGAAGCTGGAGAGTTGTAGTGTTTGTGGAATGAATTAGAAAAATCGGTAAAATAATAGTTTGGAGGTCTGTTGAAGGAATAAATGGGATTATAGTCGTGCAATGTAAATGGAAAGAATGCATTAATTATTAGTTTCTGGAAAGGTCGAGCGGAGTATTGATATGTTGTTTCTCTATGAAGAGACGAATACCCTGCCTTGTACGCATTTTGCCCACCTGCGTTTTCCAAGACTCCCTGGGAATAGCCTGGAAGAAACGCCTCAGGTTTCTCACAACAGATAAAGATAGATATTTGAGGAAGGAGGAGAAACTATTTGTGACCTCGCTCTGGGTTCATATGATGCCCTGCGCATGCAGTATGCTGGTAAGGTAAAAGCTCGTGCATTCGTTTGTGATTACAGGTGGAACTCTTGCTCTTCATTCGGAAAATGCACTAGATACTGGTAACCATGACTGCGCATGCATTATTTGTAGTCAATAGCGGGAATGTCGCTCTTCGTTCAAAATTGCACTAGCAAATGGCAAACATGAGCGCAGTTGTCTCTTATGGAGTTCAAAAGTATTTCAAAAGAACGCGGTCCTTGTATATTAATCAAATCAGTACTTGACTGTGCGCAGCGCACCCACCTCAATGTCGAAGCGGTTCAGGCAACTATAGTTTCGCTTCCTCCTGAGGCCTCAAATTCTTTCACGACCAGCACCTGCACGTAGGAAATAGTCAGATGAAGTGTTCAGCAGGCTTTGCTAGTAGACAGATGGTAGCAAAGAGGTGCTTGCCAACTGTACGCGTTGGCTTTGCCTTCACAATGTTCAAAAAAGTTGCAAGTATGAGCTCCTACTCGGTGGGCTGCCGTTCTGGTCTCCAAAATCCCATCCTCGTTGCCACTCAAATAAGGTCCACTCAACACCAAATGGAGGGTTTTGGTAGATTTATTCAAGAACAGGGAAATTAGCCCACTGGCTCCATCAACAGCACAAAACAATATCACATCATAACATTCTTCCTAAACATTCTAGTTCTATGTTCCACTCTCCCCCAGGTATGTGAAGAGGTGAACATAGAGATAAAGATGATAATGGGACCCTGGAGGAAGGAATAATACACACCCTTCGTCCTCCAATTGAGTCTGTGTCTCTGGCGCACCAGAAGATGTCCCGCTCACAGAGGTTTCAAAAAGCAGCGCGTTAGCTAACTCCTAGAACAGGCCTGGAGACCATGCAAATAGCAGTGGTGTGCATTATTAATAAATCCAAGTAGCATATTCTAGCTTGCAAGCCGTGTGATGTAGAGCAGTTACTGGAGTTGGGCAAGCGCTGTGAGACTGGGGCCTGGCCCAAAAATGGGGCTCTCTCCAGACCCTCCTGTCTGGTCAGTGCCTGCCCAAGGCAAGGGCCAGCCACTATCCCCACCTGCTGTCCGCGGAACTTGTTAACCACAAAAAAATTAAAGAAAAAAAAAGTGCTTCCCTAAAGTTCAGACACGTACAGGAGCACTGTTGCCCGACTTCCTGTCCCACCCCTCCGCCATTCATTGATTGGCTGGGGCAGATTATGGAGCCTATGCATTTCCTGTTATAAGAGCAGCGGTAACTTTGAAGCAGTTACGTTCTTCGCCGTTTTACACTCCCCCTGTACAACAAGCACTGCCATCCCCCATTCTCCATCTAAAATTCCCCCCACCTTGGCCCAAGTGCCACCAGGCCCTTTCTCTCCCCGCCCCCTTTACCTGCATCATCATCCGGAATTCCCTTTTCACCCCTTTTATTGGCCCGGCCTCTTTACCAGCCCTTTCTTGGCCCCAGGTCCTTTTTCTGCCCCAGCCCCTTGTCACGCCTTTTCTTGCCGACAGCTTCTTTTTATGCATTTTCTCCTCTCCGGCCCCTTTTCTCGGCCCCATTTTCTTTGCAGCTATTTTCTATTCCCCAGACCCTTTTCTCCCCTTTTCATTGTCCCCAGCTCCTGTTAGCCCTCCTCTATCTCCCCACCATTTTGTGTTTCCCTGGCTCGGCTTGCTTTTGTCCCCCCTAAAATTTATGCCAAACCCCCTGGATCAGCCCTAGCCAAGAGATAGATAGCTGGCATCCCCGGCTCTAGCTGTTACTTGGGATGTCCCCCGATATTCAGCAATTTTACCAGGTTAAAATGTGTAAATAGGTGGTATTTACCCACCATCCTCTTTAATAGAAATTACTTCTGAAATGACATCTCACACAGGCACATAACCAATTGGCTACCACCATCCCTATCCCCCTCCATCCTTTAACCATGCCCCAAGTGGTGAATTCTGAGAATAAGTATTTTCCATTTCCAGGACTATTACTAGTGGCCATAGTGCTACTGGTGTTGCCCAGGATCAAGTACATTAAACAAGATAATGTGCTACCCAGCGATTGCCCAATTTGAGGGGTGGCGGGTGTGATTGGACATAAAATGTGGCCTCCTTACTCTGCTTAAAACCCATCACATATTGCAGTTTGGAGCTGCATCATCAGTCCTTCGCGAAAATGATGACATATGCCTTAAATGTTCTAAATCGCAGTATGCCCTGCCCCCTTTCCACTTTCTCCTCAATAGCAGGTTTCTGTCTCCTTTCTATTCTACTACTATTTTGAACTGGATATCTCAGCCCCTTTGATGAGTAGCAATTACCCTTGAGATGGATGGGGATGCAGATTGTATTCATACATCAATAATCGAAACGACTCAGGTAGTTTAGCAAAAATGAAAGCTGTTTTACTGTCAATTATCTAAAACAGGCAGTACAACGAACATCAGCACTCGCTCGATCCACTTACTCAATGAATCTTACAAAAAACAGAGGTTATATTAGGCAAATGTGTCATCAGTGACGTGTTGACGTGCGTCATTACCACCGTCATCCTCTGTGGCAAACTACAAAAGCCTTTTGAAGGAAGTGATAGGCTCTAAGTGAATATCTAATTATAAGTTCCATATCAGTATAGAACAGTGAAGGAAAGTGAAAGGCAACTAAGCCCTCCCCTTAAAATGGCCACTATGAACGTCACTAAATACACAACGTCCCATCGGCTACAGAAACTATAGGACCCTTAATTTTGCGGTCCTCTACAAATGGTTGGCTTCTAAACCCTGTCAGTACTTTTCCACCTATGTCTAGCAGCCAGCAGGCTGAACATCCAGGTGCTGGTGAGCTTTCCTTAACACTAGCTTCCCACCAATTAGCAAATAAATCCATCATCACCTCAATGGTCCAGTGTCAATTAGGGCTTTGAACTCAGCCTTGAGTTTGTACTGTGCTCTGAGAAATTTTAAGGAGTGTGGGCACAGCCTGCCTTCGTGCGTAGGTGTGACCAGCTCTATCGTCCAACTTCTTTCTTCCACGTGACTGGAGACCATGGAATCGAGTCTTAAAATGTATTAAAATACGATTTTATAATGGTCCTCTGACATCTTTTCTTTTGATCATGCCTTTTAGATGGGAGTTTCTGTTCTTTCACAAGAATTGTATCCAATGACAGTTCACTCCAGTTTGATAAGACCTTGGCTTCTTTGGCTCATCTAACTCCTTCTGCTGAGATTCATTTTGTAATTCAATTTGCTTTTTAACTGCGACACACTGAAATGAGGCCTTCTTGGTAATGTCCAGCTCTGCTTATAATGCGTAGTGGAAACATCCATCCTTTACTCATCCATAGGCATATATGGTTGCCAGTCAAAGGATCGACAGTGAAAGGGTCGACCGGTCAAAGGATCGACACCAAAGGGTCGACAGGTCAAAGGATCAAATTATTATTTTTTTTTCACATATTTTTTTTTTTTTGGGAGGGGTCCTTTTTTTTTGCTAAAAACCACTTTTTTTCCCTAAACGAAAACCTAAAAAAAATGTATAATAAAAATAAAATTCGATCCTTTGACCTGTCGTCCCTTTGGTGTCGATCCTTTGACCTATCGACCCTTTAGATTTGATCCTTTGACGAGACACCGGCATATATATATATATTGGCGCTTGCCACAATCGATTTACTATAAAGCTAGCCTCAAGATTACTTTGTCTTCTTGTGTTTCTGTTGCATCTGTACATGTATAAACTAGCTTAATATCTTCATCTGTTTCTGTGGCATAAGCTTCTTTACCTTGATCCCAAGATGTCACTTATCCTTGGTGCTTTCTTGATGCCTTATAGAATATCTACATTCTCTGGTCTCTGCATCTCTTCATCTCTTCTACAGACGTCAGCTCGATTCTGTGTGACATCACCATTCATCTTTGCCATTTATCTTCTCTGCTTCTTTAGGAATCTCATTCAAATGGCCATCATATTTTCTTGTATGCAGGTACGGTTTTCTCAATGGTTCGCTTGCCTCCCAGATCGTCTTATGTATTGGTACTCTTATTGGCACTGCACAGAGTCCATATTCTGTTCTTTGTCTGTTCAACTGCTCTGTGTATGTCTCATACTCCGGTTTCCGACAGACAGGTAATATGGGCTGGGCGGTTGGAGTAGGGGTACTTGGCTCCTCCTCTACATTCCCCCCTCTGGGTGATTCATCAACCACTTCTTCATCCTCCTTCACATCTAGACATCCTTGTCTGAAGAACTGCTTCTTTGGAATCCATATCTTTGACTCCCTTCAGGCATCCTGCTGATTCCACCTTTTTCCATGTCATGAGCATGCATTGTCCACTTGGACTGCAATAGATCCATCTTCCCACATACTTCTTATGGTTTTTTGGATAGAGGAATTTGTTCCCTCAGGTGCATGGATTTCTTCATCTGTCAGGTCTCTGGCTATCCATCGTGGCTCAACATCAATCATGATCTTCCTCCGTATGGCTTTCTTTGCTGTCTTCTTGCACTGTGAGATTATTATCTTGATCACACAGAATCCAAGCAACACCAACACTATCAGGGCTCCAAGAAACTTGAACATGTCTGCCATCCATTTTGGAATCCAAGAAAATAGTGTTCTAAACCAGTTATCATCAGCAATGTCTTTCTCTTCGTCTATAATCTGGCCATGGAGTTTCGTCAGCATGTTTATGGCCTCTGTCAAGGTTCCATTCTCGTCACCATGAGAAGGTATCAATGTGCAACATGATTCTCCAATTTTTTCACAAATACCTCCATCCCTAGCTGTGTTCATGTCCAAAACGTATTGATTCTGGAGAGTCATCAGTCTTATGGCTCTCATCTCTTCTCTGATTGCATGGAATCCCTTTATTGTAGTGTTAATTGTCTGCAGCAATTCCCATCTGGTTATCTGAAGCCACTTTGTATTTGCTCCAACCTGGATTCTCGGCATGAAGATCAATGTGAATACTGAAGAAGTCTGGCTAAACAGTCTGTGCTCATAAGGGATAGAATCTAAAGCTTCTATTGATTTGGCTGAGAAATAGTTCTCTCTCTTCATCCTCTTCATCAGTTGCACAGATCTCTTCTTCCTCAGGTGAGCATCTGCTTTTGGAAAACTGTCAAGATTCAGATCACTCTTTGAAATCACTAATGCTGGAACATGGACATTCACCAGTGGGCATATTCCTCCCCAGTCTTTAGGTAACTTCACGTATGCCTTGGATCCACAAGCCCAATAACGATCCATGATTACTGCTGTTCCATGTATCATTCGTGGCACATCAAATATTCGGCCACAATTCTGATTCTCTCTAACTTTTCTTGTGTCATTATTTCTGAAACACAGCTTTGAACTTTCCAATGGCACTATCTACAATGGTCCTCCTCTGTCTTCGACCCAAGTTAGTAGCTTAGCAAGTCTTGGCCATAATGGCTTGAAACCATTCTGCACAATGTCAATGGCAGGTTTGTAACAACCAATGACCACCCAGGCTCTGCAGATCACCACTCCTTCTTCCCATCTATCTGGTGATAACACTGATCCCTAGATCTGCATTTGGCCTCTGTTCTTCCATCTACACATTTCTTCTGCAGATTTTCCTGGGCTCTACAGTTTTTTGTTCACTTCCCATCTGATTCCAGCTCCCTTTAGTCCAGGCTTTTCGTATCTGATCACATGATTCTTTGTATGGGCTCCATTTCTTGTCTTGGATATAGTCATCTTCATCTGGATCTGTCCATTCAGTTGCCCACTTGAGAAAGGCATCTCGCCCCACAAACTGGCTTCTGGTTTTGCAAAGTGTTACGTGTGAAAGACAATGAGCTGTCTGGACATCTATTTCAATAGCAATGAAGATTTTCGACTTCCCGATACTGTAAGGCAGGAGTGCACACACAAAGCATCCCTCCTTTGAAGTCCTTCTTCCCACTTGTTTCGTATGCTGATACCAGATGTTGTTTCCCAAATGTGCTGTGCTGTCCAGGTAATCATTTAATTCATAATTATCTTCCTAGGTGCTTCTTTAAGGCCTCATTCTTCTCATGTGACCTTTCATAATCATGTCATGAAATGTACCAGCATAACTTCTTCTTTCTGGGTAAATTATAGGCACATCTATCAGTGGAGGGGGTACACCTACATGTATTGTCTGAGTAGGAGAAAGTTTCATCCTCTCAACATACCATTTGGGCATGAAAACGTCTCGCAAAATCTCCATGTGTGACTGTCTTTTGGGGATTATTTTTGGGTCATTTAATACAGGACCAGGTGTATTTGCATGTATTACTGGTGTAGGTCCACTCTCTAACAACCCTTTGTCTTGCCTGTCTTGCCAAGCCTGTCTCTGGCATCCAAAAAGAGATTCTAAGACACCTTTTATATGTGAATGATTAGTAATGGCACTTATCTCAGGCTTAGGCAATTTGTCATCTTTCTTTGGAAGAGGAATGACTACATAAGTTCTGGGCCGCCTAGTAGTTTCCACGTTTACATTTTCCTTCCGCTCAGGAGCATGCACAGGAGTCTTGGCTCCATTTGCACCAATGTAGAAAGCTGTGCATACGGTCAGTGAAAGCAGTACGATTATAAACACAACGCAAGTATAAATGACACAGAGGTAAGTCACTTTACAGCATCTATTTCTTGGACAACGTGAGCGTCTCTCTGTGTTAGGCATAATGATGCTATTATTAATGCTGGCCATCATTATTTCCTATGGAAGGAAAAACTCAAACTTTAATACATCAGCATTGTGAACTTCCTCTGGAAGCTGCTGTCTTGACTCAGCAATTCGTCCTCAATCAATAGTCTACTTGCTGGATGACAAGAACAACTTTCTCTGTATCTCTGGAACCAGTCTATCACCAGCCGAAATGTAAATGCCTCCTTAGTATGACAAACCAACCTTAGTAAGTCTAAATAAGCTCAATGACATAGATAAGCTCCCAGTCAATGCCTCGAATCTGCTTCAGCCCAGACAACATTATGAATTTCTTTCACCATGAACCAAGAGTCTTTCTTTATCAGCAACCTATCAATCTGTCCCTCGAAGGAAAGTTTTACACCAATCTGTGAGTTTGCTCAGAATATATGCTCACTTGCATTATAATGCCTTCCAAGATCACATTCAAGTGTGCAGTGTTTCTAGGATTCCTTAGGAAGGTGAGTACATCAGTGTGCCTTCCAACAAGATGCGGGTACTCCTCAATCAGACGAAAGAACACCACACTAACTAGTCTATAAGCTCCATCAGTTGATAGGGGCATTTGTGCTGTCCTCGCTGTACCCAAGCAATTGCAAAATCTGTTCAGTGATAACTATAAGCAATCTTCTTAGAACTTGGCCATTCTTAGGATCTCGCAAAAAAGCTGGAATGCGAGTACTTCTCCCCACCAGCGAAGGAAATCCACGCAACACAAACTCGAAATAAGTAAGAACCAGCCGAGAAAGGTCATCACTGGGTAACACCATAAGCAAATCCGCACAGGAACTCAGTGTGAAATGAATCAGGGTACTGCACCCTCATCCAATTGCTGTAACCACGATCATAATCTGGCATAATTGTCTTCCTACCAAGGCTTAAACATGCCTCAGTCCAAAGTTAATAATGCTCCTGTGGCTTTAAGAACAAAAGATCTTCGTTCACCCCGAAATGACAGCACACAGTGTTCGCATTAGCTTCCCTTAACCCTTTCAGAGATGGCTAAAAGAGTGTCCTGAAACAAGCCACAGTCCAATGAACACTTTTTCTTCAATTGACAGCTTCTGCGTCATTCTTCCTCGTCATAGATCTTGTCTGCACGTGCTCTGGTGCTTCCCCGATGCTTGTACTTGCTTCCTGTAGGTGTGTGGGCAGAGGGGTTTCTCCAACAAAGATCTTTACATCGCCTAAGAAAGTCCAAGCACTCCTGCCCTGCACTTTGACAGCAGACAGCGTGACGTCTTCCACGATGAACGTACCGTTAAAGCGGGGTTCGTCCCACTTCTTCCTTGTATGATTGCGGATTTGGAATGCATCTCTAGGGAAAAGTTGGGGAACACGTAATTCTTGAGATTCACTTGTTGAAGCATCTCCTGTTCTGTACTGCCCTACAAACTTGTCCCTGCAGCTGTCCTGAAATGACAGATACTTGAAGTCATACAGTTCAAATTTGTATTTGTATTTTATTTGTATTTTATTGAATTTATATAGCCCTTTAATCCAAAGTGCTTTACATGAGAACAAGCAAAATACAACAAGCATAAGATTGCAATTGAATCATAACTTGAAAACAGTGTAAAGAACAATTACCAATATTACAGAGGTGGGGAGAGAGGTAATGGTAGGTGTTAGTGGAGGTAAGAGCAGGAGTGAGAGGGAATGTATGAGTGGGAGAAGAATGGGGGAGGAGGGGTGGAAAGAGTAGGACTAGATGAGAGCAGGGGGTGGGGAGGAAGGAGGTAGAGAGGGAAAGGAAGAGCAGTGGTAGAAGGTGAGGGATGAGGGGGAGGGAAAAGAGCAAGAGGAAACAAAGGGTGCTAGGGAGGTGAGTGAAAAAGATAAGATTTGAGAGAAGAGTAAAATGAAGGGAAGAACGGATGCAAAGGGGGAGGAGGTTCCAGTGGAAGGGAGCAAGGAGTTGGAAAGATCAGAAGCGGGAGGGGGCACAGGGAGGTGGAGGAGGAGAAAGTAGGAAAAGATTAGCAGAGCGTAGAGAATGAGATGGGGTATAGAAAGTGAGAAGGGAGGAGAGGTAGGGGGGGGCAAGACCATAGAGGGATTTGAAAACAAGACAGAGGAACTTGAATTTGAGCTGGGAGTGAAAAGAGAGCCATCCTAAAGAGGTGAGAGAACAGGAGATGGAATCAAGAGGTGAGAGAAGGCAGAGGGAGCGGATGGCAGAGTGATAGATGGATTTGAGTGGGGAGAGATGAGAGGAGGGGAGTCCAAAGAGAAGTCACACAGTTCCATTCCTAGCAAATCTGCAGTTGGCTGAGCATTACTTCTAACTCTGGATGGATGCATTAGGGGTCTCCTCATCACTATTTCGTGGGGTGTGAGATGGTGGTCCGAACCTGGTTGGTTCCTTAAAGCATATAATGCCAGTGGTAGGCAATGCAACCACCCTTTCTTCAAGGTAAGTTTCAATTTGGCTATTCTTTCTTTAAGCAAACAGTTGAGCCCCTCACATATCCCATTTCCTTGTGGTTGATAAGCCGAAGAAAATGTGTGCTATATACCAAGCAACAAGCTGATCTGTTCAAATGTTTGATTCACAAAATGTGGGCCATTGTCTGACCTCATTACCTCATATACTCCCCATCTAGGAAATACTTCCCGTACTAAGAATTTTGCTGCACAGGTGGAATCTGGCTGTGTACAGGGACCTGCTTCAATCCACCTTGAAAAGAGACACACTACT
The DNA here is from genome assembly GCF_040938575.1 of Ambystoma mexicanum. Lineage (NCBI taxonomy): Eukaryota > Metazoa > Chordata > Amphibia > Caudata > Ambystomatidae > Ambystoma > Ambystoma mexicanum. The sequence continues at coordinate 1,297,408,920 of NC_090921.1, read as the reverse complement.
ACGATCAGGTATCTATATCCATTACATACTTGTATCATGTCGACATAGTCGATATGCAAATGCTGAAAAGGGCTCGGAATAACTCCCCTAACTATGCGCAGTGTATGCCCAGCCATGAATTTTTGGCACACATGACAATTCACTACATAAAATGCAACATGCTTGAATAGATTTGGTACAAACCAACCCTCAGCAATAGTTGCAGCAATATTCTCCCTTGTTGTGTGCACAGGGTGGTGTAGCTGTTCCAGCGCCACCCTTAATAAGGCTACAGGCATCACCGGTTTACCTAATGCTGTCTTGTCACCACCATGCTTCACAGGGATTAAAGAACACCCTCTTTGTGTCCACACATTCTTTTCCTCTTGAGGTGCTTCCCCTTGGACCTCTACCAACTGCATTATTGACAGGTTATTATAACTTTCAGATGCAGTCATCATAAAAACCATTTTTTCATTTACATTAGGAGCTTCAACATTCATCATTTCTTTATCTGTGTTGGCTACGCGCTTGGCCTCAACATCTGCTGCTTGATTTCCATGTGAGATAAAATCTGCCCTTTTAGTGTGAGCTGCGCACTTGATGACTGCGATGCTTACTGGGAGTTGTAGTGCTTTAATAAGCCTGACCAATAAGGTGGTGTGCTGCACTGGTGTGCCATATGCTCGGAGTTAGCCCCTCCTTTTCCAACGTGCTAACCCTGCGTGCACTGTCAACGTCATATAGGTGGAGTCGCTGTACACTGTTACTTCCTGGTCTGCGTGATCCTTGAGCACGAGTATCAATGGCAATAATTCTGCAGCCTGTGCTGAATAATGAGATGGCAATCAAGTACTTTTAAGCACCCGGAATTCCCCATTAGCCATGTGCTTTATCACAGCGGCACCTGTGTATCTCTGTCCATTATTTTGATCGATCCTTGAAGAACCGTCAATGAAAACAATCTCTCCCCCTGCTAATGCATTCTCTTTTATTCTAGGGATTTAATTGTAGAACGCTTCATAGTTTGCACAATCATGTTCAGGCTCTCCTTCTGTTATTGGCTCAGCTATAAACATGGCAGGATTCACTATTTTACATCAGACTATTTTAATCGCTGGATTTGATATGACTATCTCATGGGCATAAGCCCTTTAAGATGTCAATGTGCCCTTTGGTTTCTCTAAAATAGCAAATAATGCATGCTCAACGAATAACGTCATGGAGCATCCCATCACTATGCTTGCAGTCTTCTCTGGTGAATGCGGCGGCAGCTATACTTTGTTCGCATGGAAAATTACCCCTCATTACTGGGTCTAAGATTCCACTGTAATATGCTAGGGGCATGTACCCCAACATGGTTCTCTGCAGGAGTACTACTGTCATAACAGTGCCATCTGTATGCAAGAACAAAAATAATTCCTCAGCATAATTGGGAATCCCTAAAACTGGTGCTGTACAAATAGCTTTTTTCAATTCGTCAAACCCTTCTTCCATTTCCTCAGTCCACACGATTTTTTCCTGCGTTGTCTGTGCTTTCTTTAAGGCCTGCAACAAAGGTCTTCTATACGAGCTTCAGTCAAAGACCCATGCCCTGACGTAATTACGTAATCCCAAAAATCTCTGCATGTGTTTTATCGTGTGTGATTTTGGAGTTTTCAAAATAGCCTCAGCTCTTTCAGGGGTAACCTTCTTTCCTTCATGCAAACTCCATTGGCCTATGTATAACACTCTTTGCTGACAATAGTGTAACTTTTCTTTGCCAACTTTATATCCTTTGTCAGTGAGTAGAATCATCAGCTGAACAGAATGGTGTCTGCACTCTTCCTCAGAGGTGCTGCAAACTAAAATGGTGTCTACATATTACAACACAACACTTTCTAAAGCGATATTGCTTAAGTCCATCTGAAGGACTCTATTGAAAATCGATGGGAACTCACAATACCCTTGTGGTAAATGAGTACTTTTCAGACATGTTTGTCTAAAGGTGAATGATGTCAGATCCTGCAAGTCTTTGTGCAATGGGATTGAGAAAAATGTGTTTTTCAAGTCAATCTCTGTGAAACATTGTGCTTCAACAGGTATATTACATAAGATTGTAGACGGGTTAGGAACTAGAGGGAACTCGGCTTCTACAATCTGGTTTATCACCCTAAGATCTTGAATTAGTCTCTAAGATCCCCCCTTAGATTTCTTGATAGGGTACACTGCGGTATTACACAGTGACTCTGACGTCACAAAGATACCCTGATCCATCATGGGGGAAATCGTATTAAAAATACCTTCATCTGCCTCTTGAGACATGGGATACTGTTGTGCTTGAGGTAAAATTGCTCCTGGTTTCAATTTAATCTTCACTTTTCCAACCCCCTTTAGTAGGCCTACGTCATATGGGCCGGTGGTCCATAATGAAACTGGCACTTTTGCCATATCTTCGTCAAAATATTAAGGACGCTTTTGTGCTAACATCATCTTCTGAGGCACTTCTCTTTTAATTGCTCTCACCCAGTAAGTGATGCTCATCTCAAATATCACCTCATCATGAGATGGATGATCTCTAAATAGATCTTCATCAGTGATGTCAGTCAATCCGTAACCCTCCCCAATGGCGATTAATGCGGACCATTGTCTGCCTTCATCATCATTTCCACCAAGCAAAACCATTTCTCCTTGCACTATGGCTGCTTGTATCTTTAAGGGAAAGACTTGTCGCTCCTCTTCAAGCATAGGTATTCTTGGTCTGAACAGAAATTCATTGGGTGCTCTCATTTCCCTGCCTGGTAGGCCTGGTAGCCATGACAACAGAACGCATACTCCATAGTGGCAAACCTCTGATTCTAACGGTATTGCTCTAGCAGCTACCTGTCCTGAAAAAGCCATGATAATTCCACACACGTTTAAATAATGCATTCCTGGCATTGAACACACTATGCCTTCATCAGTAAACGAGATTGTCATATTTAACTTTGCCATCAAATCTCGACCCAATATATTGACAGATGTTTGCCTTGAATATAGCAGTGGCACCTTCATGTTAAATTCTCCTATAGAAACTGGTAATTCTTCAGTGAATGGAACTCTACTTGTAGCTCCTGTGAATTCCTGAGTATTCATGGCATTGCCAGACATTGGAAATGTTCCCTCTCGTATACATGAGCGTGTTGTACCCTTGTCTACTAAAAACGAAAAACGTTTGCCTCCTATACTGACATCTACCCTCGGTTCCTCATGAGGATTCAGCGTCACTGATACTATTGAGCATATCAGGTCTCCCAGTGAGCTGTCCTATTCTGGATACAGCCTCATTCCATTACCTGTAAAAGGATTCCCTCCATCAACAGTGACATCCCCTACTCTAGGAGTTATTAACTGTCCTGTGCTTGTGTTTTGCTAAAGCTGCACAATTGACTGCTGCGACTGCCCTTGTGGTGGATTAACTGTTACCTGCTGTAGTTGTAAGCCTTGCTGCACTCTCGGCGCTTGCTGCTGCATCGTTTGATTCTGAGCAAATCTATCTCCATTCTTATGCAAATATGCAGGCGGATTTGACATCCCCCCCCCTCTCAAAAACTGGCCATTTTGCACTAACCCTTGACTTCTACACATGCGAGCAAAGTGCACTGTCATTCCACAAGTCCAACATATAGGCAGTGGTCTCCCAACCTGCCCATTTTGCATATTCTGATTACCATCCTGCATATTCTGAAACCCACCTTGATTATTCTGAAAACTTCCCTGATTATTCTGTCAATTCCCTTGATTACCTTGCCAAACTCGTCCTCGGAATCCTCTTCCCTGTGGAGTAAATCCACTATTGTTTTGATTGAACTGCCTTTGATTATTCACCTGCAGCATGCTCACTGTTTGTTGTGAATTCGATCAATCTACACTCGTCAACATTGCCCCTTCAATGGCGGACTTGGACAACTTTTTCTGCACTAGCTTTGCCTCCTCGCCCTTTCTAATATCGTATTTTTTGCGATTCTTTTCCTGCAGGAGTCTGCAGTAATGCGTAATGGTCAGCTGAATTTCTGACCACGGTTTTGCTTCTATACCCACTAATTTCTTGAGCTGCTTTTGTACTGGCTCTGGCAGCCCTTGGCATAATATGATAGGATAGATCAGGCGGGTTCCTCCACTAAAGAACTATTCAAAATACTAAAGGAGCTAGAAAACCCCAATCCACCTCTAGACACCTGCTCAAAAGATAAACCATGGTGCAACAGCATCCAGAACGCACTTAACAACAAAATCATAGGACTCCAAACCAAAATTGAGGACAAACGTCAACAACTTTTCAGCAATTTGACCACAAACCCAATCCTTAACGCACCAACGCCTGCCAAAGTTAATACAGCCTTCACCTTTAAGAAAGTAACTACTCTAGAAGTCCAAAAAATTATCACCTCCTTAAAACCATCCAACTGTAAAGGAGACACTGTCCTGCACAGATAATAAAAGACGCAGCAAGCGACCTTTCCCCTTTCATCACTATACTTATCAACCTGTCATTTGCTAACAACTCTGTCCCTAGCAACCTAAAACAGTCTTGGGTTCTCCCTCTGCTAAAAAAGCAATCATTAGACCCAGCCATACCAACCAATTATAGACCCATCAGCACTGTCCCATTCCTGTTAAAAATCTCGGACAGAGTCGCCTACATCCATATTCAGGAGTACCTAGAATCCAACCAACTGCTAGGTACACGTCAATCTGGCTTCAGACCTCAACACGGAACAGAAACCGCTTTGGTTGACCTCAAAAGCCAGATTGATGAAATCGAAGACAAAGGCAATGCTGCAATCCTACTTCTCTTACACCTCTCTGCAGCCTTCGATTTAGTCGACCACGAAATCCTCTGCAGCCACCTATCTATTGCAGCCCACTTCTCTTCCTCTGCATGGATGCAATCTTTCCTGGTGAATAGAACTATGCGTGTTTTCTCCACAACAGCAGCAGCTGACCCTATCCCCATCGCATGCAGAGTCTCACAAGGCTCCTGTGTCTCCCCCACTTTTTATAATATATTTACAAAGCCGCTATTCGACAAACTAGACCGTCTGGGTGTCAACTACACCAACTACGCAGATAACACCCAGATCCTCCTTACCATCTCGGGGAACTACAATGCAGATGTCACCCGGATTAACAAAATCTTCTCCATCATTCAGGCATGGATGGCCACGCACGGCCTCTGCCAGAATGATGAGAAGACAGAGCTTCTCCTGGTCGGCTCTCCCAATAACCTGGCTAAACTTAGTCCTTGCTACAATAACATTACCATAGACGGCAATACCATCCCCATTGTCAAAAGTGTGAAAACCCTAGGTTTCCACTTTGATGCCAACATCAACCTCACCAAACAAATTAACCCAACCGCTTCAGCTACTGCCTACACGGGTAAGCTAATCAGGGCTAGCAGACCCTTTCTATTGTCCAATAGCTGCCTTACTCTTGCCAGAGCTCTCATCCAGTCCAAACCGGACTACTGCAATAGCCTGTACCTAGGAGCCAATCAATCCATAATAAACAAACTCCAGGTTCTCCAAAATAATGTTCTACGCGCAGCACTCAACATCCCAAGGTGAGAGCACATCTCCACAACTATAAAAGCGTGTAAATGGCTTTCCATACAGCAAAAAATCGACCTCAAAACTATCTGCCTCACGTATAAGTCCCTTAATCACCTAGCCCCACCATATCACACTAACAAATTTACTTTAAAAACCGCCACCAGAACCACCAGATCATCCAACTCCGTATGCCTGGTAGTGCCTAGATTTGCCCTAAAAAGAGCAGGAGGCGCCAGCTTCACAGTGCTTGCCGCCCAACCCTGGAACACACTACCACTTGACATCAAAACTATTGAATCCTTTCCGATCTTTAGGAAACATGTTATCAGCTGGTTACTGAACAAAGAATAGCACGTATTTATGTAAATTGTTGTACCATGTACATTGTTGTAATATGTAATTGTATATCTCATGCCTGTAACCTGTAACCATATTCTCAAGTGCCCTTCTACCCATGGGTCCGGAGCGCTATACAAATAAATAAAACAAACAAACAAACATAGAATACCGGTATAGATTTTCCCCAAGATTTGCACGTTTCCAAACTCCATGCCTCCTGAACATTTTGAATATAAACAAGCGCGTCATCCCCGTCCTGCATCTTTTTCGTCATTATAGCTCCCATATCGGATGTGTCCGGATACAGTACTCTAATCGCTTTCCAGACTGCCGCCCTACAGTTATTGAATGGTGCTCCATCGTGAGCAGTGTTGACTGTAGTCACACCAGCATATTTTGCCCTTGTCCACACGTCATCAGCTCTCTCACCAAGTATGGCAATTAGGAGACCCTTAATGTCCCCTATAGCCAACGTGTTTCCTCCCGTCATTTTTTCTAACTCATGTTTCCATTCGCCAGTGCCAGAAGTTAAACTCAGGAGTTTACACCTTAGATTATCTCTATCCATTTGAGGCCATGGTATATACTGTGGTCTCGTTACTCCTTTCTCTAGCAAGGGAGACTGCGAAGCCCCAAACTTATTCTCATCTCTCATCATTTGTCTGTCCACCGCCAGGACGATATTCCTGCATTGCCTTCTTCCTGGCAATGATCTTAATCTGCTTACATAAGGCTGCGACTCCCCCCTCTCACCACGGAGTTGCTCTTTAGGTCGGTTTAACTGTGTCAATGGTTCTGACACCTTAGGTGCAGGTGCGATTAAATCCGACCATCTTACTTCCTTATCCATTAAAAAAAGAACTCGGGACCGCATGCGTCATCTCTCTCTTCCTCGTGGAAGGTTTCCCTTTCTTCGTCTGACATTTCCTCTGCCCAACTTGTGCAACTTCTCTCTTCGTCATCTCTATTTATAGTTAGTCTATCCAGAGACAGCTCCTTATGCTTCATACTACATGAGGCTTCCAACTGAGTGCTCTCAAGCCGATCATTTGTTCCCTTCTCCCTTAGCTCTTTTTGAGCTCTCATTTCATGGTATATTTGATCGATCGCTTCCCCAATGCTCCCGGAGTCAAACTCGTCTTCTAGATTAGCTCTAGATGGGCCTGGTAATGACTCGTATTCTGGAAAGAATTCCTCTATATCCTCTCATGCTACTTTTGGATTAGGATCTCTTACTTCCGTTTCCAGGTGATCAAGATCACGTGCTCTCTGCCATCTTTTGCGTTCCATATCATCGTAAAATTCTATTTGCTTTCTCGCTTCCTCTCTCACTCTGTTTTCCTCTTTTTTCTTCATATCCCTTCTCTCATTTGCCCTTCGTATCTCCTCATCTCTTCGTCTTTGTATTCTTTTTTCTCTTCAGTTTTTCTCTTCCTCTTCTATTCTTTACCTTTCTAGTCTTTCGGGCTCATCAATTGTTCTTTGTCTATTGTCACATTTCCTTTGCTCCTCTGCTCTCTCTTGTTTTTTCGCTTGCTCATCTTGGTATAACTGCTCTCGTCTCTGTCTATCTTTCCTTTTTGCTCCTTTGTGTTTCAATCATTCCTCCCTTTCTTTATCTTTTTTATCTTGCTCGTCTTGATCTTCTCTTCGTCTTAGGTCCTCGATGCTTTTACCATCGAGTTTAAGCAAAATCTGACCACCCAACCACTCGTTTTGTAAGAGCGCTATCTCATCAGCTTTATCTCTTTCTCGTTTCCACCTCTTTATTTCTCTTGCTATACCTAGAGACGTACTTGCTTGAGCGCTTCTTTCCTTATTGCATCTCTCCTTGTCCCTCATGACTTTAGAGATTACATCTTTCTCAGTATTTTCCTCTGAGCCCTCGTCACTATTTTGCGTAGGTGACTCATAGGCCGGGTTGCTAAACCCTGGCGTTGATTTAAGCTCCCTCAATGGGTATAACACATCATCTTTCTTATTCTCGTATTTTATTTCAGACGGGGCGGGTGGAGCAGAGGGCTCTTCACCCCCCTCTTTGCATACATTAAGTATTCAGTCCATAGGAAGTGGCTCATCTGGCTCCTCCTGGTACATTTTCCACAGCTCTAAGCTCGCTAGGCGCTTGTCTAGCTACTTCCCAGTATCTGCTGCATGCAAATATGTCTTCATATGCTGCAGGTCTGCCTTCGATAGTGACCCTCTTTGCGGCCACGGCATAAACATTTTGTCTCCGGTTCCTTTAACCCATTCTGTACTGTACTGTCTAAGTTTGGGTGCATGCCTCGGCAGCTGCTTGCAGAGGTGTACAAGTGGAGTAAACCCCTTCATCCTTAACCCTCCACTCTTAACTTGTTAATGCTCGCTTGCTTGAATCACAAATTTAAAAGTACGTTTCAGGAAAACAACACAATATGAGCTAGCACAAACCGTCGCAAGCTCCAATTCCTTTGGTTGCAGTTTTTTCTTTAATCTTGCTAAAAAAACAACCAACAAGTGCACTTAAAAACATTCAATTTTTTCCGTTTAAGACATCATCATTCTTCAAAACCCACATAAAACGAATACTATTTTATAATATTCCTCTGACGTCTTTTGTTTTGATCATGCCTTCTGGACAGGAGTTTCTGGTCTTTCCCCTGAATTGTATCCAATGTCAGTTCACTCCAGTTGGATAAGACCTTGGCTTTGTCTCATCTAACTCCTTCTGCTGAGATTCATTGTGTAATTCAATTAGCTTTTTAACTGCAACACACTGAAATGAGGCCTTCTTGCTAATGTCCAGCACTGCTTATAATACGTAGTGGAAACATCCATCCTTTCCTCGTCCATATGCATATATATATATATATTGGAGCTTGCCGCAATCAATCAATTACCTATAAAGCTAGCCTCAAGATTACTTTGTCTGCTTGCATTTCTGTTGCATCTGTACATACATAAACTAGCTTAATATCTTCATCTGTTTCTGTGGCATAAGCTTCTTCACCTTGATCCTAAGATGTCACTTATCCTTGGTGCTTTCTTGATGCCTTATAGAATACCTACATTCTCTGGTCTCTGCATCTCTTCAACAGACGTCAGCTTGATTCTGCGTGACATCACCATTCATCTTTGCCATTTATCTGCTCTTCTTCTTCAGGAATCTCATTCAAATGGCCATCATATTTTCTTGTATGTGGTACGGTTTTCTCAATTGGTACTTTGCCTCCCAGAGCTTCTTAGGTATTGGTACTCTTACTGGCACTGCAAAGAGTCCATACTCTACTCTTTGTCTGTTCAACTGCTCCGTGTATGTCTCATACTCTGGTTTCCAACAGACAGGTAATATGGGTGAACAGTTGGAGTAGGGGTACTTGGCTCCTCCTCTACAACTGCAAAGCGCCCTCAAACAGACCAGTTCCCAGCCCTTGGTGGGGGCCCTAACAAGGGGGTGTGACTTAAGTGCAAGGTGTGCCTTTCAGATTGCTGGGCATGGCCTAACTGGGCATGTGGCATCAGCAAGGCTTCAGCCCCAAACAATACATCACGAAAACCTGCAAAGATGTACTTCGGTTCACTCAGTATTTTTTTATGTGCTATTGTAGATATCCAGCCGGCAGATCGTAAATAAATCTCTCCTTGGATCATTTGAAAATAAATCAATCCGTTAATAAATTGCTCTCTCACTTAACTAAACATTTCAATGATTAACCCTAATTCTGTACATCAATCTCTTTTGAGAAATAGGAAGGGGCAAATATCACCAACTCCTCCCTGCGTTGCATAAAACCAAAGAGGATTTTGGGTAAATAAGAATGAACTAATATTTATTTGACAAATATGTCTTTCTCTGCTTACTTTTGTACAGCGTTTCTGTCAGAAGCACAATGTGACCTAAGACAAATTAATATAAGTACAGGAAGATGTAGCAGAATGCTCCCTCAAGGGGAGACAGATGATTTGCTATATTTGGGCCAAAATTGTTGAACTCACTTCCACTAGAAATTAGAACACTACAGTCACTTCCACAATTTCGGAGAGCGTTGAAGACTTTCCTATTCAGATAACTTCACTCCTCCATTTTCACGTGATTACCTTGCTGGACTTCTGTCCAACTTCTGTACATTATTTTTGTTCCACCTGCGCCTCTATACGGGTCTCTTCGTCATGTGCGCGTTATAAATGTAAAAAATCAAATCAAATCAAATAAAAAAAAAACCTGCATCGAGGGCAGATTCTAGCCAACTTGCTGCCCAGGGTCGAAACATCAGAATGTCCCCCTCCCACCCGCTGACTGGGACACGTCACTCCCTAACTACACCTCTGTCGTGTGTCAAAACTTCTCCTCAATATGAATAAATAATTGCTATATAAATGAAGTTGGTTTCATTACATTGTAATTCAAGCACTTCAAAGAAGAAATCTTATGTGAAAACACAGCTGTTGCTGCCCAAGTAAATGGTTCTTCTGTCACCTGCTCTTAGGGAAGGCCTTGCATGAATGCAGTTTCAAACTATCCGTACTGGCACACTGAGGTGTGAACAGCCTACCGGGGTCCGAGGGCCCACTGTCCTGGCCCTGTGTTGCAGGTATTGTGTTTGTACCACCTCACTTGTATTTCGCAAAGGGCAATACTAGACTAACCATATGAATTATTTTCTCATAGAAGGTTATCATTCCAAGATGGACAGTCTGGTACACTCTTATTGTAGATACGTTTGGTTGGAGTTTGGAGGACGAGAGGCCCGCTGCGCTGTTGGTTGATTTGTTGCTGTAATATATCCTGCAGCCTAGCACATGGTTTGTCTATCAACCAAAACTGCAAGGTTCCCAATGACTGTTTGTAGAAGATGTGGGTTGACAAACCTTGTTTAGTACAGATGCTGGTGGGTTTTTTTAACCGTTGGATAGAACCATTGATTTCTCACATTTTTGTGTTGTTTGAAAGAATTTAGCGAGTCTTGATTTGTTGTCGTCAGTGCGGATTTAATGTTGTTCACAAGAATATACCAGAAGGTCCAGCAGAATGTGCTAGGTGCATGGGGCAGGGGAGCCAACACGTGTTTCTACCGTAGTCTGTGTCAAGACGTGGGCAATGTTAAGCGGTCCTATTAAGGGATTATCTCAGCTGGTGACCAGTTCACTATTCCTTTGTTCACGAGGAGAGGAAATTACTGACGGGCCCATTGGTCAGTACTCAACCCCCGAGAACTTGTAATACTAGATAGCTGCACCATGTGAGGACAGGGTGCAGGATTCACATACTCCAGCACATCTAAAAAATCAGGACTCAAGGCAAAGGGAAGTCCGTTTAATAATACGTACATCAGCATATGGAAATCAGCAGCATTGCGAACACCTGTCTCGCTCCGACTTCCACGAGCTTCAGTCGAACAGCCATTTTTACAGGCTAAACTCGTCGTCATTGACGTCTAATTCTACAAAAAATCATCACACAATATAATTGGTTGGGAAAGGTAACTTAAGTATAGGTGTTATATCTATATATGACAATAGAGCATGCGGATTGGTTAACTCTTATCTGATGGCTGTCTACGCCCATCCCTCTACATCATGTTGAGATTTACGTCACCATAAGTACAACGTCCTATTGGTTACAGTATCTATAGGACTCCAGATAACTTGGTCCATTGTGATTGGGCAGGTTACACCCCTAAACATAAATCTCCACTTTAATTAGCAGCACGCAGGCTGGACACCCAGGTGCCTAGTGTCCCAAGATTCACCCTGCCTCCCTTCCATCAATCAGTGGTTTTAGGGTGATGTGTGGGTGGGTGACATCAGACGGTGGTACATCTTCACACCTGGCTGGTCACGTGTTGGTTCACCGTGAATCTGCTTCAGTTTCCAGCTTTTCGTGTATTTAATTCTGCTTCGGCCCTGCCACCTGCCTGGGCCTCTTATCTTGACCTTCATGGGCGAGCTGGTATGCTCTGGAGTTTCGATTTCTCCTTAGCTGAAGCTCATCTCCCTCTCTTGGGTTGACCTCGATTTCCCAGGCCTGAGCCGTCCTTTGTTGAGTTTCGATTCCGATCGTTCTCCTGGCTCGGGCTTGGATATGAGACCCGACCAGTTAGGCCTTGGCTGCCTGGGCGTACTTCTGCTTTTACAAAATGGAGTCGCACGTGTACATTGTGCTTATTGAGGTAGATATATGGTTGGCGCTTGCCGCTCTATCTTCTACTAAGCATTGCAAGCAGTATCGATTTGTTAGCATCCTGCGTTTCAAGCCTATTTACACACGTTTACCAGGTCGGTTGCTTCCATCTTGTCACGTGTCAACAAAGAAAAAGTTGTCCCCTTTCCCATTGGACAGATTTCTAAGTACCCTCCTACCATTGGTGGGGGCATAAACATGTTCCTCCCAAGTCCCTGTTTGAATCTTCTTAGGTGTGGGACAAGGGGACTACTGAGGGATTTGCAGCCTTTCTCTGCGTGGGTTGGGGTCTATGTCTGTTTCTGCAGTTTGTACCACGCCTTTGTTAATTCAGGCCCTGTATGTATCAAACTGGAGACAAATGACCATCTACAACAAAGTATATTGAAAAATAATCATCTATATAATACAAGTGTGTAATGTGGTGATGACAAGTTCACAGTGGCACATATATACAGTGTGTAACAGAAATAAAGATAAATATAAAATAAAGTATAACCATGTTTAACTTTGCATTTTCAGTGCCAGAATTTAGTACACAAAATAAAGAAAACATAAATTCAGCTTCAATGGTTCCTGAGCACATATATTCCTCATGACATCTGATCAAACTTGACATTTACAAATCATGTCCGGGATATTATGTGTATGGTAAGGAACAATTTCTTCTGGGGTTAATCATTTGAGAGTGAATTTATTCGCAGATATCTCTACTCAAATGTTTAGGGTGATTTTTTAGGGATTTAGGTCTTTGGACTTTTAGGGATATCTCAAAAATTAGCCAACGTGTTCAAAAAACATTTGTTGAACACACTAAAGCAAAGAAGGATTATTGTGAATGCTGTCCATATTCTTCTTTGGTACGCTGACTAGTGTTTACGCGTTTCGGTGCTTCTGTATACTTGGGGAGTATAGGGCACCTTCTTCAGGGCGTCCAATGGGTGGACCCTGTGTCGAGATCACAAAAGAGAAAACACAAAAGGAAAAGTGTGAGGGTTCCTCAGGTTTAGGTAGCTGGAAGTGCAGCTAAGTATTAAAAGAGGGGAGAATAAAGGGGGTTAGCTCTGGTTACCAGCAATATTTGAAGCTTGGCCGGTATCGGGATCCCAAGTGTCCTGGGGGGGTCCAAGTGGGCAGGTCACTCACAAAGGACCGGTGGATAGGCGACTTCTGGTGTAAACTGTAGCGGGCTTCCTTGTGTGATTGGGAGTACCTCGTGTACTTGGTCTCTTAGTGGGGACCTATTCCTCCATCGTTGTTAGGCTGTCCTCCGATGGTGTTGGGAGAGGAGTCCAGAGAGAGAGAGGCAGGTGTCCACTTCTCTGCGGCAAGTACCGCTGGGGGCGTCAAAGCCTCTGTCTAAAGGAGAGAACAGGGCTGGTGTTAGCTGGCAAAGTCCTGGTGGATGGTGAGCTGTGCATAGTAGACTGAGGATAGACTAGTGGTGCAGCCAGGAAAAATGCACAGGCATGCAGGTGAAATGCCCCAGGTGTAGAATCGTGTCTACCCGTGAGTGCAAGGGGGACCTGGTGCGGTGCGGTGAGGATGGCTTATGAGGGGCCATCGTGAGGTGGGCAACAGTATTGGTGCTGTGCCTTCCTCTTTGTCTTTAATCCCGTGCTAGGGGGTGGGGAGGCTCTGATCAGGGAGGTGCCTACTTCGTGGTGTAGATCTAGAGCACTAGGGCTAAAGTGCTCAGGGCCATGGTGATAGCACTGCTAGAAACACCCTTCTTTTATTCCCCGTGGGTAGGGGCGGGGAAGATCAAACTATCTAAGCAGGCTCTCACCTGTGGCGAGAGGCTCTTGTGAGCACTTCTCGTAGTCGCTTGCTCAGTCTCCTGCTGCTGTCCGCGGCCGCCGCGCTTCAGTGATACTGGAGCGGACGCTGTCAGATAGTTATGGTGACCGCTTCGAGGATGCTGTACGTGGGTGGTGCTGCGTGAAGCGTAGTGGGGCTGGTAGCACAGCGTGCTTCCTGATTGGATGCCCTGTGTTGTCACAGTGACGAACGACGCCTCGGCTGGGAGGGCCCAGGGTTTGTTGCTGCTAAGAGCAATGCCGTGAGTGCTGTCTCTGGGGGTCGAGTGGGTGGGTGGGAAGAGGCTAATCATGCAAAGTGGGACAGAGTATGAGCCCACGGGGGAAAAAAGGGGTGGGGAGGGAAATGCATGGTCGCACCAAGTGAAGATATCCACTCCCTGTCTATGCTAATCCCTGCCGCAGGCTGTGAACACAACACAGACCAGTGCGAAGGACAGGACTATCTTTTACTAGGAGGTCATATTTATAGGGCGGAGCCGTGGCCCCCCAGGGAGGCTAGATTGCGGAGGTGTCCCCATGGTGTGTGGGACCTGCTATTATGTGTGTTGAGATCAAGAATCAAAGCTCAAAAGAGGCTGGGCTGGAAGGACTCATTCAGGCCATGATGGTATGTATCTAATCGATGTATCCATCTCGACTCCCGGTGTATAAGGCTTTTCAGGATGTCAGGGCCTCCTTTGACTTTCTCAAGTACCCACCAGTTGAGGTCATTTGGTGTGTGCCTGGCTGCAATGTAGTGAGAGACCAATGGAGCGGTTAGGTTATTGCACCTAATCTGTGAGCGATGTTCGGATATACGTAGATTCACTTCTCTTGTGGTCTGTCACACGTACTTAAGTCCACACGGGCACTGGATACAATAAACTACACATTCACTCTTGCAGTTGGTTGGATCACGGAGATGCCAGTCACGCTGGCCTATTTTGAAAGTTTTTAGTTTATTCGTGAATTTGCATGCCGTACAGTTGCCGCATGGGTGATGTCCTTGTAGTGGTTGTAGAACTCTTTGTGATTGGAGTCTGAGATCAGGTTGAAAGAGGGAATGTACCAGTGATTCCTTCAAGTTCTTACCTCGCCTGTATGCAAACCGAGGTGGTGGGTCGTCTGGTAAGTTTAATTTGGCTATGTGCCAGTGTCTTCGTATAGTTTTCTTAATTTGTGATGTATGTGCCCCATGGGTGATCACACATGTCATCTGGTCCTCATCCTCTCCATCCTGCCTTGTTTGATTGTCTTCTTCTAGTAATGTTTCTCTGTTTGTGTTTAGGGCTCTCTTGGCTGCTTGTTTGAGGGCTGTTTCTGGGTATCCTCTGGTTCTGAGCCTATTGGTGAGGTCTTTAGAGTGTTTCTTGAAATCATCCTTGGACATACAGTTCCGCTTGACTCATAGGTATTGTCCATAAGGCAGATTGGCTTTAGTGTGACTGGGATGGTTGCTGGTATGATGCAGTAGAGTATTACGAGCAGATGGTTTCCGATATAGGTCGCACTCCAGTTTTCCGTCCTTGTGTCGAATAATCAGGTCCAAGAAGGCCACTTGGTTTGTGCTGTATTCCATGGTGAATTGAATCTCTTTATTACAGGTGTTTAGCCATTGCCAGAAAAGTACAAGGTTGGTCTGATCTCCCCGCCATATAAGAATTACGTCGTCTATGTACCTAAACCAGGAGCACACGTGAGTCCTCCACTGGTTTGTTTGTGATAGTACATGTTTTTCTTCAAATGAGGCCATATACAGGATGGCCATGCTCGGGGCAAAAGCTGCCCCCATTGCCGTGTTTGCAGATACATCTGACCATCAAATGTAAAGAAATTCTTTGTGAATGCTATGCTCATCAGTTCGAGGATGAAGTTCGTTGGGACCCTTTGTTGCAATGGGTTTCTGGTGAGCCATTCTCGTGTGCACTCGATAGCTGCCTCTTGTGGAATGTTGGAGTACAGGGCTTTTATGTCCATTGTGACCAGTATGTCAGTTGCTGGATTGAATTCTTTGCCCTCGAGTATAGTAATCGTGTGCTTTGTGTCACGTAGATATGTTACAGTTTGCTTGCTCAGTGGTTGTAAGAAAGTGTCTATAAATTTACACAATGGTTCCAGAATTGAGCCGCAACCTGACACAATTGGGCGTCCTGGGGGGTTTATGGGGTCCTTGTGGATTTTAGGTAGGGCGTAGAAGCATGGTGTGCGTCCCCCCTTCCTTATCAGAAAGGCTGCTTCTTGTTCTGTCACCCATTCTCGTTTCATAGCGAAATCCACTGTTTCTGCAATTTCTTGCTCCAGATTTTTAGTTGGATTGCTGCGAAGGGGGGAGTAGCATTCTGGATCTTCCAGAATGGTAAGTACCATTTGCTATATTGAGTAGTTGACAAAATGACTATTGCCCCTCCTTTGTCTGCTGGTTTGATTATAATGTTTTTGTTATTTTGGAGTTGTGTGAGGGCTTGTCGCTCCTTCCATGTTAGATTGTATTTAACTTTTGTCTTCCTGGTTTTCAGTTTTTCAAGGCCCTGTAGAATGCATTTCTCAAATGTTAGTAGTTCAGGCGGTATTTGGTTATCCTTTGGGGTAAAGGTGGATCGTGGATGTAAGCCTGCGTCTTACACTTCTTCCTGTGCATTGGGCTCATGCTGCATGAAAAACATTGTCTCTTCTCTGTCTCAATTACATTTATTTTCGTAGTTACTTGCACTGGTGTGATTGTCTTTTCTCATGCGTTAGTCTGTCCAGGCCCTCTTCTCATCATTGTTTGCCTTCCATCAGGGCTCTTTGTGACTCCTCATGGACAGTCTGTAAATACTCATCATTTCGTATCAGCAGCTGGTATGGTTGTCTGATTGGATACCGTGCTGCCCTGGGCTGTCTGCTTATTGGCATTTCAACAGGTACTGATCTTCTAATGTACATAGGGCAGAGGCCCAATGCGCCTCTCTGTTGGTTCAGTTGCTCCTCATACGTCACATAGCTTGGCGAGTATTTTACTGGCAACTCGCAATGGGGGGCAGGGGTGCAGGCCATATCTAGGACCTCCTCTACACTCCCCCCTCTGGTCGGTTCATCGACCACTTCTGCTTCTCCCTTTATATTTAGTTTCTTTGTTTCTTCAATATCTTGTTCATCGTCTTCTGGGTTTACACAAGATGGAGTGAATGTATACAATTTTGGTGTCCATATCTTTATCACCCCTTTCAAGCTTCCTGCTGTTTTCACATGCTCATCTTTGTTCTAGGTCATCAGCTGGCATTGTCCAATTGGACTGCAATAAATCTATTTTCCTTCATACCTTCTTCGTTTCTTGGGATAAGTGAATTTTGTTCCCTCTGGTGCAAATTCACTGGCCTTCACGAAGTCCTTTATCTCTTCATCTGTCAGGTCTCTGGGCTTCCAACCTGGCTCGATATCGACCATAATTTTAATCCCAATGGCCTTCTTTGCAGTTTTCTGGCACTGTGTGATGATCATCTTGATAACACAGAACCCTAGCAGCACCATAGCTAGTAAGGCTCCCAGAAACTTGAATATGTCAGCCATCCATTGCGGGACCCAGGAGAATAAGTTCCCAAACCAGCTGCCATCATCCACTTCATCTGT
This sequence comes from Ambystoma mexicanum, assembly GCF_040938575.1. Classification (NCBI taxonomy): domain Eukaryota; kingdom Metazoa; phylum Chordata; class Amphibia; order Caudata; family Ambystomatidae; genus Ambystoma; species Ambystoma mexicanum. The sequence goes on along the minus strand of NC_090921.1, from coordinate 1,297,391,458 downwards.
TTCCTCGGTCATCTGGTTCTTTAGGCTTGTCAACATGCTATGGCCTTGGTGAGGGTTCCATTTTCCTCATTGTGCGATGGTCTAAATGTGCAACACGATTCTCCGATTTTTGCACAAACACCTCCATCCATCGCTGTAATCATGTCAAGCACATATCTGTTCTGTTATCAGTCTGATTGCTCTCAGCTCTTCTTTGATCGCGTTGAATCCTTTTATAGTGGTATTGATGGTCTGCAATAACTCCCATCTGGTTATCTGCAACCATTTAGCATTCACTCCAACTTTGATGTGGGGCAGGAGTAATGTTGTGAATACTGTTGAAGTGAGGCTGAACAGCCTGTGTTCATACGGGATTGTATGCAATGCCTCTTCTGATTTGGGAGAAAAGTAATTTTCCCTCTTCATCCTGGATACCAGTTAAACAGATCTCCTTCTTCTTAGATGAGCATCAGCTTTCGGAAAACTGGCCAAATTCAGTTCATTTTTTGGATTCACCAGTGCAGGAACATGGACGTTCACCAGTGTGCATATGCCTCCCCAGTTCCTTGGTAGTCTTATATATACCTTGGATCCACATGCCCAATAATGGTCCATCAGGACTGCGGTTCCTTGTGCCATTCCTGGGGCTTCATATATTCGTCCGAAGTTTTGATTCTCCCCCATTTTCCTTGTGCCATTACTTCTGAAGCACAGTTTTGGGTTTTCCAGTGGGACTATTTGCAGGGGGCCCTCCTCTGTCTTCGACCCATGTTAGCAGTTTTACCAATCTTGGCCACAATGGTCTGCATAGTCTTTGTGAATTTTCTATTGCTTCTTGGCAGGCTCCAAGGAGCATCCAGGCTCGGCAGATCACGACCCCTTCTTCCCATCCGTTTGGGGACACTACTGACCCCCAGATCTGCATTTGGCCTCGGTTCTTCCAGATTTGAGCTTCTTCAGTTGTTTTCCCTCGGACATTCAGTCTCGGGTTTATTTCCCATCTTATTCCTGATCCTTTGACGTCAGGGTTCTCATATCTAATCACATGATTCTTGGTGTGCGCCCTGTTTCTTGTTTTGATGTCCCGAAAAAAACCGTCTTCATCAGGGAAATCCTTTTTGTTGGCCCATATCAGGGAGGCGTCTCTCCCCATAAACTGCCCTCTGGTGTTGCACATTGCTACGTGTGACATGCAGTGTGCAGTGGGGACATCAACTTCTATCGCTACAAAGATTTTGGACTTGCCCATGCTGTATGGCAGGAGTGCACAGATGAAACATTCCCCTTCTGATTGCCTCCTTCCAACTTCCTTCATGTGTTGGTACCAAATGTTGTTTCCTAGATGGGCAGTGCTGTCCAAGTAATCGTTTTGTTTGTTGTCGGTTTCATATGGGCTTCTCTTGATTCTTAACGTTTTTCTGCAATTGGCTATCACTATGTCTCTGAATGCAGACTATCAAAAATTGTGTGGGAATGCTATAAAACTGTGTGCGCTCGTTCCCACTCAAAAAACTTGTGATTAACAGGTTGGCTGCAGGTTATATCCTACCCTCAAGCTTCCCACAAAGCTTGTAAAAGTGAAAATTAGAATACAAGGTTCGGGCAGATATCTCGCGCTCTAACCATATGTTTTTTTAACTTTAGTTTCAGAAATTATTATTTTTACAAGTCCATCCTTTTTATCCATAGATTACTTCCAAGTCAATTCAAAAAACCGCTGGCATAATATATCTCCAAAATGAGTGAATTTATTCTTCGAGCAAACACACAGCCGACACGTGTTTCGACCTCAGGTCGTTTTCAAGGCTGTACCAAGTTACATATTCATCACGTATATACATTTGTGTATGTTTTTTTAAAAAACAAAGATTGATAATAAATGAAATTGTAATCCATACCATACAGTGTCACATTCCAGGGCATGATGATGGGAAAGTCACGTCATATTCAAATAAATAAATTCCAATTTAAAAGAAAAACAAAATAGAAACCTCAAATTAGTGTTAAATGTAGGTTCAAATAAACAGCATTATATAAACCTCATGTATGGTTAATTATTATTTGTCAATTGGTGTCCCACACTCCATGTGACCCATTCCAGCAATCCCACATTGTGAGTACCTAATTTGAGACTAGAAATATATTCAAATAACATGTTGGTGCATTAAACACAGAATTTAAGGGTTTTATGGGATTTATGCTAACCCTAAATGTTCTCCCTATATCTTTTTGATTTTGGTTGCCAGTACCCGACAATTTCATTTGACAATTCCTTTCAAGCCTATATAGAAAAAACTCTGATATATTATATATTATTATGAGCAGTATCTACAGTTCCATAAGTTGGTTCTTGTATAATTGAAAAATGGTTATTAGAAAAATTCACTAACCTGGGCGGATGATTATATTCGAATATTATATCGGTAAGTTATTTTTAGTGCTCCAAAGTTTGTGGACCAACTATAAAATAATAATTTTATCTTAGTAAAGTCATATTTAAATTGTAACCATTCAAGATAATAAAAATTGAATTTCTCCTTAACCAAATGTCCCCATCTTTCTTTAAATCTTATTTTGTCAGTTCCCATTATCCCATGTCTTTCTATATTCCTCAGTTTCCCGTTAGTAATTGAACCACGATAGACTAACTTTGTCCCATAGAGAGTCAAAAAAGATTCGAACTCACCTTGTCACGGGCTCAATCCCAGATCCAATTCTTTAATGAGTGCTCCAAAGAGAAGTCACACGAGACTGTGCTTACTTTATAAACACCAAAGACATTCAAGAGTGAAAACCGCATCGCGATGACGTCCCGTGCATGCGTACGCGATGACGTCACGCATATATAACGCAATGACGTCACCCGGGCGCGAACGCAGCGACGCCACACGCGCATGTAATGTAAACAAGGCACTGTGAGGTAATAGAACACTGTTTATGACTCGGGAATCCCGAAAACGACTTTTTTGATTTGCTGATATATGCTAGTATCGTGTTCTCACATGTGATACAACCTAATATATGATCATTACTAAATTAATGATCTCCCAACAGAGTTGTGTTGTGTTGCATTCCCATGGGTCATTATCACGTATTTGAACATTATACTGGGTTTGTAGATGGGATTAAACAGAAGGTTACTATGTGTTACTCCATTGTGGGTAGGGCTGGAATGGAATCACAAATTGTAATTGTTTGAAGCTTTGCCAATTAGTATTATTTACAAATATTTCATAAGAATATATGCATTTCATGGTCCTGATTAAGTCCCACTATGGTACTTCTTAAATAACAGATTAGTTTGCATTCTTGTTGTCTGAGTTTAAGCCTAAGTTTGCCCCCTTGTTTCCCCAGCTTGATTTGCATGAGTCCAATAAATCTTAAATCCTCTTGATTATTAAGCTGATGATATTGATGTCAATGTATGGCCAATGGTGACTTCGGGTCAGCATTTCTTAAACAAACTAAATGCTCTCTTATTCGTATTCTAAGTTGCCGTATGGTGCTACCAATATACAGCTTACCACATTTACAAATAATCGCATATATTACATAGCATGTTTTGCAATTGATAAACTCCTTAATCTCAATTTTCATTCCATTTGCATCAGTAAAAGAATCACAATTGGCGTGGGCATATTTACACTGATTACAATTTCCACATTTAAAAAATCCCTTTTTCCCTTTTAGCCAAGTTTCTTTAATATTATCTTCCTTAATATTCAGGAAAGATGGGCTCAATTTTTGTTTAATAGTATTAGCCCTTGTAAATGTAAACTTTGGTTTCTCAGTCAGGAAAGGAGACAGATCCTTGTCTAGTCTTAAAATGTGCCAATATTTGGAAACCATTTTATAGAGTAAAGAGGAATCCTGTGAAAACTTAGTTATTATGGAAATATGGTCTTTCCCAGTTCTTTCTTTGACATGATCGGATAAGAGTTCCACTTGGCTACACTGTTTGTACTTGTCTGCCGTTTTCTTTATACATCTCTGATTGTATCCTCTCTCTATGAATCTGTCTCTAAGTAGATCGGTCTCCCTTAAATAGTCCTCATCTAGACTACAGTTTCTTCTTGCACGATGAAATTCTCCAGCTGGAATATTGTCTATCGTAGATCTCTGGTGACTACTCTGTGCATAGAGTACAGAATTGACCTCCGTTGGTTTCCTATATGTTTTGGTTTCTATCTGCCCATTCTTCACAAAGATATGTAAGTCAAGGAAATCCACACTCTGCGAGCTTGCTGATCCAGTAAAACCTATCCCAAATCTGTTGTTATTAGCATGTGTCACAAAGCTTTCAAATGATTCAAGCGACCCTTTCCATACAATTAGAACATCATCTATGTATCTCCTCCATGCAATTAGATTTGTTTTAAACATTTCGTGATCATAAATGTGTGTGTCTTCATATTGTGCCATAAATAAGTTGGCCAAAGTTGGTGCAAACTTGGCACCCATGGCTACCCCTTTAGCTTGTGCATAGTATTTATCATTGCAAATGAATACATTATTGTCTAGAATGAATTTAAGGAAGGTCTTAGCATATGAATATGTTACATATAGGAAGCAGATGCATCCCTGAAAGTGTAGTCTAATGTATGAACTGCTAAGTCATGATCTATACTAGTGTAAAGTGCTGAGACGTCTAAAGTGGCCAAGAGGTAATCTGATTTTTTCACTCTTGAATGTCTTTGGTGTTTATAAAGTAAGCACAGTCTCGTGTGACTCCTCTTTGGAGCACTCATTAAATAATTGGATCTGGGATTGAGCCCGTGATGAGGTGAGTTCGAATCTTTTTTGACTCTCTATGGGACAAAGTTAGTCTATCGTGGTTCAATTACTAACGGGAAACTGAGGAATATAGAAAGACATGGGATAATGGGAACTGACAAAATAAGATTTAAAGAAAGATGGGGACATTTGGTTAAGGAGAAATTCAATTTTTATTATCTTGAATGGTTACAATTTAAATATGACTTTACTAAGATAAAATTATTATTTTATAGTTGGTCCACGAACTTTGGAGCACTAAAAATAACTTACCGATATAATATTCGAATATAATCATCCGCCCAGGTTAGTGAATTTTTCTAATAACCTTTTTTCAATTATACAAGAACCAACTTATGGAACTGTAGATACTGCTCATAATAATATATAATATATCAGAGTTTTTTCTATATAGGCTTGAAAGGAATTGTCAAATGAAATTGTCGGGTACTGACAACCGAAATCAAAAAGATATAGGGAGAGCATTTAGGGTAAGCATAAATCCCATAAAACCCTTAAATTCTGTGTTTAATGCACCAACATGTTATTTGAATATATTTCTAGTCTCTAATTAGATACTCACAATGTGGGATTGCTGGAATGGGTCACATGGAGTGTGGGACACCAATTGACAAATAATAATTAACCATACATGAGGTTTATATAATGCTGTTTATTTGAACCTAAATTTAACACTAATTTGAGGTTTCTATTTTGTTTTTCTTTTAAATTGGAACTTATTTATTTGAATATGACGTGACTTTCCCATCATCATGCCCTGGAATGTGACACTGTATGGTATGGATTACAATTTTATTTATTATCAATCTTTGTTTTTTAAAAAAAACATACACAAATGTATATACGTGATGAATATGTAACTTGGTACAGCCTTGAAAACGACCTGAGGTCGAAACACCTGTCGGCTGTGTGTTTGCTCGAAGAAAAAATTCACTCATTTTGGAGATATATTATGCCAGCGGTTTTTTTAATTGACTTGGAAGTAATCTATGGATAAAAAGGATGGACTTGTAAAAATAATAATTACTGAAACTAAAGTTAAAAAACATATGGTTAGAGCGCGAGATATCCGCCCGAACCTTGTATTCTAATATGTCTCTGAATGCGTCTGTACTGCTCGTCCGTCCGGGTAGGCTCTCGGGTACTATCCTTGGTGGGGCAGGTTTCATCTCCTGCCCTGCAGTAATAGGGGGATGTTTTGCGTTTCTTTTCCTTCCCTCATGCATTCTTTTGTAGACCTCCTCCCACCACCATTGGCTCGTCATTTTCCCAATGCGTGGCGGCATTGTAGGCCTGATGCTTATTTCTGGCATTGGAGCAGGCGTGCTCGTTATTACAGTTTATGTGGTTTTCTTGCTCAGCTCCTCATGTAGCTTCTTTGCTCTAAGTTTGAGCGGGAACACATACTCAACCAACGCATGTGTTATCTCAGTAAGTTCGTGGCTTCTTCCGGTTCTTTGAGGGATTCTGTCATGCCCCCTCTGCTTGGGTTCTCACCTGGCTCCTCTTGTTTACTTCCACTATTTTCTGGAGCCGGTCGTTCCTTAGGCAGTTTTTCTTTTACTGTTGATTTGGTCTGAGGTTCCGTAGCCATTGACACTTGCCCTTGTTCATGTGTATTCGGTGTGTGGGTGCGTGCCGTGGATAGTGCTATGTTATCATTCATTCAGAGCTGACCCTGTCTCCAGCTTTTCTCATCATTCATAACCTCAACCGTGTAGCTGTCACTATTTATTACATTCAGTTTCAGTTTGTTTGCTTTACCACCAGCTTTTCTTGGAACAGGGATGACAATATATGGTCTGGGTGCTTTTGTGGGTCCCAGATATTCATTATCTGGTGGATGCAGAGACAATGGGACACTCCGTGCACCAATAAAAAATGCAGTTCTGATAGTTAGAGACAAAAACACAATAATAATCACTATACATATACATATAATGGCTTTAAACGATAGCTTGCAGCATCTTCTTCCAGGGAAGCGGGGGCGCCCCTCCGCGGGTGGCAAAACTAGGTCACTGTTCTGGGCCCCCATGCCGATCAAGTCCATAGTCAATAGTTTATTTCCTTTCTTAGTTTGATCACGTTGCTTAAAAGGGTTCAGCAAATACTAAAGTGACGAGTATTATTCAAATGTCCCCTTTATGGGTGTAACCAGTAATCTCGAGATATGCGGCACAGCACCGTTAGCTAGACTATGGAGAAAGGTTAGACTACCGTCTTTATCATATCATTTTCATTTTGCATTTCTATAATAAACACAGTCCCAGTTCACTCCTCCAATTGACCTTGGCCCTGAGGACATGCAGGGATCTGTTCGCAATGACACCATGAAGAGATGGATTTGCTACAAATCACGCAAAAATAAAATGTCGAAAACATAAAAATAAAAATAAACATATGAGAAGGTAGGAAAAAAATAAGAAAGATGTTGAAAATGGAATCCACGATGGTGAAAATTCTTATGTCCGTTCCTTCCAATTGGTTGTTCGTTGACACGTTGAAGAATAGTGTCTCTCCTCCATCTGCACCACGGCAGAAAGATGATGAAAAATAGAAGAAAAATACAGGAAATAAAAATAAAAATAAAATATGAACACAAAGTGGTCATCCTTGTTTCCTCTCTTCTCAATCTGTCCTATGTTAGCAGAATGGAGAACTTTGTCCTTGTTTTCTTACTCTGTCCTCGGCGGAAGGATGATGCAGAGTTTTATCGTGGATCTCCCCCCTCTAAGGCTCTCCTCAGCAATGGATGTCCATAATTGCTTCTCAGCTGCGAGAAGATAGCTCTCAGGAGCCTGTTGAGTTGCGCATTCTTTGTTGGGTAGCTGACGAAGGTGGGCACGTCGACAGTGATGGGTCTACCCACTAGTTCTGGAAAGTTCTCAATGAGGTGGAAGAAGACTCGGAATGCGTATCTGCTGTCTTTTGGTGTTAACGACATTCGCTCTTACTTTCTGGCCTCTAGATCACAGGCCCCTTTTTATTTTTTTTATTTTTTGAACAGTCTTTGTACTTCCCTCGATCTGTCCCCCGGCGAACAGTCCCACAGGAATCTCCTTAGGAACTCTCGCTGGATGTTGGACAGTTCCGCTTGGAGCATAATCCCGTGGAGAAGTCTTCATGTGTAGGAAATTGACTGGATCTCTGAGAAAAGTGTCAACCTCAACAGGCCTTCCCACCATTTCTGGATAGTCTGTGTCTAGTCTAATCAGGACATTGTGGGCTAGCTGCGTGTCTGCAGGGGACAGGGACATTTGTTTTGTTTTGCTGGGTCCCGATCACAAGTCTTTCTTTTGTCGTGAGCAGTTTTTGCACTTTCCTGCTGCATGGATTGCTACCACATGGTTCAGTTTATACCACACTTGGTTCAAAAAGTCATTGTTTCGGGGATCTCTGATGAAAGTCAGTGTATCTGTGGTTCTCCCGACAAGTCCTGGGCACTCCTCTATGATTCGGAAGAATAATGTATACGTTATTTCATCAATGATCACTTGGGGTGGGAGCATTAGTCTCTTGTTCACTGTGCTCGGGCAACTCGGCGAAGACCTCTGTGATGACAGTCAGTAGTTGCCTGATTACTTTCTTATTTTCTGGATCTAGAATGTATTCTGTGACACTTGTTCCTCTCCCTATTTTTTTTATTTTTTTTATTTTATTGTAAAACTTCAACTTGATAAAATTATATCATGTTTTTGTTACATTTCATCTAAAAGAGAGAAAAAAAAGTTAAGTATTTCTTCCTTTCCTTCTTTCCAACTCTTCCTTCGTATTACTCAGATCTCAGTCTCACGGAGTACTATCCGATATAAATGGGTTGTTTCCGATTGCGCAGTTATACCATTCAGATAGGAACTGACTTTAAAGCTTCATCAAAAAAGTTAATTAAGTGACAGGACAGCTTGATGTTATGCCCCGCCACAGCATAGTCCCACCAATCGTCTGACTCATTGGATAGTGGTTTGAATTCCTTTAAATGTACTTCACGTAGTTTAGTCAACATGGGACATGCTGCTGCCAGATGTTTTAGAGACTCGACTGCTGATGTTTTGCAGAAGCGGCATTTGTTGTTGACTGTATCTTTGTTCTTACGCATCCAGAGCATCTCATTAGTATTTAGAGCATTCAATCGTAACCTCAAAAATTGTGCCCTATGGTGGCGCAAAGGGCAGTCTGCAAGAAATTTTGGTTGAGAGTGTTCTTTAACCATACTTCTGGAGGAAGGAAGGGTGGACTTGAGGGCTGAGCGGCTGTTATACGTTGTAATCCAATCTCATGTTGCTAACTTCTTCTTCGCGTGTTGTGGGCGCTGGATTAACTCTTCTTCAAGTATGCCTGCTTCAGCCATAATCAAGTTTAGCTTAAGCTTCCATGCATGAATCAGTACGTTATCCGTGGAACCTTTACTTGCCTTGAGAATGTTATATGCGGGAATAGAGGAACCAAGTAGTATCTTACGTAGAGTTGATAAAGATTTCCAGACGATTGTCATGTAGATTGAGTTCAGAGCTATCTCATATCTCAGTGCTGATATTGAGATGTAATTCGGAAGATTCAAGACACGTCTCCAAAATTTTCCTTCCAGACGGCTCCAGACATTATGATCGATGTTCAAGGCAGCTTCACCGCCAAAGGTTATTGTTGGTATTACTTTTTGGAGGTAGAACATGATAACAGGCGTGATGGAAAATTTCCCATAGTCAAAGTTGATTTTGGCCGCTTGAAGACTCAAGATCTTTGTTTTAACTATCAAGTCATCTATCCAGGCAGCTTCACATAGCGAGTCATTGACCATTGCACCTAGATAGCGGATCGACTTAACGACATCTAGGGCTTTTTGCTCTACATGCCAACGGAAAGATTTATCTTTCTTTGACATGGATCGTCCAATGCAGATAATTTTTTTGTTTTCTCTGCATTCAAACAGAGCTCATTGGCAGATAGAAACTCTTGCAAGCGGGAGAGAAGATGTTGGAGGCCGATTTGAGTCTGGTCGACCAGCACCATGTCGTCAGCGTAGACCAGATGATTTACAGTGTGACCATTAAGCTTGGGAGGAAAGCAATGGACAGACTTTAGCCACTCTGGTAGGTTGGCTATAAAGAGTTTAAAGAGGTCTGCTGCGAGTGGACAGCCTTGTTTGACGCCTTTGAACGTTCTTATTGGATCTGTGAGGTCGCCTTGTGAATTGACTCTGATTTGGATCGAGGTGTCAGAGTGCAGGGCGATGATGGGATCTAACAGATGATCTGGGCACTCCCACAAGCGTAATTTTGCCCATAATTTGGTCCGATTGATGGCGTCAAAAGCTTGTCGAAGGTCGACGAATGCAAAAAAGATTTTTTTTTCGCTTCCAGTGCTGACAATTTTAGAAATGACAAGAGTATAAGGTTCATATCGGTGCCAACATTTTTTGTGAAGCCTGATTGTCTGGAGTCAAATTTACCAGATGAGAGGGCCCAATTAACCAGCTGTTGGCGCAAGAAGGATCCAAAAATCTTGCCAATAGTGTCGAGAAGGGTGATCGGGGCGATAGTTCGCAGGATCAGCCCGACAACCCTTCTTATATATCGGGACCAATATTGCCTTGGACCAGGAAGAGGGCAGCTTCTTGCTAGTAGCAATCTGAAGAAATAGTTCATTGATGAATTTGGCCCAATGTGATTTGTGCTTTTTAAGCATCAGATTTGATATTTGATCGGGGCCGGCAGCACTTGAATTTTTTAGCTTAGCGATTGCAAATTCAATCTCTTTGCACGAAGGTATAAGGTCCCAACTGGAATTTGACACACTCGGCGGGAGAGAAACTTCCAATGCAGAGTTTTCGTTTAATAAAGTGAAATATTCACGCCATTTCTCGCTCGGAATTTCATTAGAAATTGAAGGATTGGATTTCGAGCGACCTCCATTTAAAATGGCCCAGATTTCACATGTGTTTTTCTGTACCAGAAGTTTTAACATGGATTCTGCTCGTCCTTGATCGATTATGACAAGATGTGATCTTAACCAGTTTCTATATGATTGCCGCTGCTTCTTCACTTCCAAAGCCTTACAATTCTGATCACACTGTGTTTGTATGAGGTCCCTCCTTAATGATTTTTTTTCCTCTGCTATTTCTAAACTATATAAGTGTTTCGGGACTGTCCCAAGGACTCTTGAATTAAGGGTTATCTGAGTTTGGTCTGTCAGAAGTGGTGTGTACTCTACTGTCTGAAGTACATTTAAGCTATGACTTAAATGGGCGATCGTAGAGCCGTTGGTTCTCAGTCAATTTCCTGCAGCATTTATTTGAAGTCGATCTAAGTGTTTTTCTGGCATGCCACAATGCTCTTCGCACCAAACGAATCGCAATAAGTCATGATCACTAGATGTCATCGGCTGCACGTTTAGAGAGATGGATTTTTCAAAAAAGTCGGATGAGGCCCAAATATAATCAAGTGTATTCGTCCGAGTCATGCTATGCCATGTTGGATTTGCGGGAGAGTCGCCCTGAATTGCTCCATTCAGCATGCGACAGTTGCGATCTAGAAGATCTTTGGCCCAAAGTTGGCCTCTCGGAGTAACCTCAGAATCCGGCAGCCGAACATTTGATTTGGAGAGTAGATCAAACTTAAACCAGCTGCAGTTTAAGTCTCCACAGATGAGTACAGAGACGTTTTCGTATTTTAGAAAGGTAAGATCAATTTCATTCAGTACTGACTGAATGAAAGATGAGGATGAAATCATGGCGGGATTCCAATATCCATTGATAATTAAGAGATTAGAAACCGTAGCTCTCAATGATAGTCTAATCAAAGTGCTTTGCACGAATGGATTAGGGTTCGTAGACGTCACCAACGTCCACCAATTCCAGATTTTCAAGAGAGTTATTAATCCTGCAAAAGGCCGGCCTTTGGGGTTCTTTCCAGCTGGATTTATTAATATGGAAAAACCATCACGTGTGGGAGGATCTCATAGCCACGTTTCTTGTAAACATATGATGAATACATTCTCCAGAGATTCCTGGAATGTGTTGAATAAATGTGTGAAACCCCTTGTATTCCATGACAATAGAATTAGCTCTTGTTGTTTAGTTTGTGATCGTTGTTATTTGCGTGGCCCATGTAGAAATCTTTTCAGGTTATTAGCTCTTCTTTCAAAAGACTGATGGGTGGCAGCATCTAAGATGTCACGGGATGAGACCATAGACTGACGCAGGGCTGATCGCTTGGCAGCTCCAAGGTTTGCCTTGTGATCAAAATTTGTTTTAGTCGATGAAATGGAATTCGAGGCCAATGGCTCGAGGGTGAGGTCAAAGCCATACACCAAAAGATCTTTGTTTGCTTGAAGTAGCATATTTTTTACTGCTGCAGAAGCTATATGAAGAAGAACATGATCAGAGGACATTTCAGAGACATATTCCACAATTTTGATGTCGTCTGATGTGATCGCTCGCAAAGGTGGAATGCAAGCAAGCAATTTTAGAATATTTCCTCTATTTAAATTAACTTCGTTGCCATCTGAGTGAATATTTTGGAGGTGAAGTTTCCACTTGTATTTTTGTGTTTCCGAATTTCCGAATCCGGGGGCTCGCTGAGTTGGGGGCAAACGCGTTTTCAGCTGATTCAATGTTTGTTTTGGATTTAACCTCGAACTTAGTGCTTTCTGTGGAGCCTTTTGTGTCACGAAGGAGAGTTGACTACTGATTGGTCTAGCCTGCGGTAACCTCGAAAGAGTGTTTGCCTCTTGGATTTTCCTCAAAGGGAGTTCGATAGTTCTAACGACTTGGTCTTCGACAGAGACAATGGTGGAATTCTCAGGATCAGCTGAATAGGTGGATAAATTGCATAAATCAGTTGAAGAGTCTGAGGAGCCGTGTTCAGAAGAAAAAGCGCTAGATGCTAAGCGCCGCCGTTTTGCCGAAATCTTTGAAAAGCTCAAGACAGTGCCTGTTGAACTTGTTGGAGGATTTCCAACAGTTCTCTTAGTAGTTATTGTGTGAGCTGGTCTGGTGAACAGACTTGTCTTCTTCGGAGTTGTTATATTTCTTATGAATTTTTTGACCTTTTGTTGTATTTGTTTCGGTGGAATACTTTTTTTTTTGGATTGCTGGGCTTGTTTCGCAGATATCTTTTTTTGATTGCTTTCTGTCGTTGTAGCAATTGTTTTTGCAGAGCCTTTAAAAATATTGAAAGAATTTACTGTCGTTAAGTTTTGCAATGATACAGTTCCTTTTAGCGGAATCGTGTGTGGTACAAGGGTGCTCACTTGCGGAACAGAGCCTTGTGCAGTCTGAGTTGGATCTTGAGCGTCCTGCATGGAAGCCAACAAGCTCGTTGGTAAACCAGACTGTGAAGATTCATTAGGAACTGTCACCAAATCGCTTCTCGATGGAGAATGACTAGAACCAGAAGATGTGTCTCGAGACACCGGGGCTCCACATACTTGAATGGATGTATTCTTTCGCATCCATTTTACAGAGTCCAAGAGGCCTTCCATTAAAGCATCATTTTGGCAATGATGCCGAGCGGCTAGATCACTCAGCCTGTCCTGCCATCTCGTTGCAATTTCTGCATTAGTTGTCATTTGATCCTGTAGAAAGCTCGAGAAATGTTCTAACTTGTCAATTTTCGTCGCTAGATTGGATATTGCAGCACCTTGATCACTTATTGTGCCAATCAGAGACTCAAAGATTTTTGTAAATGGTGCTAGAGCAACCGCCGAGGCGGCCAACACATTGTTATGGGTCTGCGAAAGTGCTTCATATGAAATACCGAGCAGTTGTGGCTCAAGTTCCTGAAGTGATGAGGAGCAAGTTGAATTATCCAGATTGTACTGCGGATTAAATGTGGAACATTTCTTTACAAAGTTCGTTGAATGAACCTCGTCGCTTGATTGAGATTGCATATGATGCGGAGTACTCGCATTCAGTGTTGGATTTCCATGTCGAGGAGGTATGGTGGATATGCTTTTTCTTTTAAGCTCAGCGCCTCTTTGCAGGCGACTAGCACGAGCGATCGCGCTCCGATCAAGAAGTATAGGCAATAGAATGAGATTTTGTACTGGGAGTTGGGAAATACTTGGAATATTAAGATCGATGGATTTATCGTTTATGCTTGACATGGAAGGATGCCTAACATCAGGTGCTTGGCAAGCTAAGGCACTGTCGTTCTCAGGTTCGGTGCATTCAAGTACGACTTCTGAAGTAGCTCGACCTGCTGGTTTTAGTGTAATAGGGTCGATTAGAGAGCCACTTAAATTTGTTGTAGATGATGGACATGGAATATAAGCAGGGGGCTTCAAGACGTTTTTGGCGTTGATCGTGCCAGTCTGTAAGCCACTTGACTTGGCCAGAGAGTAACTAGAGAAATTCTCCTGTGACAGAGTGTTTCTGGCATTAAGAAGTAAAGTAGGCACCTCTGTGGGCATTAGTGGTCGATTAATGTGCAAAGTATGTTTGGTTTTCGAATTATTCAACAGAGGATTTCCCAAGTCTAAATTAGAAATTTTAAGCAGTTCTTCGTCAGTCACTACATTTGAAAGAAGACCTTTTTCTTTCCAGAGGCCAACACCATTTGTGAGGTTATCAGTCCTGAAAGGCACAGGAGCCAACAAGACTGAATTCATTGATCGCTCAGTCGGAGGAGCTCTCGCATCGGTCTGAGACACCCAAATGGCAGCAGAGAGGCTAGGTAAATTTGGCCGGTCGGCGCTAGCTGCTTGAAATGCAGCTGAGTCAGATTCGCTGGCTAACGCTCTTGCACAGGGATCGCCATTGGGAGTTGGATTGTATTCGAGATTGGTAACACAAGTGCCTGATGAATATTGGTTGTCAGGTTGGAATGCTGGCGCTTCTAAAAGAACGCAAGGCTGGAGCAATACGTTGGAGCCGTCATCTGGGGTGCATCGTTCATCAAGAGTCGATGATGGGGGAGATGTTAAAGGTTAAATTTCCCCAGTAATTATTGGGCTTTTTAGTGTTGATGAATTATTTGCAGCCATTAGCGCACGGCCAGTGGTTTTGCTTACCTTAGCCCCAGCAATGGCTTTCATCCTGGCCCAAGGGTTAGTCACGCAACGTTGCTGTGATGATTTTTTCCGGGTTTGGGGGCCGTCTGATAGCAAGGTCATTGTTTATCTCACAGTTGCAGACAGCAGTAAAGCAGCAAACGGCCAAACAGCAGGAATCACAGCAGACGCCCTTTACGCGGCCGGGCTTAACGCTGCAAGGGTGTGCTGAGCTCTGTTTTGTGGGCCTGGGTAGGTCACGTGAGCAGTCACGTGACAGGCACAGAGCTCCGCCTCCTCCTGGAAGCGAGCGAGCTGGCGAGTTGGGAAATGCGCGAGTTCTTAGAACTCCCAGCGCACGTTATCAAAATGCAGCAAGTAGCAAGAAAGTGTCCTCTCCTCACGGAAATTGCACACGCCCTCTCCTTATGAGTGACGGATATGTTAGGAGCATGAGCTGAAGGTAGGTGAGTACATCCCTCTTGAGACTTCTGCCTGGATGTACCATAAATTCTGTGCACAAAGTCTTGGTACTGGATGCTTTAGGATAACGTTTTTTGGTTCTCATAAATGTCTTATTTTACTACTCATCAGAGTCTTAGAGTTCATGTTCAATGCTTTGTGTGGTTCAACGTGATCGAGTTATTAGTGTCACTGTGGTTCCGGAATATATGATTCTCCTTTTTACCCTGCACTTTTGGCTGCACAGAGTGTTCGTTTGCTTGGTTTTGTCTTTTTTGTGCATAAAGGAAAAGTTCAGTGTGGACACGATTTTCACAAACGGGCTCTTTTCTTTTCTTCTCTGCTCATGCGTCCTTCTTCCTCACCATAGATCTTGTCTGCACGTGCTGAGGTCCTTCCCTGTTGTCTGTAGATTCCTCAGAGGTGGATGCAGCAGGAGTGCTCTCTCCTATAAACGGTTTGATGTCGTTTAGGAAGATCCAGGCTCTTCTGCCCTCTAGTTTGACAGCAGACGGGGTGCAGTCCTCTACAATGAAAGGGCCATTAAACCTTGGCTCGTCCCATTTTTTCCTTGTAAAATTCCGTACGAGGACACTGTGGCCAGGGAAGACAAGGGGCGCATGAAGGCTGTGAACTGCACCTGCATCAGCACTGTCTGTTGTGGTTTGTGCTGTTCCCTTTACGCCGTCACTGCAGCTGGCCTGAAATGACAGTGGCGCTGGATGTGAGACAGTCAAGGTAATTCTTAATCTCTGCTCCCAGAACCTCCCTAGCAGGCTGGGCATCACATCTAGCCCTGTCTCGGGGGGTTAGAGGGATCCTCATCCTTCTACCAGTAACAATTTCGTGTGGCATAAGATGATGGTCGGAGCCTGGTTGGTTCCGAAGAGCATACAATGCCAGTGGTAGACAGTGCAGCCATCCCTTCTTTAATGTGAGCTTTAACTTGGCTATTCTCTCTTTTAACAGGCAGTTGTGCCGCTCACATATCCCATTTCCCTCTGGGTGATACGCCGACGAGAACTTGTGCTTTATACCAAGAAACAAGCTAATCTGCTCAAACACTGTGTTTACAAAATGGGGCCCATTATCTGATCTCATTACCTCGCACACCCCCCACCTAGGGAACACTTGGCTCACCAGAAATTTTGCGGCACAGGCTGCATCAGGGTGTGTACAGGGACCTGCTTCTATCCATCTTGAGAAAGGACACACCACCACAATTAAATACCTGTACCCATTACACACCTGAAACATATCGACATGTAGGTGCTGGAATGGTCCATTAGGTCTGGGAATGATTCCTCTCACTACTTTTAATGTGTGCCCAGAGGTGAATTGCTGACAAATTATGCAGTTGACTATAAAAAATGCAACATGCTCTGCTAAATTCGGTGTGAACCAGTCTTCTGCGAGCGTTGCAGCAAGATTTTCTTTTGACATGTGTAAGGGGTAGTGGAGCTGTTCTAACGCTACCTTTAGAAGGGTGACAGGCATTACTGGTTTACCAGTGCTGTCTTGCCTCCACAATCCGTCAGAGGGGTTTAAAGAACACCCTTGACGCTTCCATACATTTTTCTCCTCCTGAGGTGCCTCCCCTTGGAGCTCCATTAACTGAGTCTGCCCCATATTGCTATAGGCTTCTGGTGTGGCTCGCACTACCATCATTCGTTCATGGGTACGTGCCACCTCCACTTCCATGATTGTTTCATTCTTTTATGCCATGCCCTTGGCTTCCGTGTCCGCTTCATGGTTTCCCGTGACACAAAATCTGTCCCCTTGGTCTGAGTGGCGCATTTCACGACCGCTATGCACACTGGGAGATGTAGTGCTTTTATCAGCCTATCCAGTAAGGCTGCATGTTGCACTGGCGTGCCGCCTGCTCGGAGGTAACCCCTCCTTTTCCATCATGCTAAACCTGCATGCACGGTGGAAGTCACATAAGCGGAATCACTGTACACCGTCACTTCCTGATCTGCATGAGTGTGCCACCAGTTCTGCTGCTTGGGCTGAATAGTGAGAGGGTATTCACGCACTGACGAGTACCTGAAACTCTCCATTCGCCAGGTGTTTCACCACGGCTACGCCTGTATACCTTTGTCCATCTTCTTGGTTGATTCTAGAAGACCCGTCAATGAAGACGACCTCCCCACTTGGCAGGGCGTTTTCCTTTAACCATGGGATTTCATCGTAGAATTCTTCATAGTTTGCACAGTCATGGACCGGTTCACCCTCGGTTACTGGTTTTATTATGAACGTTGCAGGGTTCACCGTTTTACATCAAACTATTTTGATCGATGGATTAGAGATGATCACCTCATAGGCGGATGCTCTCTGTGATGTCAATGTGCCTTTTGGCTTCTCCAATATGGCGAACAGCGAGTGCTCGACATACAATGTCATGGAGCACCCCATCACAATGGAAGACGCCTTCTCGATGGCAAACGCGGCGGCGGTCAGATTTTGTTTGCATGGGAAGTGGCCCCTCAATACCAGGTCCAGACTCCCGCTGTAATACGCTAGAGGTTTGCACCCCAGCGGTTTACGTTGAGCAAGTACTGCCGTCATAAAATTGCCATCGGTATGTGAGAATAGATAGAATTCTTTTGCATAATTAGGGATCCCAAGAACTGGGGCCTTACAAATTGCCCCCTTGAGTTCTCAAAAACCCTTTTCCATTGCCTCAGTCCACTCGAGTTCTTCCTTTGTCGCTTGGGCCTTCTTCAGGGCCTGAAGCAAGGGCTTCCAAGCTCGGACATAATTGCACAGGCCTAAAAAGCTTTGCATTTGCTTGATTGTGCGTTGCTTGGCCGTGTTCATGATGGCTTCAGCCCTTTCTGGGGTTATCTTTTTCCCTTCATGAGAGATTAGTTGTCCTATGTACAGCACTTCCTGCTGACAGTATTGAAACTTTTCCTTGTCAACTTTGTACCCCTTCTCAGCTAGTATCGTAAGTAGCTGGACAGAGTCACTCCTGCATTGCTCCTCAGTGGTGCTGCAGATCAGAATGTCATCTACATACTGCAAAACAACACTGTCTACCGCAATATTGCTTAGGTCCATTTGCAGGACTTTGTTAAAAATGGATGGGGACTCACAATACCCCTGTGGCAGCTTTGTGCTTTTCAGGCTCATTTGTCTGAACATGAACGATGTCAAGTCTTGTGAGTCACGGTGCAACGGAATTGAGAAAAATGCATTTTTCAAATCGATCACCGTGAAATATTTTGCCTCAGTGGGTATGTTACACAAAATTGTAGACGGGTTAGGGACTAGAGGGAACTCAGCTTTGACAATGTTGTTTAATGCCCTTAAATCCTGGATTAAACGCCAAGACCCGCCCTTCGATTTCTTGACGGGATAGATCACCGTGTTACAGGGTGATTCTGAGATCACTAGGATGCCCTGTTCCATCATGGCAGATCCCCTCATCCGCTTCTCTGGACATGGGATATTGTCGCGCTCTTGGTAGGATCGCTCCTGGCTTTAGTTTGATTTTCACCTCTCCCGCCCCCTTCAGGAGTCCTACGTCATAAGGCCCTGTTGTCCATACTGTGACAGGCACCTGGGCCATGTCCTCCTCGAAATATTCTGGATGTACCATCGTCAACATCATTCTCTGTGGCACTTCTCGTTTGATCATTTTGACCCAGAATATGAGACTTACTTCCACTCTTGTCTCTTCTAAGTCAGGGTGTTCTTCGAACAGATTGTCATCTGTGACGTCAGTCACTCGATACCCTTCTTCAATGGCGATAATAGCGCACCATGGCCTTCCTCCGTCATCATATCCTTCTACCAGGACCACCTTCCCCTTTACTGCGGCAGATTGTATTTCCAAGGGAAATATTTGTCCCTCTTCCTCATGCATGGGTATTCTTGGTCTAAATAGAAATTCGTCCGGAGTTCTCATAGTTTTGACTGCAAGGCCTGGCAATCCCGCCATATGCAAAAACTTCTGGCTCCAGCGGTATAGCTCTCATGGCTGCACGTCCAGAGTATGCTCTGATCATTTCGCACACATTAGAATAATGCATTCCTGTCGTGGAGCACACTATACCATCCTCAGTAAATGAGATTGTCATATTCAACTTTGTCATCAAATCTCGACCCATTATATTTACTGGGGACTGACGTGAGTACAATAAGGGCACGTTAATTTCACGCTCTCCCACTGAGACTGTCAGGGACTCAGGTAGGCAGAGACAAGGACAGGTTGGGCGCAGGGGTGTTGTGGGCACTGTTGTGGGCACTGGTGGGGAGAGACAAATAAAGATGCAACCATACAAAAGGCTGCTTTGCCCCATGTGTAGGAGAAAGAGGCTAAAGACTGCGTTTCCCAGCAGCCGGCGCCGAAAGACTACAAACCCCAGCATGCCCAGGGACATTTTGGACCAATCAAAGACCAGGAAGGGCGCGGCCGCCCCATCGCGCATGCGCAGAGCCGCGAGCACGGGGCTTGCGCTTGAGATTCCATGCCGACAAGACGTTTGGACCGGAGCTCCTGCAAAATTACACGCGAGGGGCCCAGCCCCACCCGAGCACCAGCCCGGCCCCTCGCCCACACGAGATAAGTACTCTTCCTTGCTAAGGGCCCAGGGGGATCGAGGGGGAAGTGCGGGGGGGGATCGCTTGCCCACCCAGAGCCCCTGCACCGCTACGAAAAGCTAAGTGGCCTAACTTCGGCGCTCAATGCGCCAGCGGCATTCTTTTGGGATAAATTAACCTGTGCACAGTGATTGTGTCTTTTGGGGTTTTTCCGCCTCTTGGAGACCATAGCAGAGCCGTGAGGCGAAAACACAGCACCAGAGATACCTACCACAGTTTAAAAGCACAAAATGATCACGAGGGTCTGCAGGAAGACCGCTTGTGCATTTTCGTTCACGTTTGCAGTGGTCTGCAAGAAGATCGCTTGCGTAGCATAAGTGCAATAGCACGATACAGGCCTTGAGGGGGCATTTTAGTGTGTGTTACTGTGAGAGTGGAAATTGCATGAGGTGAATGCAGACAATGACAGAGGGCATGTTTTAATGCTTGTTAATTTCTTTTAGCCTGGAGCTTTTGAGAACAATCCTTCAGACGTGCCAAGGACGCGACTGCTTTTCAACGGACAAGACACAGAAGACCAGAGCTAAGTTGCATGCTAACTCCTGTACTGATCTGATGACTTAGGGTTAGGGAGTGTAAGAATGTTCTTATGTGCAAATTGGTGCTTATGTACAAGTAGTTAGTAAGGCTGGGGACACCAGAACAAAAGTGCGCAGCAACCAATCTTTCCCTGCAAAAACCCCATTCCCACCCATAACCTCTACCTCACCCTCAATCCGGTTTACCTAATTCCCTCTACCTATCCAACCATCGAGACCCTAACCCTCCTTCCCTGCTCTGGTCCAGGAAACCCGTGTAAGCCCTGACTTGCGGGCTCCACGACCAAAGTGGGGGTGGTTGGTACTACGTCGCTCCTGCGCCTTGGATTCTGGACTTCGTGACAGAAGCGCAAGCACACGTAGTATTCAGGCGCCCGAGTGGCGTGGCCAGCCCCTTTGAAACCATGGAAGAAATAGCCAAAGTCCTGCAAGACTTACAAGGTGAACTGGCAGCGTCTAGACAGGACTATGCCACACTGTCTGCACAGGTACGCAGTTTAGCAGCTCAGACAGCGCCCATACCTGGCCGACCGCCTACCCCGGTGCAGGTACACGTAAGTCCGGAGGCAATAGTTCCGTTGGCACCCCCAGAGCGCTACGCCGGAGACCCACAAAAGTTTACCACTTTTATTACTCAGTGTCGTCTCCATTTTCTGACCAAGACTACAGCCTTTCGGTCCGTTCAATCCCGAACGGCGTTTGTAATATCGTACCTCACGGGGGACGCTGCGGCATGGGCAAATCCATTAGTCCAAAAGGACCATGCCATTCTTTATGACTGGGATGACTTCCTGGCGGAGTTTGAGAAAATATTTAACCGGCGAGCTGCCACCCTTTGCAAGGATCGGGAACTGTTTAGCCTCAAGCAGGGGTCTAAAGAACTAGTGACATGTCACTCATTTCAATCGGCTGGTAGCCGAAGCCGACTGGCCCGGTGATAAGAGGATGTCCCTCTTTTATCAAGGTTTGAGGGATAACATCAAAGACCTTATTGCCCAGGTTGATCCACAGCCAAGGGAATGCTCAGAAATGATTGATCTGGCCTTACGGCTTGACCATCGAATGGCTGAAAGGCGGAGCGATAGACGAAAAGGAGATTCACGACCTGTGCCTCGATTGGATCTGTATAAGGGATCCCGGGGGGTGGCGGTCAAATCTGAGGGGGATGAACCAATGCAGATAGGTTCTGTTCGAGGTCCCCTAACTAAAGAGGAAAAAGAACAAAGGAGAAGGAAGGCCTCTGTATGTACTGTGGCAAGGCTGGACATTTTGTACGTGAATGCCCAAGCAAGCCCAAGACCCAGGGAAACGCTCCGGCTCGTCGGTAGTGGGGGTCACCCGATCGAGCCTGTTGAGTAGCAGGGCCCCAATGGCTGGCATTTCAAACTATGCTACGCATGTCACCTTGACGGGTTGTTTGGAGTTTCAAACACGGAAGAAACAGGTCACTATGTTTGTGGACTCGGGAGCGACAAGTAATTTTATTGATGCTCAGTACGTGGTTACCTTAGGTATCCCAGTACAACAAAAGGCAAACCCGGAACCTGTACGTGCTGTAGACGGCACTCCCCTCAGTTCAGGGCCCATAACGCATAACACCTGTTCCGTGACTTTACAATGCCCAGTTTGGCATAGAGAAAGCATTGCCTTTGATATCATTGCTGCCCCGCAATTCGGGCTGATTTTGGGATTACCATGGCTAAAAAAGCATAACCCCCAAATTTGTTGGACCACAGGTTCAATCAGTCTGGACTCACCGCATTGTCTAGAACATTGCCGGCAAGAAAGTACACCTTCAGTGTGTGCTCTCAACGTCTCGGTTAAGCAAAAGGAAATGCGTCCCGAAAGTATACCTCAAGAGTACGCAGATTTCATGGACGTGTTTAACAAACAAGCCGCAGAATCGTTACCCCCACATCGGCCATTTGACTGCAGAATTGATCTGGAGCCTGGGGCTACTCTACCGTGTAGTCGTATATATGCCCTAACGGAGGCTGAAAATAATCACCTCCAAGAGTACATAGCTGCGAATTTAAAGAATGGTTTTATTCGCCACTCTAATTCGCCAGTGTCATCACCTTTGTTCATCGTACCGAAGAAGTCTGGAGAGCTCCGGACTTGTATTGATTACCGCAGAGTGAACCAGATAACCATTAAGAATCGTTATCCGCTTCCTCTCATCCCAGTTCTTCTGGATCAAGTTAGGGACGCGACAATCTACACCAAGTTGGACCTTCGAGGCGCTTACCATCTTGTGCGGGTGCGCGAGGGAGACGAATGGAAAACCGCCTTCCAGACCAAGTTCGGATTGTACGAATATCAGGTTATGCCATTCGGTCTCTGTAACGCCCCCGCAGCCTTCCAACATTTCCTGGATGAGGTCCTTAGAGAATATTTAGACGTATGTGCGGTAGTGTACAAAGATGACATCCTTATATATTCTCATAATCTCCAGGAACATGTCCGACATGTACGTGCAGTTTTGCAAAAGCTGCGAGAGCATCAACTTTATGCAAAACTGGAGAAGTGCGAATTCCATTGTACCACCGTGGAATTTCTAGGCTACTTCCTGACCCCAACCGGCGTACAAATGGACAAGAAAAAGGTGCAGGCAATCTTGGATTGGGCTCCCCCTACCAGCGTGAAAGAGATAGTCATTCCTGGGGTTTGCGAACTTCTACAGACGCTTCGTAAAGATTTTTTCTGCATTGGTCACTCCAATCACGAAGCTTCTCCGTAAAGGCTGCCTGTTTGTGTGGGACACATCGGCCGACCAGGGGTTTCAACAGCTCAAAGAGGCCTTCACTGACGCCCCGGTACTGAGACACCCGGATTTGTCCAGACCATTTGTAGTGGAAACGGACGCCTCTAGCTACGCTCTAGGTGCTATCTTGTCCCAGCGGGACCCTCAGACAGGCCTGCTACATCCCGTGGCCTACTTCTCAAGGAAACTACTCCCAGCTGAACAGAACTATATCATTGCCGATCGGGAATTGTTGGCAATTAAGGCAGCTCTTGGTGAGTGGCGACACTACCTGATGGGGGCACGTCATACCACCATGATCATAACGGACCATCGTAATCTCCAGTTTATAAGAACTGCCAAGACGTTGAGCCCGCGCCAGTTGCTATGGGCTCAATACTTTGCCGAGTTTGATTTCATCATAACATATAGACCCGGAGCCAACAATCGAAAGGCAGATATATTGTCACGATATCCCGAGTCAGCAGAGCGAGGAGCGGGCATTACACCTCAACCTATTATTCCCCCAACACGTTTCGTTGGAGCCACCTCCGATTTCTTTGAGGCCGTATTAAAAGACCTCACTATGCAGGACATCCATCAGTGGTGCAAACAAGATCCTCAGAATACGTTCGTTGAGGGAATCCCCTTCCATGGGTCAGCCTTGTACTTGCCCACCAAGCAACTGCGGGAAAAAGCCTTATCATGGTGCCACGATTCGTCATTGGCGGGACACCCGGGAAAGTCAAAAACTCAGGAGTTGGTGGCCAGACATTTCTGGTGGCCCAAGTGGCGGCAAGACGTTCTGCAGTATGTGTCTAAATGCGAGGTGTGTGCTCGAAATAAAGCTAGTCACCAAAAACCCGCTGGGCTCCTTCATCCCCTACCGACTCCTTCGATACCATGGCATACGATCACCATGGACCTTATTGTGGATCTTCCCGAGGTTCAGGAGTACACTTCTGTATTGGTAATAGTGGATACCTTTTCGAAAATGGCCCACTTCATCCCATGTAAGGGAGTCCCGACTGCTGGTGCAATTGCCGAATTAGTTCTGCAAAACATAGTCCGCCTCCATGGCCTTCCCTATTGTGTGGTCACAGATAGGGGCCCACAGTTCACCTCTCGCTTTTGGCGTGAGTTTTGCAAGACTCTAGGAATGGAAGTCCGCTTGTCGTCCGGATACCATCCCGAGACAGATGGCCAGACAGAACGTGTAAATCAATGCCTGGAGCAGTACTTACGGTGTTTTGCCACGAGTAGGGAGACAACCTGGGTCCAGCATACTTGGTTGGCAGAATTGGCATATATTAACGCCACACATGCCTCCACCAAAAAGACTCCATTCTACTGCCTTTATGGGCGACACCCACGGATTCTCCCAGTGGCCATTCCAGCTTCAGGATTAGAATTGCCTACGTTGGCTGGACAACGGTCGGGCATAGAGCAGGTTTGGAAGGAGGTGCAGGGAAATCTCACAAAAGCCAAGGACGCTTATAAGCGCTATGCAGATAGGCGTCGTCGACCCAGTCCACTTTACAGTGTGGGAGATAAAGTGTGGTTATCTACCCGCAACTTTCGCATGGATGGGCCCAGGAAATGACAACCCCGATATTTGGGTCCATTCCCTATAGTTAAAATTGTGAACCCTGTTGTAGTAAAATTGACCTTACCTCCCCAAATGAAGGTACATCCTACTTTACACACTTCCCTCCTAAAACCTGCTCCACATGGGACAATTGCTAGGAAAACAACTCCCGTTATGGTGCAAGGGGAGCCTGAGTACGAGGTTCAAGCAATATTAAATTCTAAACAAGATAAAAAGGGCCAAGTGTTTTACCTCATTGACTGGGTGGGGTATGGCCCTGAGGAACGCACCTGGGAACCCTCACAGCATGTACATGCCCCCAGGTTGCTGCGCGCTTTTCACAGGAATTATCCTAGTAAACCCGGAACAACTGCCTTCTGTGGGAGGGGGAGTACTGTCAGGGACTCAGGTAGGCAGAGACAAGGACAGGTTGGGCGCAGGGGGGTTGTGGGCACTGTTGTGGGCACTGGTGGGGAGAGACAAATAAAGATGCAACCATACAAAAGGCTGCTTTGCCCCATGTGTAGGAGAAAGAGGCTAAAGACTGCGTTTCCCAGCAGCCGGCGCCGAAAGACTACAAACACCAGCATGCCCAGGGACGTTTTGGACCAATCAAAGACCAGGAAGGGCGCGGCCGCCCCATCGCGCATGCGCAGAGCCCCGAGCACGGGGCTTGCGCTTGAGACTCCATGCCGACAAGACGTTTGGACCGGAGCTCCTGCAAAATTACACGCGAGGGGCCCAGCCCCACCCGAGCACTAGCCCGGCCCCTCGCCCACACGAGATAAGTACTCTTCCTTGCTAAGGGCCCAGGGGGATCGAGGGGGAAGTGCGGGGGGGGGGATCGCTTGCCCACCCAGAGCCCCTGCACCGCTACGAAAAGCTAAGTGGCCTAACTTCGGCGCTCAATGCGCCGGCGGCATTCTTTTGGGATAAATTAACCTGTGCACGGGTGATTTTGTCTTTTGGGGTTTTTCCGCCTCTTGGAGACCATAGCAGACCGTGAGGCGAAAACACAGCACCGGAGATACCTACCACAGTTTAAAAGCACAAAATGATCACGAGGGTCTGCAGGAAGACCGCTTGTGCATTTTCGTTCACGTTTGCAGGGGTCTGCAAGAAGATCGCTTGCGTAGCATAAGTGCAATAGCACGATACAGGCCTTGAGGGGGCATTTTAGTGTGTGTGACTGTGAGAGTGGAAATTGCATGAGGTGAATGCAGACAATGACAGAGGGCATGTTCTAATGCTTGTTAATTTCTTTTAGCCTGGAGCTTTTGAGAACAATCCTTCAGACGTGCCAAGGACGCGACTGCTTTTCAACGGACAAGACACAGAAGACCAGAGCTAAGTTGCATGCTAACTCCTGTACTGATCTGATGACTTAGGGTTAGGGAGTGTAAGAATGTTCTTATGTGCAAATTGGTGTTTATGTACAAGTAGTTAGTAAGGCTGAGGACACCAGAACAAAAGTGCGCAGCAACCAATCTTTCCCTGCAAAAACCCCATTCCCACTCATAACCTCTACCTCACCCTCAATCAGGTTTACCTAATTCCCTCTACCTATCCAACCATCGAGACCCTAACCCTCCTTCCCTGCTCTGGTCTAGGAAACCCGTGTAAGCCCTGACTTGCGGGCTCCACGACCAAAGTGGGGGTGGTTGGTACTACGTCGCTCCTGCGCCTTGGATTCTGGACTTCATGACAGAGACTGGGAGTGTGTCCGTAAAGGGAACTCTGCTATGAGCTCCAGTGAAACTCTGAGCATCTATAGCCTCGCCGGACAAGGAAAACTTGCCTTCTTGTATGCACGAACGTGTCGCACCTGTGTCAACTAAGAAGGAATATTCTTTACCCCCTATGGTGACATTTACCCTGGGTTCCCTATTAGGGTCTGGTGTCACCGATAGGATAGAGCACATCAGAGTTTCCCGTGAGCTGTCCTATTTTATGTACAGGTTCGACCCACTGTAAGTTTGTGGAATACCCCCATTCCCGGGGTTGGTTCCCGCTTCATTGTTCATTCCTTGTGGCACCGGCGGTAGTGTCTGTTGGGGCTGCCCCTGTTGCAAGTTCCCCATGTTTGAGGGTTGAAACCCTTGTTGTGCACCTTGCTGCAACCTTGCTGCCTGTTGCTGTTCTATGTGGCCTGCGCACTGCCTTATTGCGGGGCGGCAGGCTGATTCACCATACCTGCTCCAATTCCTTGGCCATTTTGCCACATGCCTTGGTTTCTGCACATGCGCGCCACATGCCCTGTCATTCTGTACAGCCAGCATACTGGCGGTGGTCGGACCATCTGCCCATCCGGCATGGCTTGACAGCTCATGTGTTCATTCTGAAATCTGCATTGGTTATTTTGAAAACCTCCCTGATTACCATGGAAACCTCCCTGGCCACCTTGCCATCCTCTTCCTCTAAATCCTCTACCCCTCGGGTAATATCCCGTATTAGCTGGGTTATTTACTTGCTGCGTGCTGGGCTCGGCTGGGCTGGTCAACATGGCTCCCTCGAGAGTATACTTCGAGAGCTTCTTTTGTACCCGCTTCGCCTCCTCCCCCTTACGGGTTGCTTCCTTTTTTCGGTTCTTTTCTTGTAACAATCTGCAGTAGTGTGCAATTGTCAATTGGATTTCGGCCCACGGTTTGGCTTCGATCCCTACCAATTTCTTGAGCTTTTTTTGCACCGGTTCAGGCAACCCTTGACGCAGTATGTGGTAGAAGACAGGGATGGACTTTGATCAAGACTCATGCGTTTCGAGCACCCACGTGTCTTGGAAATTTTGGATATAAATCAACGGATCCTCTGACTTTCATTTTCCGAGTCATTATAGCTCCCATGTCTGATGTGTCTGGGTATAGCGTTCGCAGCGCTTTCCACACTGCTGCTCTACAATTATTAAACGGTGCTCCATCATGGGTAGTGTTAGTTATAGTTACCCTTGGATACCCAGCCCGTTTCCACACATCGTCAGCCCTTTCACCAAGTATGGCGATCAGGATGCCCTTGATGTCCCCTGTAGCTAAGGTGACTCTCTCGGTCATCTTTTCTAACTCGTGTATCTATTTCCCAGCCCCCGATGTCAGCATTGGAAGATTATTTTTTAAGTTTTCACGGTCCATGTGTGGCCATGGAATGTATTGTGGCCTCACTCCCCCTTTTTCTAGCAGCGGGAATTGAAAGGCACAATCTTCCTTTTCTTTTCCCCCACTCCTCCCGACTATTGGCGGGGCACAATTACCATCTTGCCGTCTACCCGGCAATGCCCTTAATATGCCTGTATAGTTGGATGCTGGCTCCCCCCCTCTGATCGCGGGGTGTTCCCTCACGTTTGCCATGTGCCTTGGTAGGCTTCGATGTCCTAGGTTCAGATTCACTGGCGTCGGACCATCGTACCCCTTGGCCTCGAGGGAGCAGCTTTTCACATCGTCTCCCTTCCTCCTGTGCCGTGTCCTCTGTATCCCCACCCGAGTCAGATCCTGAGTAATCCCAGTTTTCGCAACTCCTTACATCCTCTTCGTTTTGCCTGATCTCCAGTCTATCAAGGGACAGTCCCCTGCTCCCTCTACCTTGGGTGGTATCCTCAGTGTCATATAGCTGAGTGCTCTCTAAGCGCTCATCTTCCCTTCCCCCTTGGTAGGCTACCTCTAGTCCCATCTCATCATATATTTTATCAATCGTTTCCCCGATGCTTCTGGTACCAAAGTCATCGTCAATATTTATCCCACTTGTACCTGGTACCGCGTCGCTTGCAGGAAAGAATTCTTCTATGTCTTCCCACTCTACTGTAGGACTGGGTTTAACGACTACCCGCTCCAAATACTCAAGATCTCGTGCCTTTTGTCGTTGTTTCGTTCCAGTTCCTCATCTATCTCCTTTCGCTTTTTCGCTTCTTCTCTAGCCTTATCTACTTCTCTCATTCGTTCATTTCTACGTTCCTTTGCCCTTCTACTCTCCTCGTCTTCCCGCTTTTTCACCTTCCTTCGGTGCACTCTCCTTTCTTCCTCCAACTTTAACATGTTCAGCCTGTATTTTTCATAGACTGAATACTGTGTGCGACTGAGCGCTATTCCTTGCTCTTCGCGATATAGTTGTTTTCGCCTTAATCTATCCTTCTTTCTCGCCCTCTCATCCCTTGCTTCTTTCTCCTTTCTTTGCTCTTCATCGTGCCTTCCCCTCGTCCGCACATCATCACTTCCCTTTCCATCTAGCTTTAATAGTATCTGTCCTCCCATCCATTCGTCTTTCAGGAATGTTGTCTCATCACTTCCTTTCCGCTTCTTTCCCTCTCTCTCTTTATGGAGAGGTGCACTCGCCTGTGCCTGATCCTTACTACCATCGCTGCACCTCTCCTTGTCCCTCGGGACTGTGGAGGACAAATCAATTTCCTGCTCCTGTTATTTAGTTTCGTCACTACTACATGTAGGTGACTCATATGTGGGGTTACTGTACCCTGTGGCTGCTTTGAGTTCTCATAACGGTTAAAGACCCTCTGATTTGCTTCCCTCAATGACTAGTTCTGGCGGGGCTAGTGGCGCGGTAGGCGTCTCACCCCCCTCCGTACATACATTTAATATCCAGTCTGCAGGTGGTTCTTCTTCCTTCGTTTGCTCAAACATCTTCCAAAGCTCGAGAACAGCAAGGCGTTTCTCAAGCTTCTTGCCAGTATATGTGGCATGTAGGAAGGTTGTCATGTGCTGTAAAACAGCCTTAGACAATGACCCATTCTGGGGCCAAGGCATTAACATCTTTTCGGCAGCACCCTTAACCCATTCCTGGCTATATTTCTTCAATTTTGTTGCATGCTTGGGCAGTTGCATGCTTGGGCAGTTGCTTGCACAAGTGCGCAAGTGGGGTAACCTCTTCCATTCTTTTAACTCCGACACCAACAATATTTACACAATCTTTTAATCTCTCCACTAGTATGAGCGAGCACCACAACCGCAAGCTCCAATCCACTTCTTCCCACCAAAATTTATTCTATCAATTAACTCAAAAGAAACCATCAAATCACTGGCGATTCCCTCTTAGTTACAGAATCGCGTAAGGCCAAAATGCATTTCAATCAATCACCAATACAATTGTTGAACATTTAACATTTAACATGCAGTAAGACACATATGACGGACACTTGACAGACTAGACAGACACCAGCTGGTCATACATGTACCTGCCTTCTAATTAAAACCCCACCATGGGATTTGAATGAACCCCGTTAATTCCATCTTTAAACGTAATCGTAGCCTGAATTGTCCCCCCTCTGTGAGCTCCGGGTTCATGTTCCTTCTGACCACTCTTTAAAGCGCAGGAACAAGGCGAATTCTCGTTTTTCTCTCGGGTGCCTCCCTCCCCCGGTAATCCTTTACATTTTCTTCCAGGTGCCCCCCTGGTATTCCTTTACGTCTTAGTTCAGGTGCCCCCCTGGTATTCCTCTTTATATATTTTTTTCTTTTTATACTCGAGTCATTAACCCTTTAAATATATACCGTCTTCTCTACCTCTAGCTACTTTATTTTTCCCCGCCACCCTCCGTTACCTTTCCCCTACTTGCTCTAATGCCTATGAGACATTTGCCAAGGTAACGAGTTTCGTTGTTTCACTCACTGATCACCACTTTTCCTCTCTGGAACTTCAGGATCACCGCCCTTTCCTCTTCCCGCTTTTAACGTTTTTGTCCGATTCGCTGCCCGAGGGATTGAGAAGGGTTATGCTTGGAAAGGCGGGTTCCTTCAGACCCACTGCAGATTTTTTGAAATTTTACTCTATCATTGTCCACGGGAGCTTCTCAGCCTACTCAGCCGGAATAGCGAAAGGACTTGTGATGTAATCGAAGGCCCAGAGTTACTTTGTGCTGTCGGACTAAGGGTGTCTTATAACTATATCAATAGATTATCAATAATCGATGGCCGAAACCATCCTCACGCTACCAAGTGTTCACGAGGAGAGGAAATTACTGACGGGCCCATTGGTCAGTACTCAACCCCCGAGAACTTGTAATACTAGATAGCTACACCATGTGAGGACAGGGTGCAGGATTCACATACTCCAGCACATCTCAAAAATCAGGACTCAATAAATTGGCAAAGGGAAGTCCGTTTAATAATACATACATCAGCATATGGAAATCAGCAGCATCGCTAACAACTGTCTCGCTCCGACTTCCATGAGCTTCAGCCGAACAGCCGTTTTTACAGGCTAAACTTGTCATCATTGACGTCTAATTCTACAAAAAATCATCACGCAATATAATTGGTTGGGAAAGGTAACTTAAGTATAGGTGTTATATCTATATATGACAATAGAGCATGCAGATTGGTTAACTCTTATCTGGTGGGTGTCTACGCCCATCCCTCTACATCACACGTGATTGACGTCACCATAAGTACGACGTCCTATTGGTTTCAGTATCTATAGGACTCCAGATAACTTGGTCCATTGTGATTGGGCAGGTTGCACCCCTAAACATAAATCTCCACTTTAATTAGCAGCATGCAGGCTGGACACCCAGGTGCCTAGTGTCCCAAGATTCACCCTGCCTCCCTTCCATCTATCAGTGGTTTTAGGGTGATGTGTCAATTAGTTGGGTAAGGAAGGCCTCAAAACTGTAGTCTCTTATCAGGAAAAGTTATGGCACCCCTTGGATCTGGGTGACATCAGATGGTGGTACATCTTCGCTCCTGGCTGGTCACGTGTTGGTTCACCGTGAATCTGCTTCAGTTTCCAGCTTTTCGTGTATTTAATTCTGCTTCGGCCCTGCCACCTGCCTGGGCCTCTTATCTTGACCTTCACGGGCGAGCTGGTATGCTCTGGAGTTTCGATTCCCCTTAGCTGAAGCTCGCCTCCCTCTCTTGTGTTGACCTCAATTTCCCAGGCCTGAGCCGTCCTTTGAGTTTCGATTCCGCTCTTTCCCCTGGCACGGGCTTGGATATGAGACCCGACCAGTTAGGCCTTGGCTGCCTGGGCGTACTTCTGCTTTTACAAAATGGAGTCACACGTGTACATTGTGCCTTATTGAGGTAGATATATGGTTGGCGCTTGCCGCTCTATCTTCTACTAAGCATTGCAAGCAGTATCGATTTCTTAGCATCTTGCGTTTCAAGCCCATTTACACACGTTTACCAGGTCGGTTGCTTCCATCTTGTCATGTAGCACCGTTTCCTCACATTTTAACATTGTCTCTTCTCTGTGTCCATTACATTTATTTTCGTAGTTACTTGCACTGGCGTGCTTGTCTTTTCTCATGCGTTAGTCTGTCCAGGCCCTCTTCTCATCATCGTTTGCCTTCCATCAGGGCTCTTTGTGTCTCCTCATGAACAGTCTGTAAATACTCATTGTTTCATATCAGCAGCTGGTATGGTTGTCTGATTGGGTAGCATGCTGCCCTGGGCTGTCTGCTTATTGGCATTTCAACAGGTACTGATCTTCTAATGTACACAGGGCAGAGGCCCAATGCGGCTCTCTGTTGGTTCAGTTGCTCCTCATACGTCACATACCTTGGCGAGTATTTTACTGGCAACTCGCAATGAGGGGAAGGGGTGCAGGCCATATCTGGGCCTCTACACCTTCTAGGCGGTGGGCTGATTAGCCAATCTGTGGGAGCTGTGTCAGCATTCCACGGTTCAGTGTTCTGAGGAAAAAAGTAAGAAATCAACGGTTCTATCCAATGGTTAAAACCAACCACCAGAGCCTATACTAAACAAGGTTTGTCAACCCACATCCTCTACAAACACTCTTATTGTACTCTTTCAAAATACATCTGAGAGTGGGAAAGGGGACAAATAGCACCAATGAGTATTTAATGTTTTGCATTAAATTACAGAGCATTTCAGGACTATAACAGTGATCAGAGATCTCTGCATTTGATAAACAAGTCTGTCATAAAAAGGATTGTATGTGTGAATCTCTAAATTTGCATGGCTTGGTGCTCACATTACGGTTCACAATACTCACCCTAACATTAACATCTTTGTAACCATGAACCATACATGCTAATTTTGCCAGCTTACGTTTTTGGATGCAAGTATAAAATTGCTGCAACATCAGCCACTCAAATGGGGGTACAAGGGCTCTTTTGTTTCTTGTTTCTGAAGAGTTTTAGAGGAGGAAGGGCTGGGTCTCAGTGTGGGCATGCCCAACCCCAATACAGAAACATCTTTAGGGAATGATATCTACAGACAGGGCAGGGTACCGCACAAGAGAGACCCAATAAACAATGCACAGAAAGGCTACACGGAAAGGAGTGTACATCTTTCAAACTTTAGCCTGACCAGTAATAAGCTGATCAAGTGTAATTAGCCTGACCAGTAATAAGCTGATCAAACAAAACCGGCTTCTAATGCATGGTAAAGGGTCCACAGTTCCTCAGCCACTACCTCCTCACTATTACGCAGGCCTCTGTTTTTTTTCACCAAAAAAGAGCAGGCCCATGCTTTATCTAACAGAGCTGGCATTAGCATCTCTTATTCGTGCTGGCCTGCCGCTAGTGGAAATCATGGTGTGGCATTGTGGAAAGGACATTTGGCCTCGTGGATTTACAATTTGAGACAACTTCTTTGATTGCTTTATGTGTTTAAGTGTGGGCACAGTATAACATGCTC
The DNA here is from genome assembly GCF_040938575.1 of Ambystoma mexicanum. Classification (NCBI taxonomy): domain Eukaryota; kingdom Metazoa; phylum Chordata; class Amphibia; order Caudata; family Ambystomatidae; genus Ambystoma; species Ambystoma mexicanum. Next base: position 1,297,358,161 of record NC_090921.1, on the reverse strand, counting down.
GTCAAAGTCACATGCACAAAACATTCCAGTGTGCTCTTAAATGGACATTGGGCACATCAGACAAAAACAGGTATAGGTGCTGTTGCATAAGGGAGCACCACATAGATGCCATTAACCAACAGGGTGGTGACTTGTGCAGCACACAGATCATTGCTGTACACATCACTGCATTGATTTGCCATGGACTACTGTCTGCATGGTGACACACAATGAACTCTACTTTCCTAATCAAGGTGCCAAATGACATTGAGTTGCCATCTGGTGTGCACGCTAGGCAGTAGTTGGCTGTTTAGAAAATTAAAAGACCTTTGATGCTGAGCGGATGCATTTCGTCCATGTCCCAAAGCAGCCACTAGAATCCTTAAGCAAGAAAATTGGAGGTATACTTCTCAGGGATGTGCCATATGTAACCAAAAAGTAATATACAAAAAAAAAACGTTTTGGAGTGTCAAATAAAGAGACAGGAAAATAAAGAAAATAGTTTGAAACGTTTCTGTGTGGCACATTAATTCTCTTGGAAGAATGCTTAGGTTTGGTCAGCAGATACTTGTGCTGGCCTGGTGAATAAAAATGCCCCATGTTCAGTTCTTAACACTGAACTGTTGAGCACATACCGTGTGAAAACAATGGCTTTTTAAGTGAGCCAAACTTATAAATTGCCCCACTTGAAAGGCTGTCAGCACAAAGAATGAGGGGCATGGGGTGTGTGACTCCATAGCACTTCACACGCTGCTTTTGGAATATGCATTCCTTTGTTTGCATATTCCAAAGCATCGCAGTCATCCACCAGTCGGCAGAGAGCATCCAGCCGCACATTGCAGGGGAGCGGCCACGGGACAGCGGGCTGCTTTATCTATTGTCCGGCAAACTCAGAAGCAGCTTTCTGGGTGGGCCCCTTACTGCGCTCACGTCTCCCTATGAGCTATTTAGTTCTGCGCCCGGGCCCTCGCCCGCTCCTCCCGGGCCAAGAAACGGGGCTGCTTGCATCCTACCCCAGTAACCTGTAACAGCATGCATCCCCGCTCCTGCATGCACTTCTTGTTCCTACAGTTCCATGCAAGCACTGCCCATGCATTCTGCTGCATTCGCCTACCCCCAGCGATATTCTTTTTTTTTGTTATTGATATAGCTGATTATAATCAACTTTTCAATTTGGAAATACAAAAATTATACATGAATAAACTCAAAAAACATTACAATCTGATACATTAAAATGTTAAGGAACCATTCGTTAATTCTTAAACATTAACAAGAAACCGGTAAAAATTAGATACCAACAGAGAGAGAAGGAAGAAAAAGAAGAAGAGAGAAGTAAAGAAAAAAGAGAAAAGGACACAGAAGAAAGAAAATGTTTGTTCTTAGACCTTTTGCATTTCATCTTGATCTTCTAATATTACATTGTATTCATCTAATTTTAACTCATTTAAAAATGAAATGGCTCTTATTGATATTGGCATTGAAATGCAAGAATAGATTGTTCTCCATAGCGTATCGGATGTGGCTAAACCGAATAGTTCAGTTATTCGTTTAAAATGATTTATTCGCTGGTTCAAAAGTGTTTCACACTCAGTCAGTAAATGTTTTAAAGTTTCCACATTCTGTGGCTGCTTGCAGAAGCGACAGTTCATTTGATCTTTATTGATTAGTTTTCGCCGTGCCAGTACTTGTCTTGTGGGCCATAGGTTTAATCGGAGACGCAACAAGTCATTCCAATACTGCACAGAAGGGGACCTAATCAAATATTACTCTGGGTGAGAATGATTCTTTATTGTGATCATAGCTGGATCAAAATCGCAATAACCAGAGCATTTCACTCTTGTATTTTCCCAGTCCATTGCAAATATTCTTGTTTTTGTTTGTGTTGGATTTTGAAACAATGTTATTAAGCTTACATCTGCCATCGCTAGGGTTCCTATAACTTCATTACGCCATTTGCATATAAATGTATCTCTGGATGCGAAAATGTATGCGGCCAAGGTTCCCAAAATTGTGTCAGAGTTCCAGGCTAGTAGGCATTTCCTAAACATTGCTACTATTAACCGTGTGTATCTCATGTTGAGGGAGATTAATCCAAGCTCATGTCGAATAATGGGTAATGGGGTTGATGATGGTGGGTGAAGGACTCCCCGCCAGTATTTCCCCTCCAGATTGTTCCAAACAGTATCATTTATAATAGTCCTTGTTTCTGAGGAGTACAGCAAAACAGGTGCAACTTTTTGATGATAAAATGATAGTGTCAGGGTTAAAGTAAATTTCCCGTATTTTCTTTGCATGCTCTTGGTTTGGTGAATAAAGGTTGATGCCCTGTCCTTCAGATTTTGTAAAAAGGCAAGGTTCTGATTTACTGCTGAAATTTGAGCTCCCAGGTATATGTAATGTTTGACTACTTGGAGATTCTGACCCATGAGGTTCCAAGTATACTATTTTTTCAAGATCTTCTGGGACACATTAAACATCAAGATTTTAGTTTTATCGAGATTTATACTTAGATAATTGATGTTGGTATAACTTACCACAGCGTCCAATGCTTTCTGAAGACCTACTGGGGTTTTCGACATAATAACCAGATCATCCGCGTTCATTAAGAATGGAATGGCCTTATTTAGTAGTTTCGGCCGGTCAATACAGATGTTTTTGAACGCCTCTCCAATATCTGAAATGAAAAAATTGAATAACGCTGACGCAAGCGTACATCCCTGGCGTAGACCTCTGAATGTCTTAATCGCTTCGGTGAATTTGCCTTCATTTGTTAACCTGATCTTTATGGTATTGTCCGTGTGCAGGTCCTTAATAAGGTGTATGATGTATTCTGGGCACCCTTGTCGTGACAGTTTTTTTATTAATAGGTCCCTTGATACCGAATCAAATGCTGCCCGCAGATCTATGTAGGACATATATAGCGGCTGTTTGACTGCTTTGTGATGTTCAATGACTGCTGTTAGGGTCAGAAGGTTAACACATGTTCCCATCCCTGAAATAAAACCAGTTTGAAGAGGATCTGTGGCTCCAGCACGTATTGTCCATTGTGTGAAGTCCCTTAAAATGAATCTCGAAAACAATTTGCCTGATACGTCAAGCAGTGAAATCGGTCTGTAATTCTTGTGTAGTTTTCTAACCCCTTTTTTTGAAGATTGGGATGACTATCGCCGACTTCCATGTTGCTGGAATTGTGTTGGTGAATAAAACCTGCTTGAAGATTAAGGTTAGAATCTTTGCACATTGCTCTGGGTGTTGTCTGAGAACAAAATTACTCTTGCCATCAGGACCAGGTGCACAAGAGTTGGAAAGTCTATTTATGTGATATAACACATCCTCTTCTTCGATGTTAAGGCCTTTGTAATCTGGACTTCCTCTGGTCACTGGACTCAATTGGGACTCTTCCTTTTGATACATTTTACTGAAGTATGTGACCCAATCCATTTCATTGACCCCAATAAATTGTACCACTCCTTGAGTAGCATGGTTACTATTATTGATTAGGACCCATAGCTGTCCCATATTTTTGTAGAGACTGCTTCTTAACATGGCTTCTCCGTCCTTTTGCAGCATATGCATACGATGCACTCTCAGCCAGTTTTTATATTGACAGTTTAGTGATTTTAGTTTCTGGCCCTGATCAACGCCATTTGACTTTAGGATCAATCTTCTGTTTTTTCTTAGTAGAGTTTGTTTTGCTTGCACCAAGGTGCCATATTCATGACATGGTTTAGAGAAGTCTCGATAAGCTACCCAATAGAGATGGAGAAACGAAGTGTAATCACATGATGTCTGTTGACCATCCTGCACACTAACTGTCATTTCTTTGTGAAAATCAGACTATGTTTGCATGTTCCATTTTAGCCTAGTTTGTGCATTGTTCACTGTTACAAAATGAGAAAAGGTTTGATTCTTCTCCTGCACGGTTGGATCTGCCAACTGCCATTTTAGGTTCAAGATGTTATGATCACTATATTGGCTGCGGGAAATGTGTAGACTTATGGCTCTATTGAAGTAACGGGATCGAGATATACATAATCGATTGTTGAGGTAGCAGCCCCTCTTTGCCAAGTTGAGTTGGGAGTAATATCTCCCAGTAAAGAACCATTGCACATAACTGAATTGTGGTCCTTTGCCATTCACATCCACCTGAAACAACTTAGGTTAAATTTTTTGTTGTGTGCTGGTAGTAATTGCAAATTCAAGTCCCCTGCTACAATCACTGTAGTGACTTCCAAGGAGTTCTCAATGGTGTTAAGTAGCAGTTCAAATTCAAGAAAAAACACATTGTCAGATATGCCATTTGGATTTCTGTACACATTTATAGTGGCCATTATTCCTCCAGGATATTCCAACCTGACCAATTGTAAGAAGGCATTTGGAGTCAGCCAGGGAGAGAGTCGCCATCTCCTGTGGTTTTTAATTAAGATCATCAAACCAGATGATGGTCTTCCCCAATTTGTTGTTTTAGCTGGATTTAGAATGATGGTGTGGTCTTCCCATGTTGGACATTTTGATAACCATGTTTCTTGCAGAATTATAATATCATGGGGATTTAAGACCTCTGCACTCGGACCCAACAAATGTGAGTGATCACAGGTATTCCAGCTAATCAAGGAGATAGCTTGCCTCTCTCGCTCGCTGACTAATTATGACTTCTGAGTCCACTCTTTCTCTTGATTGTGTGGAAGAGATGTCATTGTTCTGTCTAGGATGACATTTGTGCTAGCTTTGTATTCCGCTCCTTGGTTGTCGAGATATCTATCTTTCTGTTCCATCCTGATATTTCCTTCCGCATCCATGCACAACGGATCCCTAGCCAACACGAATCCCAATGAAACAATCTCCATTCTGGCTTGCCATAAAGCATTTCTAGTCAGATTGGATTGAATCCAAAGTCTTACGATAGAGTGATCGTTTTCTTTGAAAAATTCAACCTGGTCGATATCAGTAGTGGATATATCTTGTAGAGTATCCACTTCGTCACAGATTGCCAGTATACTTGTACGGTTCAGCACATATTCTGGAAAAGGAGCTGGTCGACATTTTAGGATTAACCTATGGTACATACTCCACTTTTTTTTTAGGTTGTTGTTAGTTACGTTGCCTTGTGAGCGTCCTTTGATGTTCGTTTTTTGCTTTTTATCATTCTCTTGTGGTATATTCGAGTCATTAAATCTATTTTGTGCACCTGGTGCTGGTTCACAATTTTTTTCTGGTCTATCTTTATTTATTTGACTTGATTTTTGCATATTGAGTTTGAAATACTTCTCAATTGCCTTTGCGATTTGGTCTTCCATTGCCCCAGGTTTCAGTGTTGTATTGGTGTGACCATTTCACACTCCTTGTCTTTATCTTGATAGTAGTCACTTGCATCTCTTGCCGTTTCCATGTGGTCCCAAGTCACATGCTTTTGATGGCTTTCAACCGTCATTTGGTTTGATTGAGATTTCTGGAGATGTTCTTTTTGTGAGAGCAAGTGATTTTGTTGTAGTCTAGATACCTCTTGTTCATACAATGCTGCCTGTCTATTGCTACATTTAGGGTATTGAAGGTGTTGTGTTGGGCATTTTTCATTGCTCGTCACTATTTCTGTAGTTGACGCTGTCTCCTCGCTAATGTTTCGAATTTGAGGAAGGCTTTGGGGTGGCATCTTGGTAAGTTCTTGTAGTTCAAGATACTTCTTTATCGACTTCTCTATTTCAGCTCTAATATCTGCCAATATTGAAAATTCTTCGTCATTTTGTTTTTGAGTAGGCTTCTCGTTCTTATTAATACTCGTTGTAGACGGTTGGACATTCGATTTTTCAGATAACTTATTAAGTGCTTCTCCATCGTTTACCACCATCTGTGCCACCCCTACTTTGGGACTGTTTGAATGAGTGACTTCTTCCTGCCGAGTCTCATGTTGCTTAGCAGTGTGGCATATTACTATAGGATCCGTTGGATTTGGATTAGGATTATTACATGGTGCCTCTGTTACTTCAGTCGTTGCAATCAGTTGATTTAAAGGTGGATAGTCATCGATAGTCGTTTTGTTGGACTGCGTTTGTGTTCCAGATGTTTTTTTTTCCAATTTGGATTACTTTTTTTTAGCGTCAGACTGGTTTTGTTAACATCTTTCAATTTAGGCATCAGTCGTTTCATTAGATGTTTGATGTTAGCTCTTGACCGTGCTGATTTGGTCTCTTGGTTTTTAGCCTTTTTCATGTTTATTTCGGTGCTTTTTGTGCCATTTCACTTAGCATTTTGATTTTGAAATAGGTCATATATCACTGGGGTATCAGCTGATGCACTCGCCACCTCCTTAGGCATCGACTGCTCCTTATCTTTCCTAGCCGGGGCGCTCAAGTCTGCATTTGCACTCATGTCATGTTGGGAAATGTGGATCACATCCAGAGCCTCCGCTTGGTGTGTCGACATCTCATTGTCACGATTGATGAGGGATTTCTTGAGACTAGCATGTGTGATTTCAGCAATTACTTGACTAATCTCTGGAACGTTCGCACATTCTCTTTCCCTCATATAGCCTTTCTATGGTACCCTTCCATTGTAGGAATCCAAGTCATTTTTCGTTGATGTTAATTGATTCATCCAAAGTACAAGCAGGTCAAGTTGTTTGGCTTGTTCTGCTAGTTTGTGGTGTAATGTCTCAAACAATTTTGTTAACGTGACCACTGACATATGCAAAGAATTTAGGGTGATTTCCAAAGGTTTGTGTTGGGATTGGGTTTTATCATTTGCATCAATATTCTCTATTGGTATTTCACTTTGTCTACGTGAGGCTTGGCCTTCTGTCACTAAACCCTCTAGTGACATATGTACCGTATGTGCAGAATTGTCAAAAAGGCTTGGTGATTGGTATAGGCTATTGTCTCTCGATGCTATCATTGATGAAGATGCTATGAACGATATTTTTTCCAGGTTGATGCGTGAACCTTCATTGCAATTTTGTAGATCAGTAGCTATAGGCGACGCAGGAGAGTCTTCTACTTCATCTCCTGAGTTTGCTTGTTCGGGCCTCCCGAAGCTGTTGGGTTTGATCCTTCTGAACCAGGTAGCACATTAGGTATAGTTATCTCCATAACTTCGTCTCAAGAATGCACTTTTTTCGGGCCTCCTGAACCTGATGGATTTGATCCTTCTGAACTAGGTTGCACTTTGGGTGTGGTTGAGTCCGCAGGTGGTAATTGAGTGATCAATAAGTCCTTGATTTGAGTGGAGTGGAGTATCACTAGCGATACTCAGTTTTGTCTGTCTGTCCACTGAGAGTAATTCAGTATCTGTTATTGAGTTGTTACTTGGCAGAGGCTTTTTTTAAAGAATCAAATCATCCGTCATGTTTCCAATGCTTTTGGGTGCCAGTGGATCGTTGCCTGGCTTAATTTTGCTAAATTCTCTGATGTCATCTTCGCAATTTTTTTTCCCGCAAAAGTCCAAGGATTGGTTTCGTATTTTTCTTTTCAAGGTGGTACCGCCGGCATTCTGATTGGCGTTGATTTTAATTTTAAGGACGTACTGGAGATTAAGAGATTTTTCTTCATTTTTGATCTCAGAAAATATCCTCCGTGTTGCATGTATAGCGTTCCTCACTGTGTTTTTTCCTCTTGCAAGATCCTTGCAGGAGAAGCAAAAAGAGGGGCACTGATGACGGGATTATCCCTACTTTACTTCAACCACAAGGGATGCTGTTCCAAGGGCTGAGCCCCACAGTCACAGCTACCCCACGTAAAGTTGGTTTGAAATTATAGTCCTTAGTATATTTGCAATTTTCAATTCATTGAAACTTCTTAAAGTCAAATGCAGATCACACAATGGGCCTCATTACGACCCTTGCGGAAATGGAAAAATGATGGCGGAAATGCAATACCGCCATCGAACACCGCTCGTTGCGATCATGACCCGTCACCGTAAAGTACGATGCCATTAGCGACACCGCAGTGAACGGCAACGCTAACTGCACCAAGTACGCGCACGCGCGCCTTGCAAAACCGGAATCACCGCCATGGCGCAACGGTACGCGAATCCTGACCCTAGCGGACATGTACTGAACGCCATCAAGCACGTCGTAAAGTACCATTCCGCCATGGCGAGAAATACGGCAACGCGAACCAACCGTAAATGGCCCACTGAGTGCCTGTACTCCACTCCCTGGCCTCATTGCACAACTCCTGGCAGGCGCAATGTACTCACACTATGCAACCAGTGAAATCCACTATTCACCCATGCATGCCAACGTAGAAAAGCATGCAGGGGCTCAAAGCGCCCCGTGAGTGGGCATCCATGTACGGCATGTCACCATAGCCGTACTGACGCAGCACAGGCATGTGAAGGTACAACACATCAAAATGAAAATCAAGAACACATGACACAAAACAACAGTAGTCCCCCATCGCTTGCCACCAGCGCAAGGCAACATCCACAACAGCATCCTGAGGGGGATTGCACCAGCCCTGTACTCATGCCAGTAAACAAACCAACCATCAGCAGAAGCATGTACCACACAAGTCGGCAGAGTGACTGAGCAGCCAGGCTCATCCCAAGAGGGGCCGATGGGAGCTGCAGGGCACAGATGGCATCAATACAGAAGCTATTCCAATGGACATGACCCCAGTCCCCCTCCAACAAACGCACGCAAACACAGTCACCTGTGACCAGCCACATTCTGAACAACCCATCATTCCACCAATCGACCTGGCTGACAGGCACCAGTCGGCCAAAAGCCAATCCCCCGCCCCTGAACAGCACATCATGTAAACAGACACAATGGCAGCCTCTATCCGTGACCATACTGTGCTACGTAGGCAAACGCGGCCAGTACTGTACCACACAACTCAACTCAGAAGGCGGAACACAAAGCAGATCATCACGCAATACATACCGCCACAAAGCGAAAATCGCCACATCACCTGCAAAGAACAACGCAACACGACAAATATCGGAATACAATTTAAATGCACATCCAAATGACAAAGGCCCCACATCAATTTGCAAAATACCACCAAAACAACCATCATCATCGAGGGCTGCATCTGCAATAATTGACCGGCTTCCACTTGTGTGACGCCCTGTACCATCATGGCACACAGGGCTTACATCAACGTTCCAAAAGGCAACATGGAAGCGGCAAGAACCGCAGGTCCGTCCCATGAGGCAGGCACTAGTCGAGCTGAAAGGCCGAAATGTTGCACCTAGCCACCAGTACAGCGTAAGGGCATGTGGCCCATTGGCGATCGTCCCATATGATCGAAATGGTGCTCCACTGATTCACCCGAAGCTGCAGGAGTCGAGAGTAAAAACCATCTGGAGGAGTGGCGTAGAGATGGCATCTGCAATAGGGCAGGAGATACCTGTCACCCAAAAGAAACACAAATCAACCGATTGCATTACGGGTCTCATGATGCATTACAATCTTCATTCAACACACCAAATCCACACCCATATGCATGCTAGCCCACTCCAAAGGAATATACACACCCCTAATCCAGTATCGAATCACAACGAAACCAATCGAGCTAAATACACCATTGGCAACGTCGGTTACTGTGCATGCGTCCGTCAAGATAGAACCCATGACATGGGATTAGTAACGTGCCTAGACACAAGTGTATGAAGGCGCGTCGAGACAGGGAGGATCCGACAAGGGCAGAGAGACGTATGTCCCACTATGGCAGCCTTGCATCACATAACGCAGGGGAAGGGGAGTGAACCAAAAAACCCATGTACATGGCAGACCCTAAACGGATTCATCAGTCCATGCATCCACACATCATTCCCTCATCCCGCAATGAAAACGCATGAATATTCACTCACATAATATGTGAAACTTCCATCGCGTCTGTGCGTAATGCAGTCCGCAAAAACCACTGTGCCCCTGGCCGGATCTGTAGTGTTGTGAAGCAAGATGGATTTGGGAACGTCCTGCCTCATCGTCCACTACGCTATTGCGCATCCCCTTCAATTCATATCATTCATTGCCTGCTCGTTATGGGCCATGTCCCAAGGACATTCTACAATAGAACGTTACATTTCCAGCCAGACCTGTGGGCGTATCCTCGCCGCTACTTCAAAACCCAAAATGCTGGCCTTCGAATTCCTCACTTGCAACATTACGTCGAAAAGGCTTCTGTGAACGCTTGCATTCACAATTACATCAATGTAGTGCGGCTGTGTGTCATGATGCTAACTGGCTGCAATCACAAATGGGACGCCACGCCCGTCGGTGAAGTACGTTACTGTGCTGCATGAGGGTCGGCCATCGATCGAGCCCTACATACCACTGACTCTTCACAGGTATGTAAGCGGCTGCAATCATAGCATGTGTAACAATGGGAGCATAGCATGAAAATCAGTCAAAGTACATCACACTGCCATCGGGATTTGATACATGATTCCAATCCCAAGATGCCATGCGGCCAAATGCAGCCTTACGTGCGGGCCGTGCTCGACCAGAAGGGATTGCATCTGCCACAGATTCATTCAATCAGCACAGGTGGAGGCCATACAGGCCGACAGCACATATATTGCAGACCCAAACCCCTCCCACAACCACTCCCACTCCAAAATGCTACCGGCAGGACTAGCGATGTTGGGCCTGGGGTACCAGATAGCACTGCAAGTGCTACAACTACAAGAAGACGACGAACAACAACAGGTACAACAACCGGGCGCACAGGGGAGACGGAGGAGGAGGAGGAGGAGGAGGAGGGCAAGGCAGGGTCAGCAAGGCCCACAAGCACTGCCACTACCACCACGCAGGCGGCCCGCAATCCCACGCCTCCGAGCCGATCCGTTCAACCTCACTGCTGAGCAGATCCACACCCTCTACCGTTTGGACCGGGACACCATAATCGCCATTGTGGACATGACACATGCTGACCTCGTGAGCATGATAGATAGCCCAACCGCCATCCCACCCCTACTGAAGGTGGTGTCTGCACTCCACTTCCTGGCCACAGGCACCTACCAGCACACAGTGGGACAGTTGCATGGCATTTCACAGCCACTGTTCTCACGGACACTCTTCCAAGTGCACGATGCCCTCCTGAAGCACGCCGACGACCACATCACACTACCACGCACGTACCAGGAGATTACCAACGCTAAAGTGGGATTCCATGCACTTGGCGGCATCCCGGGTTGCATTGGTGCCATCGACTGCACCCATGTTGAATTGGTTGTCCCACATGCCATGGAGGTCCAGTACCGCAACCGGAAACAATTTCATTCAATCAATGTGCAAATGGTGTGTGACTCCAACAAGATATTTACGCATTGTTGTGCCAGATTTCCAGGATCTACCCATGATTCTATGGTCCTGAGGAACACAAGAATACCACGCTACATGGAGCGACACGCAGGGCACAGATCCTGGCTACTCGGTGAGTCTCATTCCATGCATGACATCGTGGCCCATTTGATGCGTCAATGACCTTGCAGGGGGGGGGGGGCTACTTAGCACTATCATTCCACTGACACCCTTTATTCGTCTCATACAGGTGATGCCGGGTATCCACTGAAGAGATGGCTCCTTACACCAATCCGGAACCCACAGAACGAGCATGAGGAGGACTACAACCATGCCCACTCACGTACCCGTGTGGTCATTGAACAGGCATTCGGCCTACTGAAGGCTCGTTTCCGCAGCCTCAGCAGGTCTGGCGGGGCACTCATATACAGCCATGAGAAGGTTTCTAAGATGGTCATGGCATGTGTCATGCTGCACAACATGTGCATACGTAGGAATGTGCCCATGCCCCCTGACGCTGTACTGCATGCACCTGAAGATGATGATGATGATGAGGGTGGGGATGTGGAGGCACCTCAAGGAGTCCATGAGGCACAGGATGCACGTGCAATCCGACAGAGCATCATAGATGCATGCTTCTAGCAACCACGCATGGTGCCTATTACACGGAAAGGGGACCTGTGGCACTGTGTGTGTGTAGTACAGGCACATTGTGGACTGTACGCCTATGAAGGCCTCGTACGCAAATATCAATGTCCACACATGTCATTGGATGATAATGAGGTGCTGTATTGTTGATGTGATTCGATTTATACACCCTATGGACCCGCCACCCAGTGAAGCCCAACACACCCCCTCCACCCTACTACCTCCCCCCCCAACACCAGTGTCCAAATATGCATGCTGTCCGTGGGTAGACGCTATTGCAAGCCCCCTCTACGGGTATCAGGGGCACCCTTGCCCGTGGAGCGCAGGTTCCTGCCAGATCTGCGTTGGGGGCTGCCCTGGACGGAACTTGCCACGGATGAGGTCTCTGCCTGCTCGCGTCCATGCATGTCTCTGAGGGTTTGTGAGAGCTCCGAGAGCACACGGCGCACAGCAGCAAGTTCAGCACAGACGTCTTTGGACGTCGCATGCAGTTCCCCCCTCAGGCTCTCGGTGCTTTTCTCCATTTGTGCTCTCAGGCTCTCGGTGCTTCTCTCCATTTCTCCCCTGAGGCTCTCACTACTTTTCTCTATTTGTGCCCTGAGTGTCTCGGTGGATGTTTCCATGGCTGCCCTGGAACCCCCGCATTCATTTGCATGGTCCTTGAGTAGCGTGGACGCTTCCTGCTGTTGCTCGATCAGCAGGTCGAGGGACTGTTGCCTCTGCTGGGCCATGGACATTTGCGGTGGTGTGACAGGGGGGCTGCTCAACACATGTTGCCTTGGCACAGGACTTGTGGGGGTTGGCCAGTCGTCGTCTTCAGGGTGCCCCTGCGTGGTTTCGTCATGGTGTAGGGGATGGGACATGCAGGGGGATTGGGAAAGGTCATGGATGGTACCTACGTCGCCAGCACTGTTTTCCGTGTCGGAGCATGCTGGCATGACAGCTGTGTCACCTATGGTGCTGCTACCACCAGAGGCAGTGCCATCAGATACGTTCTTTGGGGGGACCTGTGGTGCTGGGGTTGTGGACTTGCTGGCTGCTGGGGTGCCTGTTGCAGTCCCCTCCAGTGTGCTGCCACTTGATTCCTGCTGCTGCCGTGTCTTGATCCTTGCACCTGAGGTGGAGGCTCTTGGGACGTTGGTCCTGGCCCTCTTTGCAGGCGTGCTGGTAGGGGTGTCCTGCAGCTCGTCGTTGGTATCGGACCCTGTGGTGGAGTAAAGAGGGGCGAGCGTTAGTTATGGGTCTGTCGGATTTGGAATGGCAACGTATCAAATGCATTGGGGTGGTACATGAGGCTGATTTGGGACTGGGCCTTGGAGGTGGTCTCATTTTCGTGTGGATTGAGGATGCATTCATTTGGCTGCCTGCAGTTAGGGGGTGCATGCTGCACATGTAGGGGTTGTTTATGGCTTCTTGATTGATTTGTTTGTTCATTCTGACTTTTAGAGGGCGCTGTCAGGGCTAAGTATGTATTGCACTATGGGGTCACATGGTACTGCACATGTTCGTGGTTTGTGGATTTCGCATTGTTTCTCTTGGCCAACCTACCTGATTCTCCGGATGTCGGCACTCCTTTCTCCATCCCTCCGACTCCCTCTATGCTCTCCATTCCTATGGTGGAGGCGCAGATTTCCTCCCAGGGGGTCAACTTGATGGGCGACTCTGAACCCCCCCCGGTAGCTGTGGCGATGTTCCTGTTCGCAGAAAGTATGCTGCGTACGCGGATCCGCAGGTCGTCCCACCGCTTGCGACATTGCTGTGGCGTGCGGGGTGTTGTCCCCACCGCACTTACGCGCTGTGCCACCAGGACCCATATGGCCTTCTTGTTGGCAAGGGCCGTCCTGGTCATTTGACTGGAGAAGACGACGGCGGAATTTTCCTGTAGGGTCTCGGTGAGCACGGTCAGTTCCTCTCGGGAGAAGTGTACCTGCCGCTTGCGGTCACACGCTTTCTTGGCTACCTTTCCCATATTTATTTTTTTAACTGGGGTTGCTAACGGGTTGGGATGTGTGTCAGGGTCGGATTTTTTATGGTTGTGTTGGGATTCGGATTTTATAGTTGTGCGGCGTGCTGTTTCCCGTTCCGGCCACATGCTTTTACTTCCGTTTCCGTATATTTACGGTGGCCGTAATTTGCGGTGCACGCTCGTTACGGTGACCGCTCATTACGGTGACCGCTAAGATGGGTGGCGGTATTGCACCTGGTGCAGCGTACGGCGGCGGTAAGGGCCGTTTTGGGGTCATTTCCGCCATCGCAGCCTTTCGGATTCCGCCATGGCGTAATGCTCGTGCCCGATGGGTCGTGATTGGCCGCACTTTGCTCCTTCGTGCTATGGCGGAAACGCTATTTACGCTGTTGCGGTCCGGTCAGTCAATTTCCGCCAGGGTCGTAATGAGGGCCAATGTCATGATTTCTGAAGCGTGAGGTAGTGTGTAGTTACGAGCTTACCTCTAGATGTTATTGGGGTGAATTGTTGCTCCCTCCCGTAATCCGGAGACCAAACCCCAAGGTAGTCTTGTTGTGAGGGGGGCACAGTGCACACCAGCGCACCCCGCGCAACACGGACAACACACTCGCCGCAGTCCGCCTCCGCTTTTGCTGATCGCCAACTCGCCAAACAGCAAAACAGCAGACTAGCCCTTTCGACAACGATATACTGCTGTAGCACGCATCTCATGCAGCGGTAGGAACCACAACACTTCCTAAAGCAGCATGCATGCAGGCACCTCCTGGCCCTTGCTCGTCTAGCAGTATATGCACTTTCCCTTGCACCTGCAAATGAACGCGTGCAGCACCTAGATCGCGCTCTCTCCTGTAGCATGTAGCCCAAGGTGTAGTCCCCCAGCAACATTTAGCAGCCCATCCCTGCAGCAGCGAGCAGATCTTACTCTGCGACATGAATTCTCCCTAACCGCCGCCACCGCCTCCCAGCAGCAACGTGCATTTCTTTCACTCTGCATGCAACCTGCCGTCGCTCCCTTTGGTACCAGCGTGTGTAGCTCGGCCACCCTTCCCCGCCTTCCTGCCAGAGTGTGCCATCTCCCCTCTCTTCCGCAGTCCACCGACCACCGCTCCATCACACCTACTCGCGTTTCCCCCCGCAGCATCCTCCCAACCCCTCCCTCCCGCAGCCAGCCTCTCCCCGCACACACTCCGGGCACTCCTACTCTGCTCCTGGCACACACGCCTCCCTCCACCCACCCACTCTTGCCCAGCACCCCCTCCCCCGTTCTCCTCCTGGACGGGGGCACGTGATCCAGCCGGAGTGAAGATGGCAGCCCTGGCGGAGCCCCTGGGTCTGGAAAGGGGTGAGCTGCGCAGACAGCCCCGGGCACGAGTGGATGTCAGGTTTGGGGTGCGCGGGAGTTAGGGTGAGGATGGATGGATGGATAGATAGATGGATGGATGACGCCAGGCACTGGGCGCAGCGCTGCCTGAGATGCTGCAGGCGGGATGGATGGGCTGATGCGAGTAGGCAGGGGTGCAGCAGGATGACGCGAGTCACGGGATGCCGCTGCCCTTCTCGGACCTCGGCCAGCCAAGGGTGCGAATGACGGAGGCGACATTGCGAGCAAGCATTCCACGGGGCGGCAGCAAGAAAGACCGCCCCAAAATATAGTAGCGGGCGCCTGTACACCGCAGAAAGGAGGAACTGCCCCACATGACGGCGGAGGTGCGTGCGGGGCAAGCTAACGCCCCAGAAGCCGTGGACGTGCTTTTGGGGGGCTGCGAGGCTCTCGGGTAGATGACGCAGGCGCGGCAGCCCCAGGAAATGCTCTATAATACCAGAGAAACCTGTCGCGCCCTCAGAATGTAGCCAGGAGGGGAATCCGACCCGTGGCAGGGAGGGGTTTCTACATACCACAGAGATCAGCTGCTGCTCAGATAATGCTCAGGGCGCTTTGGCCCATGTGTTTGGGAAATGTGATTAAGGGGCCGGGATTTGTCTCAGTGTCAGCTATATGGCATTCATTGTTGCACCTCCCTGTCGGATGGAATTTCATCACATCACACCTGGCACACGCGCTGTCATAAACTGGATATGTTGGGGGGGGGGGGGGGGGGTTCTGTTACATGTTTTCCCTGCCTCCCTCAATACACAGAGTCTCCCTGGGACTCTTACTCCTTTCCTGAGAGCACCCGCCGCTGCCTGGCACTCCCCCTGCACCACTCTCGCACAGGACCCCGCCTAAGCGTCAATGGCAGCTTGGGATCGATAACCGGGTTGGCTATGAAATGATAGGCTATTTATAACGCGCTTAATACCAAGAGGTTTCTAGGCGCGGACCCGGGGATCGAACCTGTGGTGCTCCGTGTCGTCTTGCTTACAAGGCGAGCACGTTGCCCAACTTGCCCCTGAGTTATCCTCCCGAGACAAAGATATGTCAGGGCGGATGAGTGCCTCCATTGCCTTACAGCTGGGAAAAACAGGAGGCGCTGATGGGGTGCCTACATATAATGAAGTCAAAAGAATGCAGCTAGGTGGGGAATAGCTGCATATTATGGACAGGCAGCCAGCATGGGGTGAAATACTAGATGTCAGCTAAAAAGCTAGGAAGTTCTCCTTGACAACAGGGAGCTCATTTTGGGGAAACCTGAGTAAAAAAGCAGCCAGGCGTTAAGAAAGTTGCTGGGACGGCAGAGGTCACCAGCAACAGCAGCCTGCTAAGTGCACACTGCACGTTTATTTTTAGGCCTGTCTTACTTTGGCAAACAAATGCAAAGAGAGGCCGGAGTTCCTTTCAGAGAGGCAATCACACACGTGAATCCAGGAGGAAATGATTATGCAGAGCGCTATCTGATCTCCTGCAATGACTGCAGCAAAGGAATGTGCTGGTGGCATTTCTTCGCCTAGGGGATTGGTTAAGGGGCGAATGGGAGCAAACAAGGGAACTATCCATGCCTATGCCATCGCAGACCTCTCCACTGCCCTTCAATGCCGCCAACATTTCTTTGGCATCCAAGGACAAGCACCTGCCTTCCTGCGGGGTAGGTCAGACCAGGTTAAAAGGGCATTGCCATGAATCATTTTATTTTAAAACATTTAAGTAATCACCAGTGGCACCTCCAAGAACACCAACAGACTTAAAACTATTTTAAATAGCCCCAAAAATGAGCTCTCTGGTTGGCTCAAGAGGGCAGCCACCTTTCGCACTGCCTCCGATGATGCCACAGCTCCTAGACTTTACTGCAAGAAACATTTTTCAACTCTGAAGGTGAATGATACAAATTTCAAACTCCACTAATGTGGAACATGTATACATACAATGGTATCTTTCAATTATATTTTGACCCACTTTCAACATTTACTTATTTATTTATTGTTCACTTGTTAAGTGCTTCTACGGGAAGCAAATACTATTGCAAAACGCCCACAGGGCAACAGGGAGGGGACAGGGGGTGATAGACAATGTAATTACAAAAATGTTAAATAATTAAATACAACAAAATAAAACGAGACAACAGTGAGGGGAAGATGAACCTACTATGCCTTATGAGTGTTCAGAACGTGCAAGGGGAGAAGGGTATTGGATAGGTGCTGTGGTGCTCATGGAGAGCAGCAGGTGAAGTGCTATGAAGAGAGGTAAATGCAACCTGCAGTGGTGGAGGGTGAGCCAAAGCAAGTGCAGAGGACGGACAGCAGCTGGGATGATAATATCTGGGAGGTCAGGGCCTGAGGATGCATACGGCCTTGCACACCAGTCAAGCGATTGTGCGGTTAGCAGTGGAGAGAGGGAATGAAGGAAGAATTAAAGAGGAAGGCCCTGAGGCTTTTCCAGAACCTAATGAGGTCCTGCTCAAGACGAAAAGGGAGGGGGAGGCTGGTCCAAAGAAGGGAGCCTGCTGAGGAAAGCGATCGACCACCTGCCCTCTGTTTAGCAAACCGCTTTACACACAAGGAGCTGGTGCCAGAGGAACGCAAGTGTCTAGATGGGGAATATTTAATCAGAAAGAGTTGCAGATAGAGTGGTCTCTGGCCCCAGACAGCCTTGTGGATGATGCAGAGGGATTTTAATTGAATCTGTGCCGTGACCAGGAGCCAGTGAAGTCTTTGTAGGGCAGGAGAGATGTGGTCCCTATGCTTGAGGCCAAGGATAAGTCTTTCTGCCCTATTCTGGATTAGCTGGAGGGGTCGCAGAGTGAACAAAGGTAGATCAAGGAGGAGGAAATTGCAATAGTCAAGTCTAAAGAGAACCAGACCCCGGGTAACATTGAGTCTCTGGGGGAAGGTGAGGAAAGTTAGAATTCCTTTCAGAATGAAAAGCTGAAAGTGGGACTTCTTGGCAATGTCCTGAGTAAGAGGGAGGAAGTAGAGAGAGGAGTCGAAGATGACTCAGAGGTTTCTGGCTTCTGAGGAGGGAGCAGGGGGAGTGCCCATGGAAGAAGGCCAGAGTGAAGGGAAGAAGTTGGTTGCAGGGGTCCCAATAGGGAGGACCTCTGTTTTACTGGCATTGAGGCAAAGAACATTAGAGGTACACCAGACCTGGATGGCTGAGAGGCAGTCAGGGATGAAGGAGGGTGCAAGGGCGTCTGTAGAAAGTTTGAAGAAGAGTTGCATGTCGTCAGCCTAGCACTGCAAGTTGGGGGAGAAGGGAGAAATGAGGCGTGCCAGCAGAGTAAGGTAGATGCTAAAGACCCAAAGCGAAAGAATCAAGCCCTGGGGGACGCCACATGTGGAGGAGGAAGTAGGGGAGGAGAAGGTGCCTAAAATGACTTTGAAGAATGGTCCGTTAGGTAGAAGATAAGCCAGTCCAGTGCCCGCTCCAAGATACCAATTGCGTCATTGAGCCTTTTTATGATGATGGAGTGGTTCACTGTGTCAAATGTAGAAGAGAGAGAAAGGAGGATGAGGACAGCAGGGGAGTTGGAATCGAGGGATGCGAGCTGTTCTTCACAGGTGTTCAGAAGAGCAGTTTCTGTGCCTCTGGCTGCTCGGAATGCAGACTGATGGTCCGGAAGACAGCCAAAAAGTTCAGTGTGTGAGTTAAGTTGGGGGAGGACCAACATCTCAAGCAGTTTCCCCAGGAAAGGGGTGATGGAGATGGGGCGATAGTTGGCCGGGCAGGTAGGGTCTGCTCACAGGTTTTTAAGGAGGGGGCGCACAAGGGAGTGCTTGAGGGAGGATGGAAAAGAACCAGTAGCAAAGGAGTGGTTACAAAGATCAGTTAGAGGAGGGGCGAGGGAGGATATTTTGTCCTTGATGGTTCTGGATGAGCAAGGGGCAACCTGTTTGGAAGAGACCTTCATGGAGTTGACAACTCTGATGACTTCTTCTGGAGAGACAGGGGCGAAGGAGGAAAGAGGAGGCTTAGTGGTCAGGGGAGGCAAGGTGGGGGAGGGATGGGTTGGAAGAGTGTGTGACAGGACTATACAATATGTCCTGGGTTTTGGAGATGAAGTGAGTGACAAGTGCATGCAAAGGGCCTGGGAAGGAGTAGGGGCAGAGAATACTGCGGATGGGTTGGCAAGTTCCCTGCAGAATTTGAAAAGTTTAGCTATGTTGTTGGATGTGCCAGATACTCGTACCTGAATGTTGGCCCTTTTTTGTCACACATAGTCTGTAATGCTTTTGGAGCAGGCGGCAGGCCAGTTTGTCAGAGGGTGAACCTAAAGTTTGCCACTTCCGTTCTGCAGCCCTGCAATTACGTTTCAGGTCTGCAAGTTCAGAGTCATACCAGGTGTTATGCTTGGAGGCAGGTTTCTGGCGGATCCTCATGACTGGGGCAAGAATGTCAAGGCTATTGGTAATAGAAATATAGAGGTTGCTGAGAGCAGAGTCAGAAGTAGAGTTTGAGTTGGGTGAGCAAGGGGGAATGAAGGTGGAAGAGAAGGGAGCAGCTGACACTCGTTTCATTGGACGGATGTTCGTGAACGAGGTTGGCAGGGCTTTTGGAGGAGTTGTCACAGGGCCATAGGGACCCAGGTGGGAGGAGAGAAGGGAGTGGTCAGACCAAGAGAGAGGGGTGACCAGAGGAGATGAGAGAGGGAGGTCGGAATGGATGATGGCATCCAGCGTGTGTCCGGCAGAGTGGGTTGGACCAGAAGGTAGAATGGAGAGGAATAGGAAGGCGCAGAAGTCAATGAAGAGGGTGGATGGTGTGCACAGGGGGTCTAAATGGATGTTAAGGTTACCCAGGGTGGTAGAGAGTAAGGAGGAACAGAAATCAGCCCACTCATAGAGAAACAAAGAGGAGGCGCCTGCAGGCCTCTAAATGGTAGCAATGGTCAGGGTGGAGGAGGGAGAGATGACCAATTTGCATACTAGGCTCTCAAAGGACGAGTAGAGGTGAGTGGGTAGGATGGACGAAGGAATCCACTCAGGGAAGATTAAGGCAACCCCAATGCCAGCCCGGTGAGATCAAGGCTTGGAGGTGATCTTAAAGCCGTCGGGTAAGAGCGAGTAAAAGGAAGTGACTGAGCTGGCATTGAACCAAGTCTCAGTGAGTGCGAGTATGTCAAGGTCAGTGTCTTCAAGGAGAAGGCAGATGTCAGCACAGTGTTTGTTGGCTGAGCCTGCGCTGAGGATCGCCAGTTGGAAACAATTGCTGCCTTTGAAAATTTTTTGAAGTGGTGTATGGTGCTTCAGTCAGAGGTGATGGAGCAGGGGGGATGTAGGGGGAGAAGCAGGAGAAGGAAGGAAGTTGATGAGAGACGGCAGGATCTGGTCAAAGAGAAGGAGGTTGGCCTGAGGGCCTTGAACCAGGATTGTGCCAGTGAAGTAGACATTAATGCAGCAGCGAGATGAGAAGAAGCCCTCCAAGGGAAATTCCCACTTGGTACCGCCATTAATGGTAGCGGAGGAGTAAGGGGGGAGAGTAGAGATGAGAAGTCCATAGGTCTGGGGATGGGACAGAGAAAAGGATGTCTGTGAAGATTTCTCTGGTGTCTGCAATTGGGAGGCCAGGGTTTGCAGCAAGGATGTCTTTATTATGCTTTCTCTGTCCATATTATGGAAGAGAGGGTGGATAGGTGATAGTGTAGCAGTTGGGGTAGATTGGAGAGTGCCATCTCAGAGCAAGAGGAAGGAAGCAAGAGGCAGAGGTGCAATTTGCAAAAACAATGCAGGATATGGGCACTCCTAAATTCGATTTGCAAAAGCCAAGCAGGATTTGAGCACACCTAAATTCGATTTTTAAACTAACAAACACAAAACAATGCATTATATCCTGCACCGTGCCATGGGATTCTTGTGTGCGCTGGCCGATATTCTTCATCTCAACCAGGATGGCCTGTAGTTGTGCCAGGATGTTCATAGTCTCCCTTCGTCTCTGGGAGCACCGTGGAAGAGGCAGCATAGTAGCAGGAGTCTCCACTCTCTCTGTATCAGATTCAGACAAAGGTTAGGACATAGCCCTATTCATCTAGTTTGCGTGCCGTGCTTATGTGTAGTCAGCAGGGGGTCTCCCAAGGACGAGAGTCGGTTGCCTAGGGCCACCTCCTGATAGTCTTGCAGGCTCTAACAGATGGCGCCCAGGGGTCCCATCATGGCCTGCAATGGCGGGCAGAATATAGCTGGAGAGTCTGAAGTGCGGGCACAGGAGAGGGCTTATGCAGAGTTTTCAGGATGAACAATGAGTCTGGGGACACCCCTTGAGGGCCCACATCCACAAGTAGGGTCTATGTAGGTATGAGGCTGGGCCAGGTAATCACTCCTCCACTAGAAAGTGTATCTTATGTTGCGGTGCAGATCATGCTGCGCACAGTGGTGGGCGGTACAGGATGATACAGCATGAGATGGACAGTGCCGTGACTGCTGCAGGCAGTGCGTGGTACCCTCTTTCCTTATATCTTTATTTGCTTCTTTCCTTTGTCATAATTTGTAATTCTTTACTTCATCCCATGTATCTTTCTTGCCTTCTTACCGTCATTCCCTATTTCTTCTTTCCTTAATTTCATTGTGCTTTCACTCCTTTCTGTCCTTGTTAGGTAAGAATTAGTGAAGTCCAACTGGTGTGGGACTACACAAGACTTAGCCTGTACTACACATGTTGGTAGTGTGACTGAGCAGCCAGGCTTATTTTAAGAGGGGTATTGTGAACTGTAGAGTTGTACAATTGAAAGCAGTATGTACTGAGTGCATACTGTTCTCTGTAAAGCGCTTTGGTTAAAGGCGCTATATAAAACTCAATAAATACAAATACAAATACAATACAAGTAGCCAACTAACACTTACACACTTAAAGTTATATATACATATTTATTTATAATATATGCAAGGTTTAAATAAGCAATCTTTAAAAAGCATTATCTGCTAGTAACATTCAATCAAAGTTTGGATTCATTTTTTAAAAGACAATACAAGTTGGTAAATACTTTTCTTATGCTAACGCATGTTCCAGCACACAGAGCGACTTCAGTACAGGTCAGTATGGCACTTATTTTGGTTACCAATTCAGTTATTGCGTTGTAAAGGAAGGAAAGGTTATAATAAGATTTAAAACATACTTTCAACAGTGTGTAAAACCATTACCATCTACCAAAGGGAGGCAGGTAAACCTTTATCCCAGCAATAATAGTGTCAACAATTCTGACTTATGAGGGAACACGTACTGCCTAAGCCAATAGGTTCAGAGGAGTGCCTTTAGGGAGCCGGGACAGCCAAAGTCAATGGACAAAGTCAATAGTTCTGATGCACTTCTTCTTAAAGTCTTGACAAAGTTAAGAAGTTCAGAAGAAATCACTGTAACTGAAGTGAGCTACTTTACAATTCGTTTGGCCAGTGCAGGTGAGTTGAGATCAACTCCAAAAAGCACATAGCAAGATAGGAAGCACAATTTATTGCTAAAAAGTGAACACCCCAAGCCTGGCAGTACCTGTGATTCGAAAAAAAATGTCCAGCTGGTTTCCTCCTTGCCACAGCTTGGTCGTTGTGACGAAAGGGAGGACATCTGGCGGGATCATGAACCACTACTCGAGAGAGGGACTCCTCACCAATGGATTTCCTTTGTTTCAGCGGCACTTCAGTGTTTTGGCGCCTTTACCTCTGCATCAATAAAGAACGAAAAACTCTGGTCCAAAGAAGCTTGCTACCTCGGTCCTGGACTCTGGTGAGGGACTCTGGATCAAGAATTCCTGCTTTGATAGGGTGCTCTGGATACCCACAAAGATTTGGACGGATTCAGACTTTGCAAGATGATGCACTCGTCAATGGTCACTGGACTCCTGGCATTGGCTTTCTGAAGCTCTGGTGAGGCACAGCAAGTCGGGTTGTGCCAAATGGAAGCTTGTCTTGAGGCTAGTTGGTCCCACCAGCCCAAGGGAGGAAGTTGTCCCATACAGGTCTTCCCAGTCGATATAAAAACAGGATCAGCACAGCTGCAGGGCTTCACTGGCCACTTTGCGGTCCAGGACGGTGCTTCTGGTGTCTCGTCACGTCTTCTTTTTCAGATGTTCCTCTCCAGTGGTTGACTCTGCCTCTAGTCCCAAAAACCTTGCTTTTTATGCAATTTCCCATTCGTTCACAGCCTAGGTTGTCAATCACACAGCAGGGTGGCTGCCCTTTTAGACTTGCCCCAGCTGAAGATTGTTGACATCATGGTATAATGGACTGGCCCTTGGCTAGGACACTGTCTAGCTTTCCCTTTGAAAGACACTTTCGCAAGTAATCTCAAGAGTGAACACTAAACTCCAGGAGTTAGGTTTAGGCAGCTTTATGGGGCCACAACCAATAATTAGACAGGAGCCGCTAGGCCCGGTCCGCCACTTCCTGTGCATTCCAAATATGTGTGTGCTGGTCTCTGACCTCTCCTCTCAGGCATAACCATTCCTCCAACCAACTATCACTCTGGCAGGCCCATTAGCACCAGCCAATATTGGCCCCTGGTTGAACTCTTGTTTTGTTCTTAAGCCTAGTAGACAACATATCCTGGCTTAAACCACGTCCAGTATCAAGGGGCCACTCGTTGCAGTTATAAAAATCAGTTCTTACTCCCAGAACAGATTAGAACGTTTGCAGGCTTCTAGACCTGTCAGTCTACACCAGTTGCTGCAAATATGTAGTCTACACCCAGTGCAAAAACCAAGGAGTAGCTGAGAAAGCGCATGTTGAGAGAGACTATGGATAGCTCAGACAGTGCATTTCGCTGTGCACTTATCGAGCACAGACAGTCGCTTTGGATAGGCTCTGTTACCTTCCATCTATTGCTATATCCTTTCTGTTGTCCTAGTATATTCACGCTCAGACTGGCCTATAGGGCAAAAGGCCCATGGCCGAACCAAAAAGTCATTTATTTGGACAATTCAGGCCAGTTTGATTAGTTAATTCACTCAGCGGCTAGAAGTTTTGACCTGTGTTGCTGAATAAATTATTCTTTAAAATGCACACTTTGCACCACACTTTATCAAAAAAAACTCCCCCTTGGTTACTGTTCAAACAGTATCACAAAAGGAATGAATTGCCATTTGCAACTGTGGCCTACTTTTTCATTGGTGACTGAGACAATTGTATGGCCCATTCCGACCCGGAGTATATTCAATATATTCTTTGATTGGCAGTCAGAAGTCGTGCCTGCCACTCTGCTGACTGTCCCTTCCTTAGAGCTGCCAATGATCACGAGAGATTCTCCCGAGTAAGAAACCACCACAAGTGGTCTTTAGCACATTCTCAGAAAACATTTCATTGTAGCAGGCAGGGGTTAAACTGATGACCTTGGTGATGACACCACCAAACTTCCTTATTGTTTGAAGCCTGGAGCCTATCAAAATCCAAAGTAGAAGCAATGGGTAAAGTAGCCCCTGACCAGACCAACCTCACCTAACAACGCTTCCAGGCACCAAAAGGTCCCAATAGCAGAGAAGACAGGGGGGAGTCGCTGGCAAAATCATCAACAGTCGCAGTGATCCAAAATCCCACCGAATGGCAACCTTCATTATAGACACAGTGCATGTTACTGTCGTAGCTCCTCACGTGACAGAGAACCATCAGTAAATCCCAGGGTACCAGGCACCACCATCGATTCCAGGGTTATCCGTCATACAGAAATACCACAAGCTTGTGAAAGGTGTTACCCCTATGCACCCTCGATTACACACATTTGTCCTGCGATATCTGTATCCCGTACCCATCCCACTAAGGAGTGGGTGATAGAGTGAATTTGTATTTGTATTTTATTTATTTGTATAGCACAGCCAAAACCCTGGGGCATCTGGGCGCTGAAAACATACACGTTATACAGTCATGAATGTACAATTAATAACAATACAGGTAATGAAGTTAGCAGCAAATAGAAACAGTAAAAGTAGATGCAGGCAATGGAAGATAACAATTTAGGACATATATACAGTAATAACATTAGGGTGGCACCCTCAATATTAAAGAACATGTTTTAAGCGGTGGGTAGGTTATGGTTCTGATCCAGGAGCCAAGCACTTAAGTAACGTCATCCCTGCCATTCAGTACCGTAGAACAGAAACAGCACGGAGAGGAAACAGCACGGAGAGGAAACAGCACTGAGAGGAAACAGGGCGGAGAGGAAACAGGACTGAGAGGAAACAGGACTGAGAGGAAACTCATGGCTATAACTTTGAATATTCATGCTCTCCTTTTTTGTTCCTAGATGTGGCCCGGGCCATCGATCTCCTGGAGAGACTGCAGCGAAGTGGAGAGGTGCCGCCCCAGAAACTGCAAGCCCTTCAGCGTGTCCTTCAGAGCAAGTTCTGCTCAGCCATAAGAGAGGCCAGTTGATCAGCAAAATTGCAGTACCAAATGATTATAGCGTACACCCACATTAGGTTTTCTTTCCATAGGTTAAATTTAAGTTGCAGCAGTTTAGATCTGGGGTTGCTGTGTTGTGTGGTCTAGGTGCTGAATTATGTTAAGGTAACCCTACGCTTAATTGTGAATACTCTGGGTAAGCAGGGGCGGGTGGCTGGTTAGCTTGTGGTGGCTCTTGGTTAGGTTTCAATGTTCCCTGGTTTAGAGTGAGGTACAGTCCAAGTAGGTTGGGATGATTAAACTAGGTTTTCATAATGCTAAATGAATATAAGTGGTCAGGGTATAGGTTGGTGCTTCTGGGCTAGGGGTTGTCAATTTAGGCTGGTTGACAGTGTGTTGGGATGCGTGGTGCTGGGCGAGGTGGTGCAGCACCACTTTGTAATGTTTTTTGCTTGGCTTAGTTTGGATGTCTGAGGTAGGTGCCAGAGCTGGAGCAGGGCAAATCTCTGGTACATTGGGATGGGCAGCCAGGGTAAGTGATAAGGTTAGGTTTGCGCTGCCAGTTTAATTTGGAATAGCCATCTTATGTTGTGTTGTGGTGGTCAACTCAGTTTCGGATTACTAGTTTAGGTTTGGTTCTCCTAGTAGGGTGGATGTGTGGTTTTGGAATGGTGGTGTTCTGTTTGACTGCAATGGCTGGTTTAGGTTGGATGATGCTGGATTAGGTTGCTGCGACCTGGTTATTTTGGGGCTAATGGTGATATTATTTGGGAGGCCCGTTGGATTAAAGTTTCTGAATCAGGTTGCAGTAGCACCTAGTTAGGGCGGATGGGCACTGGGTTTGGCTGAAGGGGGACCATTTTAAATTGGATTGGTGGGTAGTTATATTGGGATGGCCAGATTAGATTGCAGTGTTCTGGTCACATTGCAGTGGCATCTGGTCAGGTGTGGGTGTTGCCCGGCAGGTATGGTGTAGTTTAGCTTGGCGTGGGACTAACATAACGTATGAGCATTTCTGGTTGAGTTCTTCCCTATTAGGGAAAGTCAAGTTAGGTTGGCTAGTTCGAATGTATGTTGGGTTTTGCAAGGTTACGCTTGATATTTAGAAGTTTTCTTGGGCCAACTGGTTTACAATGTTTTTCTCTTGAATAGTATAGGGAATCCTGCTGCTACGAGACTGACTAATTTGTTTTTTGTGGTCCTGCTAGTTTAGGGTTGTCAAGTTAGTTAGAGCAACAGAGCTAGAAAGGGGCCGCCATGATACTTTAGCGTGGCAGGGCAAGCTTGAAGAGAGTGGCTTAGGGTAGGGAGACGGAGATAGGAAAATGTGGTCAAAAGTGATGTTGGGCGTGGCACTGCATTAGGTTAGCAATGGCATGGGGCTTGGGTGGGGCTGCTTCAATTTAGGTTGATTTACATTATGTGATTAGTTTGAAGAGTGATGTTAAATTGGGAACGCAATGGGGTAGGTTAGGAGGGGATGAATTAATCTTGGCCATTAGGTTACATTAGTACTCAAAGGAAAGGGGGCAGTTTATTTGGGGTTGGCCAGGTTGTTGTTACTTTTTTAGAGTGGTGTGGTAAGCTACGTTTGAGTTTACACTGGGTTGTACCATTAGATTGTGATGTGAGTAGATTAAGTTTAGGTCATGCTATGAGAGTGGTAATGGGCTAGGTTTATCGCTGCTGTGCTTTCTTGATGGGCTCCCTGTTAGTTTGGTTGATAGCTAATTAGTTTTAATTGTGCTTGTTTGGTTGGCTGTCGTAAGGTTAGGTTGGATGGTGTAGGGTTGAAACGGGGCCTCCTGGTTATGCTCAGTGTTGCTGAGAAAACCTGGGGCTTCTGTGTTGGGTTAGGATGGTTGTTTTAGGTGGAAGCATCCTGGTTATATTGGTTGCAAATGGGATTGGCAGGGGGTAGTGCCAAGTTAGGATACAGGCTGTCTTAATTGTTAAGGGTTGCCCGAATAGCAGTTTAATTCAGGGCACGAGGCTATTTTGGGACAGCAAAGCAAGATTGGAGTGACCAGATCAGGTTGATGTGACCCCCAATTAAATTTGGGATAGGAGTATCTTTAGTTTCTCCAATTAGTGTGTGAGTGGCACTGGGTTGAGTAGGTCAGGGTTATATTGAGTTGCTGAGTTAAGTTTAAGTGGCCAGGTAAGGTTGGATGATAGTTTATTTGGGGTGGCACTCGCTTAGGATATTAAATGGATAGTTAGATTAGGCTGAGGAGGTTACATTAGATGAATGGTCCAGGTAGGTTGGTGTTACAGGGTACCAATGGCGCCATGGGAATTTGTGTGGTGCTTAGTTAGGTCATTAGGATTAGGTTGCAATTGGTCACAGTAGGTTGGGGATGTGTTGGCTTCAGATAACTATATTACATTGAGTATTTGATTTTCGATTTTTTATTATGAGCTTTTAACCCTGACAAAGTGGTACACGTGCTATAAATGTTGCCACCTTGGATCGAATGTAGCTCAATCATGAGGGTGATCTCAAATAAGGATGGCAAAGGCGAGCGTTCAGCTTTTTTTGACATTTTATAGGATCCTTTAATCCTAGCAACACCATGAAAACCTTGCGATCCAGAAACAGAGCACCATGCAAGACAGCGCTGCTGTGGTGACATGCCGCCTCATTGGGGGTAGTCGGGGTATGCTGCGTTGACAGCATGAGGTTGGCATGCAAGTTGGGTGGGTAGGTTGCTCGAAAATTCAAGGTTTTGGAGACACTGGTTTAGCGTGGGATGAACTGTGTGAGGTTGGAGGTACTCTGGACGGCTGTTCCCGGGCTCAGCGTGGATTAGCGAGTTATTGATGACCCCTCTTGTAGTCACCCTGTTAATGTTGATGCTGCGTGTGTGTGGTGACTTGCTCTTCTTTGATGCTGGATGCTTTTGGATTTCCAGGTTTACGAGCAGCTTTATGATACCCTTGATGTATCCGGGAGTGCTGAGATACGTGCACACGCCACAGCCAAGGTACATCACCGAGACTGCTTCCCGTGTGCAGCGGTTAAGAGTGCTGCATGCTCTGATATACATTTCAATCAAGTTCTCTTTAGAGTGCTGTGTCTGCCTTGAATGTTCAAGATTCCGGCTGCGGTTGGGCATGAACGATAAGTAGTAAGCATGCTTCCCTCCTATACAACCCCTCCCCCCTCCCACCACCGGTAATGTCTCATCCTGGAATCCATAAACCAGCACTACGACGCTCTCACTTCCTCATTGGCGTGTTGATTGATTGGCTGATAGTTTATTTGTATAGCACCTATACACAATGGGCCTCATTAGGACCCAGGCGGTAAGGGGTTTACGGCGGCGTAAACAGCGCCGACCCTTACCGCCTGATTCCGAGGTCCCTTAGCGCCATGGCGGATTTAACACCTGCTTTTAGCAGGTGTTAAAATCCATGGCGTTAAGGGACCATGTTCTTAATTACGCCACCGTAATTTACGGTGGCGTTATTAACGCCTTCCCCACTCCCATTATGCCCTATGGGGCAAAAATGGGAATGGGGAAGGGTAAATGGGGATTGGGGACTTACCGCCCCGCCAACCTCGGAATGGGGCGGTAAGTCCGCCAACCACCATGGCGTAAACATAGTTTACGCCATGGTGGTAAAGGTACGACCCAGGCGGTAACTTACCGCCTGGGTCGTAATGAGGCCCAATGTGTTTCAAAGCACTTCAAGGCAAGGGAGGGAGCAAGGGAAAATACAATGACATTCTTACAAGGTCTTGAGACATTAAGAATGTGAAATAACTATCGTACTCGGCCGGCCTGGCGAGATTTCAGATAGTGCAAGAGCTAAGACACAGATAAGGAGGAGAAGAAGGGGTAGGAGATGAGAACAGACAAGCGACTATCGTACTAGGCCTACATTTTTTAAACAATCTACTTGTCATGGGGTCAACATTTTAGCCAAATCTCCCTGTCTTGTAAAAAAACACTGTGTTGCCTAAATAAATTCAATATGGCACAGACAGAAAACATACTATTTTGTATTTATTTTATTAAAAACTGTCAGTTTCCAGACACCTTTTTAAATATTGATTGCATTTCACACTGAGCGTCATTAAAACGTAGTTTATTCCAGCCATGTGTGGCGCAACACCTATGTTTAATTTTGAAACTAAGGAAGGCACACAAGATCACGACATGGGGATAATATTTATTCATTGGTAGAGAGGGTAGCCGCAACATACACTGTTTAGGAAAAGGACCTTACGCAAAGATATCGCTTGTTAAAAAAAACGGCAACAACTGCTGCCTTCACATAACCAAGTCCCCTTTTCATGTCTATACCACATTGACACCCATGGCGCTGGGGAAACAAAGAAAGGCCCAGAAGATTGATTCTGTGATAGTCATAGGGACACTCTGCTTGAACCTTGGCTCTGTCAGAACTGTTTCCCTGAAAAATCAGTGCATAGAGGCATGGGGCCGGAATACATGCACCTACACATCATGAGCTTTCACAAGCCAGTACCACAGCACTGATTGCACAAAAAGAGCGGGCTCCGTTTGGTAAGATGTCAACATTAATTACATTCTCACAGAGCATAATTAACTTGAAGCTTCCGCCATTTATTAGGAGGGTCATGTGGACCTCTAAAAACTGCTGCGGGGCAGCACAAAATGTGGCAGATAATGCCATGGACTGTTGTCTGGCACTGTCATTTAATCAATCTTAACTTTTGAGCTTTCTGTGCAAGTTAGGTTTTAGTAGATGGGTCTTTGCATCTAGTCTCAGTCACTGTTTATTAAAAGGTTGTCCCCCTCAAGCATTCTCTAAAGATGACTTAATTGAGCCACTTGGGTCTACATGTGTTGGAGTCAATTGCCATCACAGCGCAGCTGATGGAATTTCTGAATCACATTGGGCCTTGATATAATGAACAAATTGATGCAGCTGCACTTCTGCAGGGTGACCTGCTTGATCTGAGAAGGATTCATTCCCCAGAACCGAACACTTATACCGAGAGTATATTTATTTGGTTTGGGGTAGAGCATTTTACCTCAATTCCTGCAGAAACAAACGGACAGGTAGCACAAAGTCTCCAGCCTTATAATTTGATGTATCTTTCTGTGAGGGTTTCAACTTGTAATAGCCGAGTTCTCAGTGTGTATTTGTCTCTCCCATACATGTTTCTCTTACTAGAAAATGTGCTGTATTTTTTATATGTTATTATGAAGGAGACCCATTATGAAAAATCTGAACTATTTAATTCAATAATTTAATTATTGTTCTTACCCGATAGCTTGTTCAGTTGTTTTACTCCATTTTGCTACCCGACCTTGTTTTATTTGTAGGTTGGTGTCACACTTTTATACCTGCGGGTCATTAGTGACTCGCCAAATGTAAATTAAAAGAACCAGAACTGCAGACTTGCTATATATATATGTATATATTCTATAGCTTTGTTACATCTACACTTGTATGTGGCCAGCGTGTTGCAGACCCACTAAATGTTACGGCTTTCTGATCTTGAACTATTATTTTATGGTGTCAAAACAACCTCCGCCGTTAAAAACCTTTGTGAATGAATGTAACAATATCTTATTAGATTTTAATTTGGATAGAAATATTGTATTAAATAATCCAGATAGTATAAATAGAAAATCGACAGAATGGTTCAAGGACCAGGATCTTATTTGGAAATATAAACTTTTTACAGAGTATGGCAATTACATAGATCGGATCGTCCGATTCTTTGCCCAAGTATCTGGGTAGATGTCCTGGTCCATCCTTCCATTGGATACATGTGAGATTCCACTTTCCGCTCCTAGGGACACTCCAGGAACATCTATTGATCCATTGCCCTACTACTCATAACTTATGCCGCCTTACGTTATCTAGGACATTTCCAAATGCAACTGAGGAATCGTAAAGAGAGTCCTTTTGGAATAGGTTGATGAATGGTTTTCAGAACGTGTTAATTGTTGCCTTAGTTCACGGTTTGATAGATTATTATTATTATTATTATTATTAAGGTATTTATTGAGCGCGGACCTGGCTTTGGGAAGCAACAGAGCGCCTTACAATCATAGGGTGCAAGTCAGATGTTGATGGGGAGGAGGTTCCAGAGTCTTGGGGCACAGACAGAGAAGGCCTGTCTTCTGTTGTTTGCTTTCTGCACCAGCGGAGTTGAAGTCTGCAGTAGATATAAGGAAACTATGTATTGTTCTTAATAATTGTTAGATTATTTATATTGTATTTGTGAAGGGAAATTGTATATATATGATGCAATGTGATGAATTGTGTAAGTGCTAATTTTCTGATTTATTTTCTATTCTTTTTCTTTTGCTTTGTATTCACGAATTTCTTGTGTTCAAGTTTATTTTGAAGCCATCATCTCACTCTACTTCCGCAGGCCACAGTCGCTGCTTTTGCAGCCAGTGAAGGTCACGCCCACCCACGGGTGGTGGAGCTGCCAAAGACCGATGAAGGGCTGGGGTTTAATATTATGGGGGGCAAAGAGCAAAACTCCCCCATATACATCTCCCGCATCATCCCCGGAGGGGTAGCTGACCGGCACGGAGGCCTGAAGAGAGGAGACCAGTTGCTGTCTGTGAATGGCATGGTGAGTACCATTGATTTGCGCACACAGCCACCCGCTCATCAAATTCTCACCCGTTGGTGTGGACAAGTCAAGGATTATTTTCAGTGCATTAGGCAAAGTCGACGTGTCCCTGCAGATATCATAGCTTACTGAGGGATTGTGTTCACTAGCTTTCTAGGATCCAGTGTGTGTAGGTGAAAAAAATAATAATGGTTTTCATTTTAACTAGTTAACTATTTAAGCCATTCGATTTGTTGTAGTTTGAACTTAGATATACTTAGAACAGGGGTCTGCTGCATATGTCTGTCCAGATCTTGTGTACTAGACTTCTCAGGATCTCTCCCAATTGACTGTGCTGGCTAGGGCTGATGGGGGGTGTAGTCCAAAACATCTGGTCAGCTAAAAGTCGCAGAGCCCCAACTTGCACAGTCCCATGCCTAATCTCATGTTTAAAAGGATTCACATGGTAGCATGTTACAGGTTTTAAGCATCTTTTTCTTCCCCATCATGCATTCGCCCCTCCCTCAGCAAAGTGATTGAGAAGACCCTTGCCATCTGTTAGACCATCAGTATTCAAACTGTGGTGCGTGGCCCCGCGGGGGTCCACGGCCACATCCCTGGGTGGCCGTGAGAGCCCAGCATGAGAGCCCAGCATGAAATACATTGGAAGAAATGGGCAGGGGCAGCTCACATAGTCGGGCTGAAGCATGACACTGGGCCTCATTACAAGTATGACGGTAAGGTAACAATGGTGCCGGTAGTGCTACCGGCACCGTTGCTACAGTACTGCCATACTACAAGCTGTGCTTGCGGGTGCCTGTCAGCCCGCCAGGTCTGACCTGGCGGGCAGAGCGGCACCCGCGAACACAGCATGCCTGTAGCACCGGAACCATTACGAATGGTACCGGTGCTACAGGCATCCCCATTCCCATTGAGCCCTCTGGGAATGGGGAGCCCTATGGGGCTCAATGGGAATGGGGAACCATTTTTTCTGGCACCCTTGAATGAGCAATTACCGGGTCCGCTGGGGTTGTAATACCCCGGTAATTGCCCATTCAAGGGCGCCAGAAAAAATCGACAGGCACGGCTACCGCCAGGGTCGTAATGAGGCCCACTGTCTCAGGCACCAATGAAAAAGTGGCCCGCAGTTGTAAATGGATATTCATTCACAGACTGTTTGAATAGTACCCAAGGGGGTGCTTTGTGTTAAAATGTAAGTACATTGTAATATTTATAGAATATTTATTCAGCAACAATGGTCAATATTACTAACAGCATAGTGAACTAACTCATCAAACTGGCCCACATTGGCCAAAAAGGTGGCCCATTTGACTGGCCCACAGTAGTATTTTGTATTTTTGGTACAGGCATTGCCCTATAGGCCAGTCTGAACCTGGCGGCTCATCCATAATGGTGAGGGGGCACCCACCCAGTGGCCCCCTCACCCATTATGGAGGAGCTAAGGAATGCTCTACAATGCAACATTTTAACCATTATGTTATAAAAAAAATTCACGGGGGGAACCCCCCGAACCCTCTTTGATTGGTTCGGACTCCTTCACTGTGCCCTGTCGCTATGGCATTTTTGGGGGGGAAATAGTTATGCCCCTCCACTTAAAAAATTCACCAGCTGCCACTGGCTCTCGGACTGTGTTGGGAACGGGATGGGGGAGCACAGGGACTGTGGTGGGAGCAAGATGGGCGGGAACCAATGGGATAGTGGTGGGACCAGGGCGGGGAGAGTCCAGGGTGTGTGATGGTGTGCGGAGAGCCCAGGGACCGGGTAAGAGTGGGATGAGGGAGCCCAGCCACTGTGATGGGAGCAGGTGGGAGAGCCCAGGGACTATACTGTGAGTAGGGTGCAGTGACGGTGCGCAATACATACTGTCCATGTGGCATTTTTTTGGGGGCCTGGCCAAATTTTGCTCAGGGGGGCCCAGGCCAAAAAATGTTGAAGACCTCACTGGCCTAGTGGATTTACAATGTGAGGCAACTTCTTTGATTGGCATGCTCGTCAGAGTCTCATATACAAAACAATCCAGTGTGCTCGTGTGTGGACATCACACATTTCGCAGGTATCTCTATAAAAGAAAATAACACCAACACAGAGTGGGGGTGCATGGGGGTCCCTAACCATTTATTGTTTGCTCAGGGGGGCCTTGGCATAAAAGGTTTGAAGACCATTGTGTTAGACCTTTTCTTTTGCAGTGTTCCAATCTCTTCCAAAGGGACTCCCAGCATATTATCTGACTGTGAAACGGAACTATACAGTGCTCAAGTCGAGGGTACACGTGGGGGGACAGATTCCACCCAGTTTATTCAGAGGGTGGACTCAGTCCCCCCAGCTAAAATGAGAAACATTGAATGTCTGCACTATGTAACCTGATAACAAACAACTAAAGGTGAAATGCCCCATTTCGGTACTGCAAGTTCTAGGGAAAACATTGGTATTGGTTCTTGGAATTTAAAACATGAACACCTTTTAATGTTTTGAAAAACACTATTAGAAGAAAATATCCTCTCTTCGTTTTGGGTGTGTGTTGATTTTATGAAAGGCAAATGCCATTCGTCCTGTGCAATTTGTGTGGTTATGCAAAGCCAATTTAATGAGATGTGTATATTTCACCTTAATATGCTAATTTCTTTCGACGCCACACCTCATTCGTGTGTTGAGTCCCCCCACTTTTAATTTGTAGGGCCCCTGGACCTATATTTAGTGAGTGTAGTCTTTTTTTTATCTCACTAACTGGTTTGCAGGAATTGATTTTGGGTTCACTGGTGAGTCCTTCATTCTCCCAGTACAAGGGTAATCTGTCCCCCATTTAAGTATATTGTGTAGCACTAGTACCTGCGTTGGTGCAGGGGAGCCATGTGCTCCCTTTCTTTTTAATTTATTGGGTATCTTCCCCATACTCCGTGTAGTCAGACAGGCTGGTGGCACTACGTTTTAATATATTTGTATGCACTGTTATGCACATTTACTTTTTTACTGCTTGTGACAAATAGGTACATTTTGTGTGAAATTAGGCAGTGGTGCAGAAGAGAATTGTAACACGAAAGGGATCGTCTGCAGGTAATGGGTGTGAGCGAATTGCACAGTGCCTGTTATATCCGGCACGGCTTCTTTGGGACCAGGCTGGGCAATGCATTTCTCGGTAAACAAGTAGTGTTTGGAAGGGGCTTTGCTGATTTTGTTTGATCGGAGAAAGTAGAGGAAGGCTCTGGAAGAAGTGCTAATGTGTAAATGTGTGTTTCACTTCATACAATCATTTATTGCCCTCCGCTTAGAGAGATCTGTCTGGAGCAAGACAGAGATAGCGCCTGGCAGTGGTGGAAACATATCTTAAAGGTTTAATGAATTCTGGAAAACCAATAAAACATCAAATTAAAATAATTCAAATGAATAAATAAGTAAAATAGTGCCTAGCCGTAGCCTAGCACGACATTTTGTGGCCCCACTGCGAGCCATGCTGAGGGCACCCCCGCCTCCCAGCTCAGAAACAAACCACGGTGCGCACCACACTCGGGGACTGCCTAGATTACCACGCTGGCACAATACGCACAAACATGCTGCTGCAGGGATACGCCGCACACTGCACTAGGAGAAAGACATACGTCTGTTTTAATGCGTTACACAGCACACTTTCTGAGAAAAACTGGCTAAAAATCCAGGACCTTTGTAATTGTTTTGTAGGGTAACGCCAATCCAAAAATTCAATGCATGCAAGTCACCAACAGTGCACAGGAACATGAATGCGTTGCTATTAAAAATGCAATGCCACAATGAAAACATGTCCAACTGGCTGCACAGTGTAGACCAGTCTAGACACTGGCCCTCATTACGACCCAGGCGGTAAGGGGTTTACGCCGGCGTAAACTTCGCCGACCCTTACCGCCTGAGTATGAGTTCCCGTAGTGCGATGGTGATTTTTACGCCTGCTTTTTGCAGGCGGTAAAATCCATGGCGCTACGGGACCTTGTTGTTAATTACGCCACCGTAATTTACGGTGGCGTAATTAACGCCTTCCCCACTCCCATTATGCCCTATGGGGCAAAAATGGGAATGGGGAAGGGTAAATGGGGATTGGGGACTTACCGCCCCGCCAAGGTCGGAATGGGGCGGTAAGTCCACCAACCACCATGGCGGAGTTGGCAACTTAGCGCCATGGACCATGGTGCTAATAGCACCATGGTTCTCCGCCAAGGTCCTAATGAGGGCCACTGTGTGGTTGGCATCATGGAAGGAGACAGACAACAGATTAAATGTAACAACAATACCTTTATTAACTTAAATGTCAGGATTGTGTAAGGCCTAACTTGCCCTATGCTTAGGTGGGATTTCCCTACCCAAAGAAACTAAGGATAGTCTGTGTCAGCAAGTTCAACTTAAGTCTGTCTGTGTCCAAAACCTATGTAAAGTTCTGAGCTATTTCAAGCTCTGGCTTATTCTTCAGCTCCATAGTGTTCAAATGACCTTCTTTTTGATTTTAAGGTAATACAGTTCCCAACCTTTTTAATTGTCAGTTTCCCTTTCCCAAGCTCAATACAGTTTAATTGCAAAACGTCTCAGGGTTCCATTCCCCAAGTTCAATGCAACAGTTGTCACAAAAGGAAGTATCTTTAGGCTCTATCTTTAAAGTAAGTTCCAACAATTCTTCACAGCTCAGGGTTCCCTTCTCCCAAGCTTTAAATGCACACATAGTAGGTTTCCTTGTCAACACAAAGGGGGTTCCCTGGTCTTGGTGCAGTTGTCAGACCACACACTCCACCCATTATGGGCTGCACAACCAGGAACCTTTAGTTCTCTTTTATCTGTTCGATATTCAACAAATAGTTTCTCAAAGGTAGCTTCAAAACCAAACAGTTTCTCAAACTTGACTTCACTCTGCAGTCAGAGTTCTTAATTCAACTTGGTTTACTATTTTCCTTCAGTGTGTGATTCAATGTTAGGAGGTTTATTACTTTCATTCAGTTCATTATTCTTTCATTATTGCTTCGAGTTCTGTGAGCCCCGAGTTCTGCCAGCCCCGCTCGCATGTGGGCAGGAGCTCGGCTGGCATAGGCATCTTCAATAGCTCTGCAAGGTTGGCCATGACGTCCTCTTTGCTCTTGCCTCTCTGCAGCTCTGTTTGCTCCCACTTCACACCGGAGGCTTCCCTCAGCTTCGGGATGTTGGTCGGTATCCTTTCTGCTCCTCGGGTCCCAGCCCGGCTGCCTCCTGAGTTCCAGGGTTGCCTGCTGATCTGTGCCCAAGTTCTCCCGGTCTCTGTCTCTTCCCACTTCACGGCTTCTCCTTTTATACACCAGTGGTTCTTCAGTAGGCTGCAGGTGTATTCCATTATTCAATTCTGCCTGACTCTGATTAAGAGGACATACCTGACTTTCATGCCTTGTAGGATCTTCTTCATCCCAGTACCTAAGTGGTGAGAGTGAGTGGTGTTCATTGCTCTCAGTTGCGTCTTCCTCGTCTCAGTACTTGAGTGGAGAGAGTGTGTGGTGTTCATTACTATCTACTGTTTCTTCCTCATCTCAGTACTATCAGGTGTCCCAAGAGGGGAAAGAAGAGGAGCTGACCTGCAATAACCCATGAAAGTTGGGGGGAGGGGGTTAAATTGGTTGTCATTAGGATAAGGGGATTCCATGTCTCGCCTAAATGCACCCCTCTCTCATTCCCCAAGGACCCTCAACCCAGATGATACTCCCTCGTTTGTCCACCCCCAGGGTCAGGATCCAAAAGTCATGGCCTTTCCCTGGCATAGAGGATCCAAGGGGAGTAGGAGTGAGAATACCCTCAGTTTTCTCACAACACATAATAACATATTACAGTAAAGCATGCCAGGCCACATTTAGACATACATAAACTGGTTGCACCAAAATGCCAGTTGAAGCATGCTGCCATGCTAAACAAAATTGAACTAAAACCAAAATTAAGCACCACTACAAAGCCCTACCGCACCATGCTGACAGGCCCATACTACCTGACCCTACCCCCCTCCACCAAACACTACTAAACCTCTTTTCTCTTTTAGAGACATCATTGAACCCAAAGTCATCAACCTCCCAAATAAGCTTAACCCCTTAAGTGCCAAGGACGACGTATCTCGTCCTTGGGATTACCCCCTGTTGCCAAGGACGAGATAGCTCGTCCTTGGCACTTAAGGGGTTAATGAAGGAGAAAACGTTAGAAGGCATTGAATGGCGAAATACCGAAATCACCAAAAAAGGCCTTATTTATTTATTTATTTATTTATTTTTTACATTTATAAAGCGCTCACACAGCCCGCAGGCATCGAGGCGCTGTTACAAGAATTGTTTGTTTTTCTTAGTTGCTAATTATGTTTTATTTTTTTGTCTTAGTTACGTATTTATAACGCGCTTAAACACACAGAGGTTTCTAAGCGCGGACCCGGGGATCGAACCTGTGTTGCTTCGTGTCGTCTTGCTTCCAAGATGGGCACGCTGCCGCTGAGCTATCCTCCCGGGCCTTGGCACTGGGGGGGGGGCACTCCATGTGCAAAGAGGATAGCGGTCCACCCAATCTCATAAAGGACTGGGCAGACCTCCTTGCCCTGCTACTGACAGCCTTCATTAACGTGTCCTTCAGAACAGACACTATCCCAGCTAGCCTTAAAGAAGCATGGGTACGCCCCCTTCTAAAAAAAGCCCACACTAGACCCTGCACAGCCCAATAATTATTGACCTATAACCACTGTGCCGTTCATCCTCAAGATCTTGGATAAAGCTGCCCACTGCCAAATCCAACACTTCCTTGAATCTCACTCGATTCTCAGGACCAGGCAATCTGGGTTCTGCAAAGGTCACAGCACTGAAACAGCCCTGGTGGACCTCAAAAATCAGACCACCGAAATTATAGACAAAGGTAAGCCAGCCCTCCTGCTACTCCTGGACCTCTCGGTGGCTTTTGATTTGGTGGACCATAAGACACTCACCACACACCTGCCCAATCAGCTAACTTCTCCAATGAAGCAGCTCTCTGGGTCACCTCCTTGGCTTGGAAGGCCGGGCAATGAAAGTATTCTCCAACATAGCCAATGCAACACCCCACCACTATCCACTGCGGAGTCCGACAAGGCTCCTGCACAGCATCCACTTTGTACAACTTGTTCAAGAAGCCCCTTTTCGACAAGCTTGACGCCCTAGTTATCACGTATACTAACTACACTGATGATACTCAGATACTCCTACCTCTCACAGGCTCCTACAACAGAGACGGCCAAGCACTGCACTAAATATACACCACCATCCAGGCCTGGAAGGCAGCCAATGGCCTCTGCCTCAATGGGGAGAAGACCGAAATCATCATACTAGGTCAAAAAATTACACTAGCTAAACTAGACAAACTGTTCTCCAACTTCACCATTGATAATACAATATTCCCTGTTTCCACATCTGTCAGGACCCTAGGTGTCTACATAGATTCCACACTATCTATGACTAAGCAGGTCAGCACCATCACCTCCGCCTCAGCCCACACCGTGAAAATCATAAACACAAAAAAAACATACCTGGCCAAGCCTTATTGTCTATCAATAGCTAGAGCCACCATTGGTGCTAAACTAGACTATTGTAATGCTCTCCTAGCTGGTACATCTACAAAAAACATAAACCGACTCCAAGTCACGCAAAACAATGCCCTAAGAGCTGCACTGAGCCTTCCCAAAAGGGAACACATTTCCCTTGCCAGACAGGAAGCTCATTGGCTCCTAGTTAAAGAATGCATCACATTTGAAATCCTCACTCTTACCCACAAATGCCTCAACCTCACAGCTCTGTTATACCTCGCAGAGACTGAAACCAAATCCAACTCTACACGACCCACTAGGATCCACTACACCAACCAACTACTCATCCCATGTATCAACAGAACCAAAGCTGGAGGGCTAGGATTCCCCTACATAGCCACCAAGCTCTGGAACGCTCTAACCCCAGAGATTAGAGCGGAAAAACACTCTCCTTGCCTTCCGTAAAAAAATAAAAACTTCCCTCATCATCTAACCCAATGTATGTTTCTCTTCTGTTAAAAGCCTGTATGCAAAACTGCTACTGTTCCTCTGCCTGTAACTAAGCATTCTGACTGTAACAAGCGCCACAATGCCTCTGGGCTGCTGCGCGCTTTACAAATTCGAATAAATAAAGCAATAACACATATCATGGTTATTTTATCACAGATGCCCAGAAAAATATACAATGCCACAATAAGAAACGGCTAGACTGGCAGCACTCAAATGCCAGTCTAGCCAGGTAATTACACTTCGCAGGACTGCTTTATCAGAGATGATCAGTAGGTCAAGCCAAACTAATAAATGACTAGTGGCTCCACCAAAATGCCTCTCTAGCCACTAACAACACATGTAATGCCTGTTTAGCATGGACATGGATGACCATTAGGGTTTATCGCACAATCCCCCCCACACACACACACCCTCTCCTGCCCACCCACTGCCTCAAACCCCAAAATTATCTCCTCAGCCCAGAATTATCTCCACGTCCCTCTTCCGTGTCCCAGTGCATACGTATGAGGCACCTTGCCTCATAGGTACATACTGGGATGAGGAAGAGTGAGACTAGGAGTGATGAAGACTACAATTAACTGAGCCAGGCATTACCTCCATGTCCCTTTACCTCATCCCAGTACTTTTATATTGCCTCATACCTAAGTACTGGAATGAGGAAGACTAGGGCTACCCATAAGTAATCATGTCATTAAAAACAAGCAGTGGTGCAACACCATTGATATTACTGGGCTTCAGCCCCCCCTCCCTGAAATTGCAGGCAATATTGACTGACCTGACTGACCTACAGAGCCGTTGCCGGACAGAACAGGATACAGATGTTAAACGGTGCCTGGGTTTCACTGTTAACAAAGGCCCGCAATAACTAGCGTAAAGCATTACACAGTTAGTACCTGCATTCAAATGCTTAATTCTTTAGGC
Organism: Ambystoma mexicanum; assembly: GCF_040938575.1. Lineage (NCBI taxonomy): Eukaryota > Metazoa > Chordata > Amphibia > Caudata > Ambystomatidae > Ambystoma > Ambystoma mexicanum. Next base: position 1,297,317,111 of record NC_090921.1, on the reverse strand, counting down.
TATTGAAATTGTGATGGGGCTTAGTATTTGCATAAAAGGGGAGTGAATTGAAGGGAAGAGAGGGGACAGGAGACCACTCATTCTCACAGCCTTCCATAAGTGGGTGCTTTCAGACTCAAAGGAGAGAGTTAACTGCTTCTAACTCTGAGGCTGCACTAGAATGGTCTCATTAGAATGCCCCAACACAAATAAATGTGCCCCTCCCGACATGTCTGTGAAGTTAGCACCTCTCAAAACATTTGAAGGGTTTGAACGCAAGCACACACACCATTATCCATACACACACACGCACACGCACAACCTTTCACCATACACATACACCCAGCCACCCATACGTTTAAGTGTGCAGTCTTTCACCATACACTCACACAGGCACACCCAGGCAGCCACCCATACATCATGCACTCACTCATTCATGCACATTACATTATATACATATATACACGCACACAAATACATACACGCACACACATTTAAAGAAAATACATGTTCTTACCATTAATCAATTGGTCCAGGGAACGAGGCCTTCAGCTCCCGGCAGTAACCAGGAACGCTTGTACTGCCATCTGCATAGGATCTTGAGGTCTCCATGTCATGGGGAGGAGGGGGCCCTATTACTTAAAAAATAAATGCTTTTTTTTTTAAGTCATTCTGACTACATAAAGAGATGAGTTCTGTTAAAGCACTGAACCGTAACGGAAATAATGTCTTTATGAAGGCAGAGTGACTTCAAAAAGAAACAATTTCTTTTTTAAGTCATAGTGCTCTACCCACCCCATGACATGGAGGCCTCCAGTGTGGAGGCTTCCGTGTCATGGGGTGGGGGCAGCCCTCGGACTTCAACAAAAAGATAGTATCTTTTTGAAGTCACACTGCCTTCAAAATAAATTATTTCTGTTATGCTGTAACAGAAATCATTTCTTTATGAAGGCAGAGTGACTTCAAAAAAACAATTTAAATGTATTATTCTTTTTATTTATTTTTTTTACACTATTTTAGGGTACAGGGGTCCACCGCTTTCCGAGTGGTGCCTGGTACTTAAATGTCCCGTGTAGCCTTCCAGGATGTCAGAGGGGATACATTTCCAGCCCTATGGGTCTTCAGGATGCTGATAGTGATGTGCCATTCTGCCTTTATTTGTTTTCTTTCGCTGTATTTCATGCTGTCCTGCCATTCATTATTCCTAGATAAGGCTCCTGTAGGTAGCTGATAAAATCATCTGCTTTTCCTTTTTTAATCTAGGACTGTCATTAGACTGTTCTGAATTAGTGTCTGTGCTAGAATAAATAGCTTTTTATCTTTCGACTCCACCCGTTTGTTTGGAAGAGCGTCATTGCAAAGTGGGCCAAGTGTAAAAAGAACGAATTGTGAGCCATACTGGCACAGTCTGATACACACTGTGGTAGCCATTTTACCACAACGTAGACACAAATGGGCAACCTCACTGTTTTAGCCCAGTCTTTTGGCTCATTGGGGCTCATTACAAGTCCCCCAGTGTCCCGCCGGTAATTCCGGCGGGATACTGGAGGACTACCGTACCGTCCTGACCGCCCGACCCTGTCTTTTTGGCTCATTGGGGCTCATAACAAGTCCCCCAGTATCCCGCTGGTAATTCCGGGGGACTACCGTACCGTCCTGACCGCCCGACCCTGTCTTTTTGGCTCATTGGGGCTCATAACAAGTCCGCCAGTATCCCGCTGGTAATTCCGGTGGGATACCGGGGGACTACCTGCCGTCCCCACCCCCCGATATCTCAGTATTACTGGGATATTCGGGTGGTGGAGACGCTGTTAAATCCCCATTCCCATGGAGTCTTATGAGACTCCATGGGATGGGGATGCCGCAATCATTGGCACCGGTAATACTGGTGCCGGTGATTGCAGCAGTTGTCTGCCAGTAGGGGCCTGAACTGCCTGCAGGTCAGGCCTGCCGGTAGATCACAGCCCCCACCGACAGACTTGGCATATGCCAGTCCGGAAAGGTGCCGCTACACGTTGTTACTGGTACCTTATTTCTAGGCCGGCACACTCATAATGCGCCTCATTGTCTTTGTTGGCAGTCATCCTCCTCAGCACTGGTGGCAAATGGCCCTCTGTGGCAATTCTCTTCACAAACTGTAGCCAGAGCTTGGGAAGTAGCCTTTGTGTGCTAGAAACTGGTTTGGACTTAGCAGGGATTCGTAGACCGCTTAATCCACATCTAAACTAGAGTGGTGTCATGACTGTGGCAGAGCTGGTTATCCAATTATGGGTTGTCAGTCACAGTCTGAATGTTGCAGGCCCTCTGGTCAGCAGGCTGGGGTCACCCCAGCCCAGATTTCTGTATATCAGAATAGGATCCGGGGCAATTCAGCAGGTCACCACTGGAACTATCTAAACGAAGCATGCGTGATCACAGAGGGATGGCACGAAGCTGTTGCAACAAGTTCTAACAAAGCTGATAGATGGCAATGCTCTGCTTGCCATCATTTAGGGGAGGCCTGTATGGTGTCTTCCTCCCTGGAGCCAACGAGAAGCACGGGTCTATTCTCCTGAACTGTGTTGGTCGTCAACCTGACCCTGAAGGTTTGGAAGTGTAAAATTTTTCAGGGCTAAATTGCCTATTTGGACATGGGGTGGGAAGGGGTAGGATCCATCTCCTTGCCAGTAAAATACAGCCTGTACAAGACTGGGGAATTCACACTACTCAGAATCAGGTGAGATATTTTTGACCTGAGTATAAAACCATAGTAGCCCCACATCCTGCCATTACTTCTCGATGACACCCTTCAGGGATATTTGGGCTGAGAAATGTGAAAAGGCCATTTAACAATTAAATAATACACTTTTCAAACTCCTGTTCCCAATGTTCCTGATTATAAACTACCTTTCCTTGTCCAGATTCTTCAGAAGCAGGTATAGCTTCGTTGGTGTCTCAGCCAGATGGCATGGGTATGGAACCCACTCTATTTTATCTGCACATAGCTCAAGTGTGGAGCATTGAGGCAACTATGGAAAAATAATCTTTTGCCATAGTGTGGTCACTCAGGAGATGTATGCCCTACCTTTAAAATCCAGACTGACCACACACAACACTGAAATGCCTGATGAACATGAATTAAGGGAATCCTAAACTGTTCAGGTTGTCTTTTAGCCTTTGACTAAACCATAGGCCAGAAACCAAACAGTGAAACATCATTTGGTGTACAGGCGCTTTATACATACTCAACAAATAAATAATGCAAATGGTCTGTCCAGAAAGTCTATGCGACTAGAACAGGAAATCTATACAGTGGCGGATTAGGTCCACCTGGCTTCAGTTTGTTGGGAATTATTATTTTTTTGCCTTTCAAATCTCTTTTAATGGGGCACCCAGCATATCTGCTGACTTTGTGGACATGGCCTATTTTTAATGTGTGGGGCCCTTTTAACCACACTCAATTGCTTAACCAATTTCACTTTAGGGGCATTGACGAGCCCTTAAAGCTAACAGTGCAATGAGACCCTGTCCACATTTAAGTCTATGGTGTAGCACTACTATCTCTCTTATTGACATCAGTGCAGAGGAACCTTGTTACACCTTTCCTTTTACCTATGGGTATTATTCTCATATGCAGTGAATCCCTGCGAGAGAGGCTGGTGGCAGTGGTTCCCTGCCCTTGTTGTTTAAGCCTCCCTGTCTGTTTGGCTCATTGTTTTTTGGACATCTTGCTCCTAGGCAGGGGAAGGAAATTGTCATATATAGCCATTCTATTCACAGGCTCTAGCCTAAATCGGGCAAGTGGTCTTTGTGGCCTAGAAACTGGTTTGCACTCGGCAGGGAGTCCTTGATAGCCTAATTCACATCCACACCAAGGTTAGGATATGACTTTGGCTGGGCTGGCTTTCCATGTTTGGATAGCAACCCAAGAGCTAGAATGCTGCAGGCCATACTATTCCCCAGCCCCGGTGTCTGTATATCAGAAGAGGATCTGGAGCCATTCAGCAGGCTGACCACTGGAACTATAGAACTGAACAATGAGAGGCCACATAGAGATGCCAGAAAGCTGTTAATGCCAAAGGTGATACCAAAGCCAAAACCCATCTCCCCATAGACCAGGGGAGGCATGCATGGTGTCTCCCTCCCTTGATCCATATAACTGGAATAAGTGGTTCACTTTCCTACACTGCATTGGACAAGGACATCTCCTTCAAGCTCCTGGTAGTCATGCGTATGTGGCTGATCTGCAACCTCTGGACTCCTGCGGGTATGGACATAGAGTAGATCTCCATACTGCACAACTTGCTGAGCAGTCTTATCGAGGGAGCCAGACTGTGTGGGTCTACTGGTGCGTGTGTGGTTCTCCACCTTGCTGAAGCTGAAGCCCCCCTCCTTCATTCCTGGCTAGCCCTTGCTGTTTCACGAAAGCATTGTTCTGCACCTGCTGCATCATCCATGTCTTTGTTAGTCATGGATATTGCAACATACGACCTTTGTCTTTGAAAGACTGAAGTCCAACCTGGTGGCCCAAGATCTGTGAGGTTGTGATTGGAAACCAGAACCATCGAACAGCCGGATCCAGCTGTCGAAAGTAGCCACCGGTGCAGTCACGACACGTGTGGCAACCAACAGTGACAATAATCACTGCCAAAGATCTTAACTTATTTGGAATCTGCATACCTTTTTTGTGCCCATCCCCCTTTTTCCAATTAAATCTAATAAGATGTAAAATCCTTCCTTACCAGGGAAGGAAGTGGAGGAACCTGTGATTAGGAATCCTGTCTGGGGTTTCCGTAGCCACCTAGATTGGTAGCTGCCTCCAAAGGAAACCTCTAAGTGCTGTCTTAGAAATTGCCACTTTACAAACACATTTGACTATTGAATTGAGGCCCACTGAATCCTATGGGAAACCTTTGGTAAGTATTCAAAACGTAGCAGTGTTTTGCTGTGTTAATAAATACGTTTGTGATGGTTGTGAATAGGCTTAGAATCGCATGCTGTGTATATAGTCTGACATCTAGTGGTAATCACAGAGTATAGCATCTTTTTTTAGAAGTTCGAAAAGGGACGTCGACATAGTCGTGACTGTAACACTATCCCCAAGGTGACGTGTAGTGTACCCAAAATCCTTCATGCTTCGAGGTCCTACCAGATTTTTTTTTCTCCACCTAACTAGTCAGTTGCACATAATACAGAGCTCGTAAGAGTTTTATATTGCTTTTTCCTGTTTCTTCAGTGGTTCGCTTGCCTTCGATGACTACTCAATGGCTGTTTGACACCTGATTCTGTCTGCCGACGATCCATACCTTGACTGCTCAGCGACTGTGCTCCACGTGGCCTTACAGTGGGGAGAGTGGGGCCTTGTTCGTACTGACTTCTCTTGGGAATGCCTTTTCTTCACACCTTCTCTCCCCTTTCCTTTGGTCTGGCAGCTGTTTCCTTCTGCTATGGAGAGGATGCCTTTTTAAGTTTTGCCTGTCTTCCAACAGCAAATTCCCTTGGAAAGACACCCATCGCTGATGCAGTCAGTGTCTCCCTCATGATCTCGACGAGCGGAACTGTAAAGCCTGCACGCTCTTTTGGCCCAAGACCCTGAAAGACAGGCATACAAAATGCTGGGTCGCCTACGCAATGCAGCCCGAGAGTCACTCCCCGTCAGTGCCGTCGCCTTAGATGAGGAGTCTGTTGGCAGCCGCGCCTCCGATTTGGAGGCTGTCGACCTTACTGTGGATCCCTTGCACTCCCACGTGTCTATCCCCGGCCCGACAAGCATGCTGCCAGCAGTGCTATGGGGAAGTTACATCCCGCGACAGGGGCACACACGCACCACCTGCTCCAAAGCACACAACTCCTAAACATCCCTCAGCAGAGCCGTCCAGGAAATTTTCTACGCCCCCAGGCACGTCAAAGTTCTGGGTAGGGCCTTCAGAACCTCATGGTTCGGCGCCCTCTGCATTCCTGCCCTCATGGCCTACGCATTGTAGTAAATCCTCCTCTGTAGCTGGCACGCCTACTAAATCTATGGCCTCCAACGCAGCAGTGTCGAAAGTCACGGTAGCGTCGAAGGACGCGCTGAGACGGTTCCACTTGTCGAAAACACTCCCGAAGCTTTGGTAGAACTTTCCAAAGCTACTTTTCATGCTACGGACCCCAAAAAAGCCTCCTCTTTGCCTGAGGACTATTCTTCCGCCTCTACTCTTCTTTCCGAAGCCCTGCACCAGGACCCAGTCCCTTCTGCACAGCCTTTTCCCTCTCCCGATCCCCCAGACTCCTCTGAATGGACAAGGGACAAGTTTGAGGCTTTTGTGAATAAAATTATCGCGTTCATACATTTCATGGGCCAATTTGATGATATCTTAAAGAGACACAGGGATCTTCACTCCTGTCCTGTTCCTCCTAATTCACAGAAGCTCCACTCCCTAGGTGCTCAATTCACATCCCTGGTGGAATCCCATCAGGACCCCCAGGTGGATGTTTTTCTGGACGAACCAGGTGATCCTACTCAAGATTTTTTTAATGTCCAAGACCCTGGCCAGGACGGCCAAGATCCTATTTATCAGGACCCCAACTGGAACCCTGTAGAGGACCAGGGCACATGGCCTACCACTACCCACATGACCCTGAGCCGGTGAACATTATTCTGGACGCTCCTCCTACTCCCCAGACCAGGGATTCACCTATTGACGACCAGATGATGTTCAATAACCTTCTAAAAAGGGCAGCTGACCACTTTCAGATTACCACACAAGAAGATGTCCCTGATTTAGACTTTGTGGAAAGTATCCTTAAGGAAAAGACCCTGGTCAGTCAAGGTATTCTTTTGTTGAACTCAGTCAGGAAGCGCCTGGCTCCCTCATTGCTCACACCATCCGTCACAGGTGCGGTTAATCCCTGTGTGGAGAACATGTTCTGCCCAGCTCCTTCAGACCTGCTGTACATCAGGGGCCATGCCTTCCCGGACTCACTGGTCGTCAGTACTACATGGAAGAGGGCGAGGGTACCACTGCCCTAGTCGGAATTCCATCCCGACAAGGACTGCAAGAAATTGTACGCCCTTAGCAACATGTCACCACCTCTGATGCCTTTTCCACCAGTATAGCCAACACCACCACGCTCCTAGCGAGATACAGTGACGTTCTGTGGGGTCTTGTCCAGGAGGGCCTCCAAGATATCCCAGAACCCGCTCGCACCCACCTTTTGGCCGTGGTTGCGGAGGGACTGCCAGTCACCAGGAATATTCTTAAAAATACCTTGGACTGCTGGGCATGCCCTTGCCCACAGGATCTTTCTCAAACGCCACGCCTTGCTAAAAAATGCAGGTTTTAAACCGGAGATCCAGGCCTCCCTTATCAATAAGTCGGAGGAGGAAGCCAACCTTTTCAGGAAAGCTGTTGATGAGGCCCTGTACACCGTCAAGAAGGAGCACGAGACCTTAAAATCGCTCAATCAGATCTCGGCCAAGCCCTTCATCCTAGTTTTGATGCAGATAAGTCTGACTCCCTCCATCCTGCATGTCAGGATGGACCTAAAGAGTTTCCTTCAAAGATCGTCCTGCCCATTGCTGTTTGCTCCGTTTATCTTTATTTCTCCGTCATTGAGCCTCCTCCTCCCCAGCTCCCTATAACCATTCCAGTTATCTCTGCTACCCCTGCAACCTGCCTGTAACCCCTTGGGTGCGTCAATGTTGCTTACGCTCAGATATAGTTCGGTGTCATCTGCGTCTTTATGCAGAGGGATGTTGGGGTCATTGAGGAGAGCTCCTACAGGCTCTATGTAGAGGGTATGTTATGTTTGTTATGTTATAAGGACTTTTAGAGCACACTACCACCACAAGGCATCTTGGCGGTAGGAAACCACAATACGGTCCGCCTCATTCTGCTCTAGCAAGATTCCGCAATCTGTTTTAATGCGCCTCCCATCCTAGCACGCCTATAGGTGGGGATCCCCAGATGGTCAGCTGTCCGTGAGCGCAGATCGCACATGGGGCAGTAGCGAACAAATGTTTTCTGCAAGTAGCCAGCCCCAAGACCCAGCAGGGCCCGGTGAACCAGACAAAGTGATCTGAAGTCAATGTGCTTGGACACCGGAAGCCAATGCAAGTGTTGAAGAGTGGGGGTGATATGGGCTACAAAGAGGGAACCAGTGGCCACCCGTGCTGCCAGGTTTTGCAGCCGCTGTAGTTGCTGGATCACGCCCTTTTGCTGGGCTAGCTAGAGCGAGTTACAATAGTCTATTCGACTAAGGATAAGGGCAGCTACCACTGGTGGACGAAGATTTACAAACTGCTGCCACTTTCTGAGTCATGGACAGGTAGAAGAAAAAGTCACCCCCAGATTTTTCACTACAGAAGCTGGAGTAGGGAGGCTGCCCAGCGACGATGGCCAGAAAGCAGGCACCCAGAGTGACAACCCCGCCGGTGAACCCACAACCAGCACTTCCGTCTTGTCCCTGTTGAACTTCAGCCAGTTCTGGTTCACCCAGACCACCACGGCCCCTCAAGCACAGACACGGGCACAAGGGCATCTCTGCATGGTCAAGATCTAAATGGACCAGGATCTGTGTGTCGTCATATGAATATTACTTGAGGCAGTAAGAGCGGAAGAGACCCAGAAGAGGCTGAATATAGACGTTAAAAAGTATTAGGGACAAGGCGGAACCGTGCAGAACACCACAGGAAAGTGAAGAGGGGGAAGGGAGGAATGGAGGCAAAGAGATTGTTTGGCACCTGTCAGCCAGGAAGGACATAAATCAGGCCAGGACAGTACCCTCCAGGCCGGCAGAAGGTAGCCAGGACTGCAGGGTAGGATGATTGACGGTGTTAAAGGCTGCCGACAGAACTAATAATATCAGGGCCCCAACACCGCCTTTATCAACCAGTCTGGTCATGTCGTCCATCTCTGAGACCAGGACACTCTCCGTGCCCCGGCCATCCCGGAAAACTGACTGAAAGGGGTCAAAGAATCCAGAAGACTCAAGAAAAGGGGACAGACGGGGAGACACCTATGCCTCCAATAACTTCATGAAGAAAGGTGGGAGAGAGATAGGCCAGAAGTTAAAGGGAAGGCAAAGGGATAACCGTTGCTTGTTTTAGCTCAGTAGGAATATATCCCGTCTGACAAGAGACATTAACTGCTTTGCAGATCCAAGGTAAAATGTCAGAGGAAATATCTTTCTATCTTTCAGGATCATTAGGGTAATGGGATCAGAGGGGGATGCTGACTTCCGGTGCTCGATGGCCTTGTTGATAACCTCTTGAGAGAAAAAGGGAAACTGCGCCCAAGTAGATCGGGGCTTGAGGCTTATCTCCTCGCTGGGTTTTGTCAGGAGTTCTCTGCCTACAGTACTTGATTGAATATTATACCGAATATTTTACATTTTGCTGGTAAAGAAATTAGACAGCACGTTGCAGAATTCCTGAGTTGGAATCACTGGGTTGGCGGAGTCTGATACTGAAGAGTGTGATTTTACCACTGTAAAATCTCTGTGGTTGGCTAAGTGCTTTATCAATCTTGTGAGTCAGAAAAGCTTTTTTGGTTTCCCTAATTAATGCGTGATTGTCCTTAGTACACTGTTTAAAGGCTATTTTTTCTGCCTCTCCATAGGCAGTGTGCCATTTTTGCTCTACTTGCCTCAGGACAAGGCAAGCAGCCTTAAGCTCAGCAGAGAACCATGGTTCTGATAGATGCTTGCTAGTCTGAACGCTCTTCAGAGGAGCAACTATATTTGTTGCTCTTTGCAGGGAGCTGGTAAGCACCGAAAAAAGTCAGACCTGCAGCTAGTATCAACCAGGCCAACCAGAGTCTCCAGGTCTGCATCACGTCACTTCCGTCGTAAGGCCTTAGTTAAGGAAATCTTAGGAGGTGGCTTAGGGAGTTGAAACTGAAAAGAGACCAGATAATGATCTGACCATAGAACAGGCTTAATTGATAGAATCCTCAGATCGACACGTTGTGCGAACAGTAGGTCTGATTTGTTGCCCAGTCTATGAGTAGCTTCTTCTACAATTTGATTAAGATACCATCAAAAAAGTAGGTAACAATTGGAGGTCGTGGGGAGTTAAATCTAACATTGAGATTACCTAAAATCACAAGGCGGGCACATTTCACCTGTAGCTCTGCAACAAGATTCACAAATGGATCATGTTTTTGGCCCTTCCAAGATGGGCGCTGTGGTTTTCTTTGTTGTGTAGGCAGGCTGTGCTGAACCACCTCTCCCTGTGCTGCACTCCCATTGGTTGCTGAGTGTTTTCTTCCATCCAATCAGGGACCGGCAGGCTTCAGCCAGCCCTCTCAGCAAAGGCCCACTTCTAAGGCCCCTGCCTGCTCTTCAGCCGGCCCTCTCAGCAAAGGCCCACTTCTAAGGCCCCTGTCTGCTCCCTGTCCGCTTCCAGAACACTAATTGGGGTGCTCCCTGCACCTTAACCACAATGATGCTGCCACCACACTCCTCTAAGAAATCCGAACTGCCTTGACTTTGCCACCTGCAGAACTATGGGTTAGTTCCCTCCTTATGGACTCACTTCTACTGCCTTTGACTATCACTGACTTTTCTGCTTGTTACTCCCATGTTGTCATCCTGCTGCGCAGTGCTTCCTAAAACCCTTTGCCTGCATCCGATTCCAAGATTAAAAAAGTCAAATCTTGCTGTTTTTGCTTTGCTCTAAAAAGTAAAATCTTGCTGTTTTTGCTTTGTGCTAAAAAGTCAAATCTTGCTGTTTTTGCTTTGTTCTAAAAAGTCAAATTTTGCTGCCCATTGCGAAATTCGCTGTATTTTGCTTGTATACTGTTTTTCTCTGTAACTTGCCAGCCCAGTGACCTCACCACTCTCTTTTGTCCCACACCTACCTGTCTTAGCCCCCCCAGTATCTCCATCCTCTCCTCACTTCCACCCCAATGGCGCTTTCTGTTTCTCCTATCTTCTCCAACTGCTTCTCCATTGACTATCCTTCCCTTCTCACTAAGTCTGGTAGGAAGAAGTTCAAAAAGGATATCTTGGCCTCTAACCCTGGTCTTCCTATCACCGACACCTACTCCAATGCTTCTGCCAGACAGACCCTTACCGAAATCCTCTTTGTCGTTCCTTCGCCAGATCTATGGACTCCTCATATGGTCTCTGTGCTCTGCCCTATCTCCTCCTCTCCCATTAATGGTGGCACTTGCTGGGAAGTTCTCATGGCTTCCTTCGACTCCTCTAAAGTCATCATTAATGTCTACCTAAATGGCACTGTCATGGTCCAAGGCCCTCAGGCCAATCTCCTCCTCTTTGATAGGCACTTCCCTAGCCTCATCAATTTCTTCTCATCTCCTGCTGTCCCCTTCTCTCCCCCCTTGGCTACCTTGCCCTCTCTCTCCTCCTCTGCCCCTCCTAGGGCTCTTTCTCCTTTGCAAGGCGTACCTCTGATCTGTACCCCTCCCCGGAAGGTCTTTAAGGCTGGCAACCTTCTTCATATGGCCACTCTCAACTCTTGCTCTGCCGTCAAACACTCCTCTGTCATCTGCCACCTCCTTGAAGAACTAGACCTTGATGTCCTTGGTCTTACTGAGACATGGTTCGCGGCCAGCTCTGTCACGAGCTTTGACACTCTCCTCCCTGATGGCTACAAGATCCTCTCAGCACCCAGATCCTCCCGGGCTGGTGGGGGGTAGCCCTGATCTTTCCTGAGTGGATTCCTGCCTCTATCATTCCCACTCAGACCTACTCCTCTTTTGAATGCCTTGTCTGTAGACTTTCTCTCTTGCCTACCCATTCTCATACTGTGGTTACCATCTACCGGCCTCCTGGTCAAATCACCTCATTTCTCTCTGAGTGGGCAGACCTCTCCTCCTCCCTCCTGGCTTCTGCCACTCAACTCCTCCTCCTTGGTGACCTAAATATACATTCAGACTCTCCTTGCTCCTCCTCTTTACTCTTCCGTGACCTCTGCGACTCCCTCTGCCTGTCCATCCTCCCCTCTGGCCCGACTCACTCTGCAGAGCACACACTCGATGTCTTGATCTTATCTGACCTCCCTGTCTCCATCCTCTGACCACTCCTCTCTCCTGGAGTGATCACTCCCTCCTCTCATCTCATCTCTCCCTCTCTTCCCCCCAAGTCAAGCCTACCCCAACACTGCCACCTACCTTCTCGGACATCCGGCCCATGAAGCGTGTGTCAGATGAGGCTTTTGCCGCCACTTTCCCCCCCCCCATCCACCTTTGGCTGTCTCACTTCCTGACACAGCCCTGTCTCTGCTCTACTCTTCACTTTCTGATGCGCTTGATGCTCTTGCCCCTGTATTGAGGATCCGTTTGAAGTCCAAAGCCAAGTGCAATTCCTGGTATGACTCTGACCTAGCTACACTTAAACGTAAGTGTAGGGCAGCTGAGAGGAAATGGGGGACTTCCTGTTCATCCTCTGACAAACTGGCCTGTCGCCTGCTACAAAGGCAATACCGACTCTCTGTCCTCACCAAGAAGAGAGTCCACATTCAAGCTTGTGTCTCTGCGGCATCTAACAATTCAGCCGAACTCTTTAAAACCTGCAAGGAGCTGGCCAACCCTGCTGCAGTCTCTACCCCTCCTGTTGCCTCCAAGGCTCTTTGCAATGCCCTTGCCTCTCACTTCACTTTCAAAAACCCAGGACATTCTGTCCACCCTCTCCACCTGCACCCCTCCTCTTCCCTCTCCATCTGTGCTTGCTGACCCTCCTTTAGCCACCCTCCCACCATCCTTCTCGTCCTTTCCTCTCTTCACCCCTGACGAGGTTGCTAGACAAGTCCGATCTATGAAAGCCTCTTCAAAACAGGTTCATCCCTGTTCCTCTAAAACCATCAAGTACCACATTGACACCCTCACTCCAGCCCTTGCTGATTTTTGCAACCACTCCTTTGCCTCTGGATCCTTCCCCTCCCCTCTGAAGCACTCCTTTGTGCATCCTTGTCTCAAGAAACCCACAGCTGATCCTTCTTGTCCAGCTAACCTTCGCCCAATTTCCATTACTCCCTTTCTTGGCAAACTCCTGGAAAAGTTGGCCATCTCTCAGCTTAACCTTCATTCCAATTATGTTGGCTGTCTCCATGACCACCAGTCTGGCTTCAGAGCTGTCAGAAGCACGGAAACTGCTCTCCTGAACATCCGTGAAGATCTGCTCTCCAACCTTGACTCTAACATTCCCTCTGTCCTCATCCTCCTCGATCTCTCTTCTGCCTTCGATACGGTCAACCATACCATCCTGCTCAACTGTCTCTGTGAAAACCTGGGTATCACTGATCAGGCTCTGGCATGGCTGTCCTTTTTCCTCTCAGATCGACCCTCCGAGGTCCAACTTGGGTCCTTCCATTCATCTATCTTCCTCTCTACCTGTGGTGTTCCCCATGGATCTAACCTCTCGCCCTGGCTTTTCAACCAATACCTGGCAACTCTCGCCCACTGCATTGCCACTTTCTGCTCAAATTTCCAGTGCTATGCTGACGACACTCAACTCATTTTCAGGCTGCCCTCTTCCACCTCCTCTCCCTCTCTCATCTCTGATTGCCTAACTGCCATTCAAGATTCCTTCTCCGCCCAAATCTCTGAGGTCTCTAAAAAGTCATATTTCCGACTGCACCTCCTCAGAAGTACTCTGCCTTTCCTTCCCCCAGAAGCTCATTGTATCCCAAGCTCTGGTTCTCTCTAGCTTGGACCATTGTAACAGCCTCTTTCTAAATCTACCTGCCTCTACTCTCCGCCCTCTGCAACTAATCCAGAACAGGACTGTGAGACTTTTCCTTGCCCTCAAGCCCTGGGATCGTATCTCTCCAGCTCTGAAATCTCTCCACTGGCTCCCAGTGGATGCAAGGGTTAAATTCAAAACCCTCTGCATTGTCCACAAGGCTTTCTGGGGCCTGGGTCCAAAATACCTTCAGGTATCCCTCCGCAAATACCTCCCCTCTCGAGCTCTTCGCTCCTCTACCTCCAACTCCCACAGGGTCAGTCATTTTTCAAAGAAACAAGCTGTGGGTAGATATCTGTCTTCGGCTGGGGCCTCCCTCTGGAACAGCCTCCCTGCCACTCTAAAACTTGAGGAGAACCATCTGCGGTTCTGGAAGCACCTCAAGACCTTCCTCTTTTCTTCAACTTCGCTCCCCCTGTCCCCTGCTGATCTGTTCTCTCTTGGCACTGTGCATCTGGCCACCCTCTGTTCTTCAGGCCCAGGTACCTGCTCACCCTGCCACCCTCCCGCACTGCCTCCGGGCCACCCCTTGCACTGGGTTCTGTATCTGTACCCATACAGCCCCCCTTTTTCTTCCTGCACTTATCAGACCTACCCTGTCTGCTGCCTTAAAGCTAGCACTTGCAAATTGCTGGCTGCATTGCCACTGTTTGTTGCCTTTATCATTTATGTATTGTTATATGTTTCTCCTCTGCTTCGCACTTTCCACTTCTCCCCCCTTCCATGCACTTTTCCCCTCCCCCCTCTCCCATGCACTTGCGCGTTCTCTGGGCCTAGTAAGATTGCTGTTTTGTTCTCCCCTGTTGCCCTCCCTTGCCTTGTCGCGCTCTGAAACACTTGTGTACGAGCGCGATAGAAATAAAATATCAATCAAAAAGAAACGTGGTAGCCGACCGAAGGGGTCTATAACAGAGCATAAAATGCCAAGAACAGGAGGAAGAGGGTAAATATAACTGTCTACATGATGGAGCCCTGGGGGACTCTGTACTCGACTGTCACATGCGAAGTGAACCAGGCAACTACAGCGTATGTGAATAATCATCTGTGTGGTGGAAAGCAGGAGAAGAGTTGTGTAGTCAACTGTGTCGAATGCTGTTGAGAGGTCGAGCAGAGCTAGAAGACATAGATATGTAATGCATTGTGAAGTACCTGTATGGTTGCTGTTTCTTTACTACTTCTCGGTCTGAACCCAGACAGGTAATCTCGTGGGTGACCTTGTTGATCTATTTGTTTGTGAAGTTGTGGGCTGAGGTTTTTTAATGACCCTTTCCCCAGAAGGAACAGTTGGCAATCAGGCAATATTTATGTCTAATGTTGCTTTTTTGACATGCAGGCACAATTGGCTTGTTTTGAGAGATGAGTGGAATTGATTTGATGACGATGTTGTTGAGGATGTCATCCTTGTATGTGGTTGGTCTAATGTGCGAGGATAGGAGTGAGTTTGGCATTTGAAATGGGATTGAACTTTGCCTGTTTGAGGACAATACTTGAGATTGGCAGGGGCCTGTGTTAGAGGCAGCAGTGTTAATGTTTATTTTATCTGTGTGATACTTATTCTTATTGGCTTTTGTCTCTGTGCTCATTTTGCCTGTGGGTGGGTAATCTGGTTGCTTCTGCTGTTGTACAATCCGCACCTTACCCTCTTTTCTGAGATTGCTTAAACCCATGGCAGAGCAAGGAGAATTTGTGAAGGAAGACATAGAGCAATGGGAAGGGGGGTGAAGGGAAAAGACGCGCAAGGGAGAGGATGGGACACAGACTGAGAGAAGGAATGCCAAGTGCTCAGAGAACAGAAGGGGCAGTTGTGCCCAAACAGCGACTCTTCTGAAGTTTTTGCAGCTTGTGGGAGAACACCTGCAGCTTCTCTATGCTTGGCAGGTGCTACCCAAAGTGGGCACTGTTTTGTGGATGGATACATTAACAAATCCACAGGCCAAATACCACATGAGCTTCGGCTCTGCATCACTAACATTCATGTTGTAATATTTGTTACCTGCTACAGACTTTGTAAACATTGATAAAGCTACATAGCTGTACAACTGGATACAAGAATTGAGTTGGGGGCCTACTGTGCATACTCAGCAGCACTCTGCATTACATATGCACCCATCAGCTACTTCTATCTCAGTCACGAAGAGTGGGTCTTTCTTTGCACACTGCATGTGGATTGCTGCATGGTTTGGATGTTTACCTTTGGTTTTTATATGCGTTCTTTTTTTTAGTGCTTGGATCCATTTGTCCTTGTGATAAGCACCCCACACTCCTTTTCAAGAAATGGGGGTTGGGCCTGCAAAGTTTTCAGAAGCGTCTACAGGTCCCTTCTGCTTGCAATATTTACGGCCTGACCACCGGTTGCCTGCTTTGGTGCTATGCGATTCCCTCTCGAAGACTGGCTTCTTTGGTAGCTCATAGTCTTCCAATCTCAGCCCTTTAGACTCATCTAGAATTCATCCTTCAGTCGAAACAGCAGTAATTAAGTATTGAATTGTTTTGCAGCCCCTGGAGGTTTTTTTCTGGACAAATTGTCACAGGATGGGACCCGCTAGGTTCATATCATGCCAAAAAGCGCAGGACACTCCTTGGTAGCATCAAGACTTAACTCCACCAGAGCATGCCAAAAAAACGTTATAATTGATTGCTACAAAGGGAACATGCCCCAATGAACCCAAGGGGTCTGTCACTGGCACTCAAGTATCTTTCCTCGCTTAAGTAAACAACACTAACTCCAACTTCAGACTCCAACCCACACTGGCATGGATACCACCATCAACTTCCTATTACTAATGAAGGAGAGGTAGAGCACTGCCAATGGTCTCGTGATGTTTTAACACCATCTTCCCCTTTGGTCTCGCCCAAGGTGTGAGAATGGTTAAAGCTTCGAAGACTTAGTGTGAAGCCTCTTGGTTTTCTGAGAACAAAACGAATAGTGGGCTCTAAGCTTGTTTCTGCAATCCCTAGTGGAAGTGGTGGAAGGTATGCTATGCCGCTTCTTAGGATGATTGGCAGCATCAGGGTTTTCCTTTCTTCCCAGAAAAAGGTTTTGGGCAGGTTTTTTGATATGAGTATGTCAGAGCCATTCACATGCATGGCACTGGGATACACCCTTTTTGGGCCTCCCTATCCCAAATATAATGAAGAATTTAGGATACCAAACTGCTCAGAAGCAAAGGTTTCCATGCCCAGAAGCGTCAAAATCTTTCTGCCTCTTTGCGGGTTTTTGACAGCATCAGCCTGATTGACCTGATAGATGTACCAACAAATTCATCAGTGCCGTACCACTCCTGGTATCCATGACTAGGCTGAACTTTACCCAAATGTCTCCTTAAACCCATTCTTCCCTCCTTGCTGGAAGAAGTTAATGGCTTTTGGTGTTCAATATATTGTATTCCCCAGTAGAACCTGCAGCCTTAGTTACCTATGTGGGCAGCACAGCTCCACAGTACATTAAACACATGCAATACTTATAATGCCGTTAAATATTAATGACATCTCATGCATATCTATCTGCAAGCTTCTGTTATGACTGTTCCCAAGCCGATACTGGTTTCCCTCCCGATACTTCAGAAGAGGTTTTCCAGAAATGACTTGTGCTACTATGTAGGTGAGTGCTTCCAGTCCATGTCCACACAAAGATCGTCTGGAAGATGTTTGTCTATACAACGCACTTTTTCCACTTGGAGGATATGATGGTTTGCATAAGGTCGAAAGAAGCATAACATGCTCACCTGAACTTGGTTTGTTGGGGCCAGTTTATTCCCATGGCGCTTGTGAGCGATTTGGCGTCCCTCTGCAGCCAGATGTTCTTATGGTTGAACCAGAGGTTTGTCAGAATATGTACTCTTCTCCTACAATGAGGAGGAAGACCTAGACCAACCACAGGTCTCTTCTAGAAAAGACAGTGTCACCACACTAACGCCAGCGCTATCTTTGGGGGTATCTCCAATTTTGAGTAGCAGCAATTATCCATCCCCCTTTGTCGGCTTACATTTCGAAGAAAGAACATCAGACAGTTTAGATACTTCATGGACCCTGCTTATGTAGGCTGCAACTATGAAATGTGGAACTTTCTTACTCTGGAAAGGCAGCATACATTTCTCCACTGTTTTTGAAGAGGTTGAGAAGCTCAGCACTTAGTCGTGTACACTGCAGCGAGAGACCTGTCCCCATGGGTGGATGATCCTAGGGAGGCTTGGTTCATTTTACCTTTGCTCAGCGGCACCAACAATGTGTAATATCTCCCCTTTGAAAACAAATTATTTGCAGCTTCTATGAAAGAGCAGATTACTAATTGTACATTGAGGGCCTTGACTGTTCAATCCCCTGTGCTACACTATATTCAGCTGCATTGTAAGCACTCTCAGGGAAAGACAGGTTTCAGAGGGGGTTTGTAAGTGTGCCAGCTGCATTAATAAAGTAGACTTTTTGGTGCCCGTGCCCATAAGTGGAAGCTGTAGACTGCCTCCAAAAGGTTCTTCTCCCAGACCGTAATAAAATCAATATTAAGTATGTGTCACTTCAAGGATAGTTCCACCATATTGTGTGAAGGGGATATTTTTGGACAAATATGCTTGTATTCATTTTTCACAAACGTAATACAATATCTCAGAGATTAGTTGCAGTAAAGGCAAAACAATACTTTTCTTCAAAGGGCATATAAACAAGATGTCTCTTAGCTATTGGTATGAGGATCCTTTATAAGCTTCGCTTCACAACTTCCTCATTTACCCTACTACTTATTTCCATAAAAGGAGCCTTCATCCTGCACAAATGCTCCCAAAATGGTCTGCATGCATTCCTAAATTGTGGAGGCATTCTTCATCCAGAAAAGCTAAGTGGATCATCCAGGAAAGCTTACAAAATCCCATGCATCCAATATCAACTGAGTCACCCTCATCTGTTGCTTAATAGTGTCTCCAGGGACCATTGGCTTCCCAGTTTGTGAAGCCTTTTGCAGCGGGCCAGCCTCCTCTGTTCTTGGATGACAAACATTGTTTCCACTCAGAATACCCACCATTACTAGACATTCCCTGAAGACACGCTGCAGTATTTCCATTGCTTTGCACTCTGCTCCATGGCCAGATTCACTAATGGGAAGACGATGATGCTTGATCCATTGTTGAGTAGCTGCCCATACCCATCCGCACCTTCCTTGGGTGTCAAAGTCTCTCCTGTTTCCTTCCAACTGATGCCATAAACCTAAGTCCTCCAGTTGCCTTCTTCAGTCCCCCATATCCAGCCTCTGCTATTTAGAAGCTGGTAATGGCTGCAGGCAGATCCGTCTCTCCCAATCTCAGGTGTTCTTGCATCCATTGACCACGGAACTATGAAAAGAAATTGCCTTTGGCTAACTGTGGGAATCCCAGTTCACAAAAATGCAGAGACCTCTGGATATTAACTCCTTCATACCGAATTCCAGGGCCTTATTCTCCAACACCAAAAAAGTGTCAGCCTGCTTCTGCTGATTCTTTCTGCTGTTGCTAAAAACTTCTCAATCTGTAGCCTAGTAGCTTTATGTTCCACTGCATCCTTTCTCATTTCCAATTTCAAGACTGCTTCATTCCGGGTCTGTGGCTCAGTGGACAAATGCATCCACTACAGGAACATGTGTTTGACCTCATGGTCACAGGTTCGAATCCCGGCAGGTCCACTCAGCTCTTCATCCTTCCGAGGTCCATGAAATGAGTACCATTAAGTTGGGTAACAATAAACATCTGCTATTAGCGCCAAGATGCCCTTTCGGGGTGAATGTGCGCTTTACAAATACAACTGTTATGTTAATGTTTCACATCACTCCTGAAGATGGGCACCCTATTTTCTGCAGCATTTCCCTATTTACATGTTCCAAGTGAGACAGCAGTTCATGTGATCCAGGTTCTACATCATCGCGTCCTTTCAGAGTTTATGGTAGAAGTCAAAACCTCTGATGTCCTTCCTGGGATCTCTTAATTGCTGGGTCTCTGGGGACTTCTCAAGTTGATCTTCCAGTTTCTGTCTCTACTTCGGCAATTCCAATCCCTAACTCCAATTCAGGGATATGACATTTGGCTTTGCTGTTGATACTCTCCCTCAGAAAGGCAAGTGACGGGTTGTCAAGACTTGATTGTCGTGAAGATTAGAGGGGCCTCCGTCCCCAAGTACCACACAGGGAGAGATAATATGATTCTCTATGCGATCCTTGAGGCCACAGGTGGGAGATGTTGGAACGCCGGAACCACGTAGCACTGGAACCCCAAGGCCACTGTAAGGCAAACAATTATTAGTACAAACAATCATAGTTGCAGTATACAGAACAGACTAGTACTGTCCAGGAAGAAGCTTACCTAAGTGTAGTAGTAAGGTCACTCCTAACCACACAGGTGCCTGAGATACAGCTAGGTGGGGGCGCGTGAGCAGCACCTTCAGATGATGGTAATGGTGACTTGGGATGGTGGTCAGAGTAGTCACCAGTTGCTGAGCCCACCTGCAGTTGTTGACGTGGAAGTCGTAGTTGTATGTGAACTCGTGAGAAGTCAAAATAAATCCAGGGAAGAACCAAAAGAAGTCCGGTATGAAAGTCCTGAGGTCAAAACAGCCAGATTTCCACAGAAAAAGCGCCAAATCCAAAGGGAAAGCCAAAAGGAGTCCGTAGTTCGAGGTCTGAGTTAGAGTAATCCAAGAATCAAGATTGAATAGCAAACACCAAACAGAGTCGTGAAGAACAGCTGTGAAGCATGTGTGGTCGCGGGAACTCTGCTTTTATACCGTTTGGTTCCTAGTCACATGACCCAAAACAGAATCACGTGATCGGGATCTCCTTGTCACGTGATCCGGAAGTGAACGCGACTGCCTGACTCTGCCTGACTCAATGTGCCACGGCAGTTGCCAATGCAGAAATGGATACAACCGGGACCGAATGTGACTTCTGCTGTGACGTGAGGTATGGACCCCAAGCTGCTCACGCGGCCCCCGTCCTACATGTGTACCGGATGTTGGGATTGGACGTGCTGTGGGGCATCTAGTGGGCGTGTGGACATGATGCATGACAGAGCCCCCCACCCTCGAAAGGCCCACGGCCCCGTGGGCAGGACAGATGCTCAAGGTGAAAATGGGAAACGAGGCGAGGAGCATGAACGTCCCCAGCAGGGACCCTGGAACGCTCCTCAGGACCATACCCCAACCAATCCACCAGATACTGCAACCTACCCCTAAAAATGCGGGAACCCAAGATACCAGAGACCTCGTACACATCAGGGGTGTCCAAAGAGACAGGGGCAGGAGGAGCATGGAGGCGGGTAGGACCAGGGCAGGGTTTGAGCAGGGAGGTGTGAAAGACAGGATGGATACGCCAGGCAGCAGAAATCGAAAGCCGATAAGCCACAGAATTGATCACTCTAGACACCACAAAAGGCCCAATGAACCGGGGCATGAGCTTGCGACAACCCGGCAAGCGGAGGTGACGAGAGGACAACCAAACTCTGTCCCCCACAGAATAATCGGGGGCTGCCGAACGCTTTTTGGCAGCCGCGACTTCAGGGATGCCTGGCCTTCTTGGAGATGAACAAGGGTCTGGGAATGAACAGTGGATAGATCACGGACACAGGCAGCAGCAGCAGGTTTTCCAGAAAGGGAGAGATCAGGGAAAGGCAAGGTGCGTGGGTGCTGACCATAAAGGACATAGAATGGAGGAAAACCTGTGAAGGAGTGCAAGGTGTTATTGTAGGTGAATTCAGCGAGGTGTAAAACGCGGAACCAGGACTGCTGATGTTGCAACATTAAACAACACAGGTATTGCTCCATAGTCTGGTTCACTCGCTCAGTTTGTCCATCTTTCTGGATGGTAGGCTGTGAAGTAACGTCTGTCTACACCAAGCAGTTTAGTCAAAGCCCGCCAGAAACGGGACGTGAACTTGTATCCTCTATCAGAAACTAACACGGTGGGTAACCCAAACAAACAAAAAAATGGACTTGAAAAACAACCCAGCTAATGCAGAAGCAGAAGGAATACTTGAGCATGGAATGAAACGTGCCATTTTTGTGAATGAGTCTACCACTACCCATATTGTGTTAAATCCTTGTACTCGGGGTAGGTTAGTCACGAAGTCCATGGTAAGAGTGTGCCATGGTCTTGGGGGTACGGGTAGGGGTTGCAGCAGGCCTACAGGTCGCCCCTACGGTTTTTGCATTGGGTACACACTGAACAAGTGTTCACATAACAGTTGACGTCCTGCTTCACAGACGGCCACCAGCACAAGTGCTTCAACAGAGCCAGTGTCCGTCTCTGACCGGGATGTGCATTGATGGCGGTACCATGGGACCATTCTAATGCAAGGTTACGGGTGTCAGTGGTGGGTAAAACTAGTCTGTTCTGCACAAGGGCAGACCTTCGTGATACACAGGGTCCCATTCAGACAAATGATCAGGATGTTGGGCCACCCAGGTACGGATAGAAGCCAACATGGATAGAGGTGGAGTGCAAAGGCAAATGATGTTTTTCCGTTCCAGTAAAGTTTTGGGAAACACTGGTAGGGAAACACCCCCAGGGGAACGGGACAATGCATCAGCTTTCCCATGTGCTAACCCAGGTCGATGTTTGATCTGGAAATCATAAGCTACAAAAAACGGATGCCAACGGACCTGACGGCTATTGATGCACTTGAGAGAGGCCAGATCTTGAAGGTTGCGGTGATCCGTAAACACGATGGTCTGATGTTTAGAACCCAGGAGGTGGTACCACCAAACCTGGAACGCATCCTTTACGTCCAGTAACTCCTTTTCTGTGACTGTGTAATGGATTTCTGTGGGGGTTAATTTATGGGAGTGGAATGCCACAGGATGTAAACAACCAGAAGAAGAGCATGCTTGAGATAGGACAGCCCCTAAAGCAAAAGAGGAAGCATCCGCTTCCACTACAAAATGTAATTCTGGGTCAGGATGTTGGAGGACCGGAGCAGTGGTAAAGGCGGTTTTTAAGGATTCAAAGGCTTTCTGGTGCTCGTCTAACCATCGGTACGGGACATGAGGACTGGTCAAAGCTGTGAGAGGGGCTACGATAGATGAGAATCCATAGATGAATCGTCTGTAAAAATGTGCAAAACCTAAGAATGACTGTAGGGCTTTGAGATTGACTGGAGTTGGCCAGTCTAACACTGCTCGGACTTTTGAACGATTCATTGCCAAACCCCCTGGTGTGATGTGAAAAC
Organism: Ambystoma mexicanum; assembly: GCF_040938575.1. Classification (NCBI taxonomy): domain Eukaryota; kingdom Metazoa; phylum Chordata; class Amphibia; order Caudata; family Ambystomatidae; genus Ambystoma; species Ambystoma mexicanum. Next base: position 1,297,294,285 of record NC_090921.1, on the reverse strand, counting down.
CCAGGAATTCGACATTGTCACTGTGAAATTGACATTTTTCGGGTTTAGCAAAGAGTGAGTGTTTCCGTAGTCAAGAGAGTACTTTGCGAACATGTGTTACACGTTCCTCCATGTTTTGGGAAAATATGAGGATGTCATCTAGATACACAACCACGTACACATCCAATATATCGTTGAACACCTAGTTCATGAAACGTTGGAAAGTGGCCGGCGCGTTGCAAAGCCCGAATGGCATGACCGTATATTCGTGTAAGCCATAGTGGGAACAAAACGTGGTTTTCCATTCGTCCCCCTTGAGGATTCAAACCAAGTTGTAGGCTCCTCTGAGGTCGAGTTTTGTATACACAGAAGCATGTGTTAGTCGATCTAGCAAGGGTGTGATGAGGGGTATTGGATAGTGGTTCTTAACAGTGATAGCATTTAGGCGGCGATAACCCACACATGGTCGGAGATTGCCTTCTTTCTTGGGGACAAAGAATATTGGACTGGCTGCAGGTGAATTGGATGGACGTATGTGTCCTAATTTTAGTGATGTCGATGTAGTTTCCAGTGGCCCCAGAATCGATGACAATGGCGACTGGGTGCGTGATATCTGGAGTTGGTTTCAGAATGGTTTGTACAATAACAGGTCTTATGCAACCAAAAGCGGGCACTGATTCCGAGGAAAAACAAGGCATGCTCGATCCAGTCCCTGGATCTAAGATTGAGCTGTCCGAAAAACCTGGTTCTTCAGCTTTGGGCAAAGAGGACATTCTTTGATGAAACGTCAGTTCAGGCCACAATAGAAACAGGCGTTGTCTGTCCTTCTACGTTCCCTTTCTGTGAGAGGGATAGGACTACGGATTCCCCCAATCTGCATGGGTTCCCCGGAAGACTCAGAAGATGAAGTGGTGGGATGTGTACTAGAAAACTCAGCTTCGGCCCTTCGTTCAGTTCGTCGGGCGTCCACCTGCAGGGCCAAGTCCACCAGGTTTGGGTATTGTGTTGGTAAAGAGGGAACGACTGAAAGGGCGTCTTTCATAGAGTTGCTCAGTTCTCTATAAAACACTACTGCTTTCTTGCTTTCCAGCCATGAAGTTTCAACTGATAATTGGTTGAAACGAGTGATGTACTCTAGGAGTGTACCTTTTCCTTGACTTAAATTTAACAATTCTAGATCAAGTGATTGGGCCTTATGTCTAGTATCAAAAACCCGGGTCATTTCTGCCACTAGTAAATCAAAGTCGTACAAGGTAGGGCTGTCTTTTTCTAACAAAGGGTTGGCCCAGGCAGCTGCAGTACCTGCCAAATGAGATAGGGTAAATGCTGCTTTAGTGGTGGAATCTGGGAAGGCCAATGGTCTGCACATGAAATGTAATTTACATGGATTGAGGAAAGTGCGGAACTTCCTAGGGTCACCGTGGAATCTCTCAGGAGCTGCTAATGGAAGGGGAGTGGGAACCACCACGGGAACGGGTGGTGGCACACTGGGTGCTGGGGGTTGTGCTGCTGGGGGCTGTGATGCAGCATCCCCGAATTCTGGATCTGCAGGCAGGGGATGTTGGACACTTTGTATGGAATCGAGACGTTGGTGAATGGCGGTGGTGGCGGCTGCCATATGAGCCCGTTAAACTGTGATTGCTTGAACCAAAGCGGCCACGGGGTCATCAGCTGAGACTTCCATAACCTAAACGACAAGTGGCTTCACAGTCTGTCGAGACTTGATTGTCGTGAAGATGAGAGGGAGAGATAATATGACTCTATGCGATCCTTGAGGCCACAGGTGGGAGCTGCTGGAACGCCGGAACCACGTAGCATTGGAAACGCCAAGGCCGCTGTAAGGCAAACAATTATTAGTAAAAACAATCACAATTGCAGTATACAGAATGGACTAGTACTGTCCAGGAAGAAGCTTATCTAAGTGTAGTAAGGTCGCCTCTAACCACACAGGGGCCTGAGATACAGCTACGTGGGGGGGCGTGAGCAGCACCTTCAGATGATGGTAATGGTGGCTTGGGATGGTGGTCAGAGTAGTCACCAGTTGTTGAGCCCACCTGCAGTTGTTGACGTGGAAGACATGGTTATACGTAAGTTCGTGAGAAGTAAAAATCAATCCAGGGAAGAACCAAAATAAGTCCGGTATGAAAGTCCTGAGGTCAAAACAGCCAGATATCCACAAGAAAAAGCACCAAATCTGAAGGGAAAGCCAAAAGGAGTCCGTAGTTCGAGGTCCGAGTTCGAGTAATCCAAGAATCAAGATTGAAGAGCAAACGCCAAACAGAGTCGGGAAGAACAGCTGTGAAGCGATGTGTGGTCGCGGGAACTCTGCTTTTATACCGTTTGGTTCCTAGTCACATGACCCAAAACAGAATCACGTGATTGGGATCTCCTTGTCACGTGATCCGGAAGTGAACATGGCTGCCTGACTCTGCCTGACCCAATGCGCCACGGCAGTTGCCAATGCAGAAATGGATACAACCGGGACCGAATGTGACTTCTGCTGTGACATAAGGTATGGACCCCAAGCTGCCGACGCGGCCCCCGTCCTACATGTGTACCGGATGTTGGGATTGGACGTGCTGTGGGGCGTCTAGTGGGCGTGTGGACATGATGCATGACACAGGTCCCTGAATTCCTCAAACATCTGTTACAAATGAACTTGCAGTATATTGAGAACAGTCTTCCAAATCCGATCGACCTTGGCTTTGTACACTTTTTTTTTTTTGCTTGACTCCAAGATGGCTATCCCTCAACATGTATGCGCAACTCTCCTTATCTCCTCTGCACCCTTCACTCTGCCAACATTGCCAGAATGCCTCCCACTGGTGATGAAATTTGGCTGTGGCAGGTCCTGGAGTAGTCCAGTCAACCAATCGTAGTGGCTCTGCACCAGACACTCAGTGTCATCATCAAAACCACCAAGGTATGTCCTGAGAATAACCCACCTCCAAAACATTCAACCTGGTTGCACTGCTCACACCAACAACAGATGGTATGTTGGATGGCGATGGGCGTGGGGTTTTCAGGTAATCTATGGGACGTCTCTGGAGTCACAGATGTACCTCTCTGAGTTCAGAATGTACTCCCTCCAGCAGGTGATATCTGCTCAAAAGCCATTTTCAGGGTAGGAAGGCACTGCTTCATTTACACATATGCACCATATCCGGTAGAATTCCAGAGCAGACTACATTTCTTCCTGATCATTCGTTTCTAGAGTGGGTGCTCTGAGGTAAAGCAGCCATCTTAGTTGACCTGCTGACTACGTTCCCCAGAAGGGATATCTTCAAACCATTTCCAGACATGCAGTAGCATCGCCTAGTACCCATGGATTGTATGTGCTGAGTCAGGAATTCAAGCTTGCTCCCTTTCTCTCTCTCTCTCCCTCCATCTTTCTCCCTCTATCTCTCCTATTGTCTCCCTCTTTACGCCCATCTGGTAATTACAGAAAGGCCGGCACAAAGATGACTATCTGGTGGCCTCAGGCTATCAGAAGGTCCCTTCATTTGTGCTGCGCTCGGCACCACTGCAGTCCATAAACGTGATGCAATATGATGTACCATGAAGTGGTCTTGTTTAGTGCACCTCTGCCATTTTGACGGCATCACTGCGATTAGCCCTGCAAGAGAAATGGGGTCGGGGGGCTTGTTTGTGGGGTAGAGGGAAATGCAGGTGCAACGATTGAAGTGTTGATGCATGCAGGCCAGAATTACCTGAGTCCTGATTGTCTGTATTAAACTGCATGGTTAGTGGCGGACACTTGGGTGGGTATTTCATCCAGAAAGAAGGGCGCACGATTAATCAGTTGGAAGTTAACGCAGTGAAATGGACTTAGCTACCAGCATTGGGAGGGAGGTTCTTTTATAGGATTAGCCGTGTTAGAATTGGTGATTCTCCATTAGTGCGGTATGTTTGCGCGTGTGTTGATTGTGTCAGTAGTGCAAGGTGGTAAGAGTGAGGTGAGAGTCGGTCAGGAGTGCAGGATTGGGTTAAAGAAAATGAACCTTTTTAGTGGCTCGCCTCTTGCTGAATTGTGAGTTGTCTCAGGTTGAAGAGTTCGTATCATCCTCATTCCATATAAAGGGGCGAGAGAGACCCACATGAAATAGTCAAATCTGCTGCATTCATTGGCTAACGCATTGCTTTCTGGTGCGTAGCATGTTGGTGAACGTAAGCAGAGAGGGTTCCATGTGGGCGATTTCTCAGAGAATAGGAGTTCTGATTGTAGATATTGGTTTCATGATCTTGGTTTTCATCTGGTTTTTAAGAGTGCTGTGCTCTGGTATCATTTGCATAGCAAGGTTTTTAGGGATTTTCTGGAGACCTGGTGGTTTTCCTCTGTGTACAGCTGTCTGGGGATGAAGTTTCAGCTCCTGGTTGAGAGAACAGAAAAGGACAATTCTCTGTGGTATTTCCAATTGAGAATTGACACTTTTACTGATGCCATGTTACTCGACGGTAGCATTTTGTTTGGCTTGTAATGGATGGATCTCCTTGCATTGGCTTTGGGCCCTTGTCATAATATTTACAATGAACGATGCCTAGGGTTTTTGATTGCATCTTCTGTTTAATTAGAACTCCAGCATTGGCCCGGCTAAGATGACATATTTATGTCATTGAAGTTACAGGAGTCTGGCAGATGCATGTTGGAATCTCTGTAATCTGTTGTAGTAAGGGGGCCCCAGGTCAGTAGAGGATGCTCTTTGTCACCAAGGAGATCATGTATGTCCATACGTGGATGAGTGGCTAGGGAGGCCCTCCTGGGGAGCTGTTTAATGTCGGTGATGTCTCTTGTTTTCAGGCAAGGCCACTTTGTCAGTCTGATGAAGGCCACCTTACCAACAATTCAGAATATCTCCTTTCTTTGGGCTATCCTGGACACTGAATTCAACCCTTTATCCTTGCATTGTTTAGGCTCTTCAGCAAATGCAGCCACATTCCCAAAACCCCTTTGATTTGAGTAATTTCGAACACACAGGCTGGACACAGTTAACTGCATTTGGCCGCAGATGATACGTGTAGACTCGAATTTAGTGAACTTATCAAGAATTATTTCAACAGAAAGAATTTGAGAGATTTCTGCAATTGTAACCGAATGGTGCTGTACGCTGTAAAGCGCCTGTCTCCCCTCGAGACACACCGCAATGGGGGGTGGACCAGCAGCAGTTTATCCATTGAACACAGTAGTCACATAGGTTGGCATCTCAGCAATTTTTCTGAAAGGTATGAAGGCCTCAAGTTGTGCATACATTTGTAAATTAGGCAAAGTATCTTAAAGTCAATTCTGTCACTTACTGAAAGCCAATGGAGGAAGCGTTGCAGAGCTGAAGTCGGAGTGAATTTCGGGACTTTAAAAATAAATCTAATGGCCGCATTCTGTGCTTTCTGAAGCCTGTTCAGGTGCTTTAATGAGATGAGAGCTAGCATGATGTTGCCGTAGTCGAGAGTTAACTACGACGCCCACCCCTGAGGCGTGTGTATAGCTGTGGCTGGAGCCTTCTAACAGTCACCCCAATTATCAGCAGACTCACAGCCACAAGAACAGAAGACTCAGCAGTGGGGCAAATTTACTGCCTTTTATTAGCAAACAGAATTACACGGATCACACCAGAAAAACAAGTATCCTCCGGAGCTCTCATCTTCTAAGCATGTGCCACCCGGTTTTATCCTGGTGTGACATCACAAGTTTAGGTTCCATCCCAGAAACCTTTCACACATTTACATTGTTCAGTTTAGGTAGGATACATATAGAAGGTATACAGGTTAGTTTTACAATTGGATAGCCATATCTAGTGGCCCCTCCTAGCACCACCTCGACTAGTATCAATCTTATACAATGTTGCAGGGTCGCAGAGAGACCATTGGCCCTTGCAACAAATGATATCCCCACATGAAAGGTGAATCCAGATTCGGCAGAATGTGTATTCCCATCTCTGGGACCCTGGACAGTTACCATACTGAGTGTACCTTTTCAAGGCAATGGAATGAATATGGAGTGTTCCCTAATGTTGCCATCTCTCATCACCTAAGCCTGGGAGAGTGCGTTCAGTTAGCAGTTCATTGGCAACACTTGTAGATTTTTCCCCTCTGGTTCTATGGGAACAGTCCTCTTTGTCTGCCTCAATTGAATGGGCATTGTCCTGTTTGGCTGGGTCACGTGCCTGGAGACCACGAAATTAAGCTGTCCTGCTTGTAATTATGAGGATTATAGCCTACTTTTCTGCAGGTGGCTCATTGTCTTGGTAACTGGAACTTTCTGTCTCCACTCGTCCTTGGCTGGGTGCCTTGTCTCTGCACGCCTCTGGCTGTGGTAATCATGTCAGCATGTCCGTGTACTCAAAGCCTGTCTTTCCTGTGACATCCATTTCAGGAACCTATAGTTTCCATATCATTCCTTATGGCTTCTCCATGTTAGTAGCAGTCAAGCATGTGCTTGGGGTTGCAGCTTTGGCAAAGGAAGTGAATATAAAGAGATGTGTATTTGTGTGCGTCCTCTACCTTTGTGAGTCATAAGCATGTGCTTCGTGCCTATATGCAATAAACTAGTGCATGTTTGTGTAATCTTCGTGAATGGATGACTATGTACTTCATGTGTAATGTGGCTACATCGTGATGTCAGTGATGATGTCATTCAACACAGACCGGTCTTGTATCGGTCTCCCCAACTCACTGGCTGTGTTGATTTCACTGAGGCGGCTTTGTTCTTGGAGCCAAAGACAGTACCACAGTGGCTGGAGATTCCCCAAAATGCAGGATTATTTAGCCTGGTTTCCTGATCTTACCCTTTCTCTCGATGTTTTGTGAAAGTAACGGTTCCTTGTCAAAAAGGTAAAGGGAACTTCCCTCCTTGGTACCCCCTTCTGTTTCACAGTCTTTCTTCTCTCCTTAAACTGCCACCTTGGAACTGCTGTTTCCTTGTGTGCTTTGCCTCACTCAGAGTGTGCTCTCATACTCTGCCTTTTATCCCTGTGGTGAAGTGTAATGGAAGTCAGGTGTAAGTGATTGTCGATAATTGCCTGACCTCGCCTGACCATAGTATTGGAACATGTCAGGTACACGGCTCGGGTGTTAGTCTGTTTTCCCTTAGAGCAGGCTGTCAGTGAGAACGTGTTCATGTTAACTAAGGGGGGGGGGTTAGAATTCTTAAATATCCTACGGGGTGGGATGGGGTCAATGTGTTAAAGGGCATACCACGTCTCACCATCCAGTGTCCCACTCCCCGAAGACACCTCACCTAGGTGATCCTCCCGCACTGGTCCACCCCCAGGAACTGGACCCAAAAGCGTTGGCCGTGTCCTGGCCACCTGGATGACAGATCCCCGGAGACTAGTGGGTGAGACACTTTCTAGTTTCTCACTGTTTCCTCATCTTCTTCAGTTTCTACGTCTATCAGCATGTTTATCCCTAAAGTCTTCTTAGTTGTCTTCCTACACTGCGTAATGATTATGCTAAGGACACAAGCTGTCATCAACACTAATATCAAAGCTGCTGCCAGTACTTTCAGTCCATTGGCCATCCATGTTGATATCCATGAGAATATATATCTCAGCCAACCTTCATCTTTTCCTGTGTTTCTCGTTTCTGCCATCATCTTCGTGTGCAGCTTAAAGAGCCGGGTGATGGCTTCTGGCAGCGTCCTGTTGCATTCCTCATTAGCAGGAACGAATGTACAGCAAGAAGACCCATTCTTGGTGCAAACGCCTCTCTCCATGGCTGCGAGGAGGTCTAGAATGTATCTATTGTGGAGGACCATTAGTCTAACTGCTCTCAGCTCGTCCTTGATGGTGTTGAACCCCTTGATGGTTGAGTTGATTGTCTGCATCAGCACCCAATGCATAAACCTGGAACCATTTAGCATTTGTGCTTGTTTGTACTGCTGGAAGGATAGATGCAAAGAACATCTCAGTTCTGCTGAACAGCCTTTGCTCTGGTGGTATTGCATCCTATGCCTTTTCCATATCTGATAAGTCATAGTTCGCTCTTTTCACTCTGGTCAACCCTACCTCTTCTTTCTTTTGCTGGTATCCCTTTTTGGGAACCCTACATCTTGAATGTCCTTCAGAGGCACTACTAAAGCTGGGGTGTTCAGATGTCCAAGTGAACATATTTCTCCCTGTTTGAGTGGCAGCTGCAAGTATGCATTCGACCCGCAGGCCCAATAGTGGTCCATGAACACTGCTGTTCTGACCTTCCTTCCTGGTATCTTCGAAATCTGCTTGCATCCTTGATTTTCTCCGACCTCTACTTTGCCATCATTCGATAACAGCTGCTTCCTTGAGCGGTAAGATGGGCATGGCCCTGCTTCATTTTCTACCCATATGAGCAGTTTGGCACTTGCTTCCCATTCCTTGAGGCACTTGTAATTTTCTTGCTGTACTACTTCCATAGGAACCGTGGGAGAGCATGTGCTTTGCTCTCAACCATTCCTTCCTTCCACCCATCTGTCATGTATGCTTGTCCAGATACCAGCATCTGCAGTCTTTCCCAGCATCCTGGCATTCCTCCTATTTCTCTGGGTCCTGTCTTGGGACACTGTAACGCCTTCTGTGTCACTGTCTGCACTTCCCCCTTACGCGGACCGTCTGTGATATATTCTGTACTTTTATCTGTATTCCAGTAGTCATCTAACATGTCCTGAGTCTTTATTTTAGTTGTCTTCATACAGGAACGTCTTCTTGGACATCCATCTCAGTGTAGCATGATTCCCTTGAAATCGTCCTCTTGTGGTGTATAGCAATAAATGCATGAGGCATTGTGCTCTTGCTGCTGGAATTTCAGTTGTGCGAGAAACCAAACGGTGTCTCACCCGCTAGTCCTCTGGGACCTGTCATCCAGGTGGCCAGGACATAGCCATCACTTTTGGATCCAGTTCCTGGGGGTGGACCTATGCAGGAGTATCACATGGGTGAAGGGGTCTTTGGGAATGGGGGTGATGCAGCCAGTGGCGAGGCACAGTATTCCTCCCATTCCCGTACCCATGATCCCTCCTATTTCATGGGATTCCCCAATGTCCCAACTCCCCCCGCTCTTTCCACACAAACACTGGACTGGACATAGTCAATGTGAAGATGTTGGAACGGCCCAATTGGGCGGGATATGACTTCTCTCTCTACACGTAAAGTATGGCATGCAGTGAACTTTTTACAGGTAACACAGTTCTCCATAAATGCGGCAATATGCACTGCCATATTAGGACAGAACCAATCTTCCCCAATGTGGGCAGTAAGTACCTCTTTGCCCATGTGAGTAGGATAATACGATTGTGCGAGTGCAATTTGCAATGATGCTGTTGGGAGTACTATCTTACTTGTGCTTTCCTGTCGCCACAAAGCATCCGTAGCGGATACTGAACACCCCTTCTTAGTCATAATTCTTTCTCGTCCATCGGAGCCCTTCCCTGAAACTCCATTATCTGCGTGGCTGGTAACGTACACAGATATGTGTTTTTAATGGGGTATCAAATCTGTTATTCCTGAAAAATATGCTGCGTGCTTTGCTTCCGCGTCTGCTGCTTTGTTGCACTGGGAGACTGCATTTTCCCCGCATTGTGTGGGCCTGGCACTTTACGACCGCTATTGCTGCTGGGAGTTGAAGCGCGTCTATGAGCCTGCCCAATAGGGGCATGTGCTGCACCGTGTGCCGTCAGCACGTCAGAAGCCCCTCCTCTGGCATCATGACAGCCCAGACTGTACTGCAGACGTCACGTAGGCCGAGTCTAAATATACTGTAATTTCCTGGACCCTGCATGCTTCTAATGCTAATATGAGAGCCGCTAATTCTGTTGCTTGCGCCGAAGAGTGTGAAGGCAATCCTGCGCTTGCTATTTCTTCTGTTGTACCTTCTGCTTTTAGTCTCAACACTCAAGTGGCTTTTCTCCCACCTTCGGAAGGTCGTCATACTGTTCCATGTATGTAGTACAGTCGTATACATAGTCTCCTTCTTCTACTGGTGCAGCTAAGAATTTCACAGGGTTTACAATTCTGCACCTCACTACCTTGATCGCTGTCTTTGCGATAATGACCTTGTATCCAGATGCTCTCTGTGTTGTTAGCGTTCTCTTGGGTCTCTTGAGAATTGCAAAGAGGGCATGCTCCATTTAAAGCGTGTTGCTACACCCCATGGTAATACCCGCTGACTCCTCTACCACGAATGCAGCAGCAGCCAGAACCTGCTCACAAGGGTAATGTCCACTCATTACTGTGTCTAAACGTCCACTATAATAAGCCAAAGGTTTGTGCCCTAGGGTAATCTTCTGTGTGAGTTCAGCAGTAATCACTACCTCATTGGAGTGTGAGAACAAATAAAATGTGTCCTGGTAGTCTGGGATCCCTAGTACTGGAGCTGTGTATATTGCTTTCTTCAGCTCTTCGAATACTTCAGTCATTTCGCTCATCCATACTAATTTATCATTTAAGGCCTCCCTAATCCCGCTCAACAAGGGTCTCGTATATGTGCTATAGTCAAACACCCAGGCTCTGCAGTATTGCAAAGGCCCAAAAACTGCTGCATTTCTCTCACTGTCTTTGGCATCTACATTCTATGGATCGCCTCAGCCCTTTCTGGAGTCACTTTTTGCCCCTCTTATGATAACAACTGCTCTATATATAGCACATACTTTTGGTGATATTATAATTTTGCCTTGTTCACCTTGTAACCCTTTTCTGCCAACACTGTCAGCAAATATACCAAGTCATTTTGACATTGTTCCTCTGACTTGCTACAAATTAGAATGTTGTCCACGTATTGTATGACTGTGCTCGCTATCTGTATGTTGCCTAGACCCATCTGTAGGACTCTGTTGAAGATGGAAGGTGACTCACAGTACCCTTGTGGGTGGCTCGTGTGTTTTCACTTCGGTTTTCTACACAGAAATGATGTTAAGTCCTGTGATTCTTCATGAAGTGGTACAGAAAAGTAGGTGTTCTTCAAATCTATTACTGTGAAGTGTGTTGCTTCCATTGGGATACTGCACAGAATTGTCACAGGATTCAGAACTAACAGGAATTCTATTTTATAAATTTGGTTCAAAGGACGCAAATCCTGGATGAAACACCATTATCCCCCTGTCACCTTTTTCACCGGGTACACTGCAGTGTTACACTGCGGTTCTGAAGGCACCAGAATGCTTTGCTTAACTAATGCAGCGATCGTCTCATAAATGCCCTTGCCTGCCTCCCTCGATAGAGGATACTGCCTTGCCCTTGGTAAAATAGCCACTGGTCTTAGCTTTATCTTGACTGCTCCTATCCCTTTTAACAGGCCCACGTCATAGGGACTGTTGGTCTGTAAAACACTTGGTACCCGCCCTAACTCTTCCCCGAGGAATGGTGGTGGTGGTTTTCTCAACACAGCCATTCTCTGCGGCACTTCTCTGTAATGTATTTTTACCCAATGTGTAATGTTTATGTCAAACACCACCTCGCTATCTGATTGATCATCTTGGAATAACACTTCATCTGTCATGTCAGTCAACCTGTATCGTTCCCCCACTGAAATTGCAGTCCTCCATGATCGCCTTGTATTGTCAGTCCTATGCAAAACTATTCTCTTGTCTTTCACTATAACTGCCTCGAGTTCTATTGGGATTACCTTTCCTTTTTTCGCATCTCTAGTCTAAATAGGAACTCATTGGGTATGCGTAGCAGCCTACCCTGTATCCCTTGGAACCATGCAATTAATACTTCCACCCCATATGAAAACAGTTCAATGTCCACTGATGCCCCCCCTCTGTACTGTCTGGCCACAATAAGCTTGGATGAGTTCCCTCACATTCATGTAATGAATTGCTGGTGTCGAGCACACTATCCCTTGGTCTGTGAATGAAATGGTCATGTTAAGTCGGCTCATCATGTCTCTATCCACTATATTCACTCGTGTCTGTCAGGAATATAATAGTGGCATAGTCAGGTTGTGTTCTGACACAGAAAGTGGGAATTCATCAGTAAAAGGAACCCAATCCGTGGCACCAAAGAATCCGTGCGTATTCATGGCAATGCCTGTCATTGGGTATCTCCCCTGCCTAATACAGGACCTATTCGCCCCTGTATCCATGAGAAAGGAAACAGTTTTGTCACCTATAATAACCCCTATATGTGGCTCCTCGGACAGATTGAGTTTAACAGACACGATTGAACACATCAGGTCTGTGGGCTGTCCTGTTGTGGATATAATGACATTCCCATCCCAGTGAATGGGTTGCCACCTACATCAGTCGCTCCTCCCAACTTTGTCACGAGAGTCGGCATCGTGGAGCCTGCATGTGTCATGGTCATGATGTTCTGTTCGGCCGGTACCTGCTGTGCTGGTTGTGATTGCTGTATGTGTCCCTGCATCTGTAATGCATGTGTTATGGGCTGTACTGCTGCATTTGCATGTCTTGGGTATGCGTCTGTTGTGCGTACATCTGCACCTGCGTGTGATCTTGAGTGTAATAGTCAGTCTTCTCTGTCTGGTATGTGGGATGTTGCTGCATTCCCCATTCTGAGGCACTTCTGTATAGGCGTGTTACAAATGCCATATCATATCGTATCGTATCATATCATCATATATCCTACCCCTGTATCTGCACACTCATGGTATGTAGCCAATTTGTCCACACACCCAACGTTGCACCCTTAGAGCTTGCCATACAGCCGCTCGGGAGATATTGAACAATAAGCCATCATGTGCCATGTTTTGTGTAGTCACTCCTGGATACCCTGAACATTTGCATACATCATCAGCTACCTCCCCAAGAATGGCTGAGGGTAGACTCTTCATGTCTCCTACCGCTAATGTCCGTCCTGCTGTTAGTCATTCGATCTCATAAATCCACTTGCCAGCTCCAGCAGTTAACAAAGGCAGCTTTCATCTTAAATTATCTTTGTCCATTTGCTGCCATGGTATATACTGAGGTCGCCCACCACCCTTTTCCAATAATGGGAACTGTGTCATTGTTGTCTCTCTATCCTGTCTCCCCATGCCTTTAGTAGTGGTGAACGCCCTTGCCATCTCTGTCCTTTTCCATCCTGGCAGAGCCCTGAGCCTCTGCGCATACAGAGTGATATTTTCTGCGCTCCGCGACACACCCTCTGGATAAGGTAGGTGCCCTTCTCTACCTACATTGTCTTTGCCGCCCCATATTGAGTCTCTGTCTGGGCTTGCATTCCTGGAGCGGCGAGAGTGTCTTCTCTCCTCATCGTCCTCACTCCCCTGTGAATCCTCGTCTGACCCCATGGTCCCATTACTACTGTCACTTTCTCTGTCTGCATCAAAGCTAGGTCTCCTTAATGTGATGTCTTCCCGTTGCTTTCCCTTTGCTTGATCTGTAACTCTGCGTTCTGCACTCACTGAGGGTTCAGCACTCCCGTCTGCCTGTGGGGAAATCGTGCTGTTTATCCTGCTCCTTTATAGTACACCTATTTTTCTTCATATACCTCCCCATCCTCATCAACTAAACGTGGCAAGTCCATCTTAATCTCTACTGCTTTTGAAGAGCACCTTTCTTTGTGGAATCAGAAAAAATACAATATTACGGCTGTTACACCGACACAGGCTTATAAAGATTCCGAGAATCTTTATTACAAAACTGAACAGTATTCAACAAAGTACACAAATAGCTATTTGGCCGTCAATAAATCACAGAGACCACCAGCAGGGTTCAATGTGAGCAGTGACAGAATTTCCTAGCTGGACATCGACGCATTTATACAATTCGTAAAATGATGTCCAGCCCTTTTACAAGTTAATCATACACTGGGCTAGGGTCGCGCCAGGTTCACTTTCCTAATTTACATATCTCGTGCATGCGGTTTACTTTTTTTAATACATTTACTAACACACTCCATTATTCTTTAATCTAACATTTACACTCTTTACATGCTGGTTTAATACAGACCAAACAAATGTTTCACTTATTATATTTGGATAGCATTACTGTCCTTATATACTTGTAGTTTAACTTTGCTAATAATAGTAATCCCCTGCTCCCGAGGTCAACAAAGGACAAGGTCTACATGACCCTAACATATAGCCTGAGGGCAGGTTGGACATTAACTCCCCTACAGAGGTTGGAGAGGTTAAGACAAGAACAAGGACACACGAGACGGCCATTTTAGATTACAGGGTGACTTTGTATAAAACCCCAAAATGGCGGTTTCTAACCTAAAATGGAGGCTTGATTCAAGATAGCGGCTTACATCAATTTCTAAGGTCAAGACCTTGCCGTAGTGAGTTATTTGCGTACAATTTTAAGCAACTTGGCGTAGGCCAATATACATACAAATCGTTTCTAATAAGAGGCATAATTTAATATCCGGTTTGACAAACCCTCCTTTTGGCCTATGCCAAGTGCTAATACTACTTCTGATTTGCTTGCAAGTAACTCCATGCGTCATCGTCCATACACCCCGAATCATTGTAGGACATATCTATTGCCATTAGGTCTGATGCCAGAGTTTCTTTCAACATATACTCTTTGGAGAGCTCCGTTGGGGCGTATATTTTATTCCGTAATACACTTGTTGCTTGCACGCAACATCCCCCTAATACCTAGCATATACCAGGGAGACACTGTGTACAACAACAAAGAAACAGAAAACTTCCCAAGATAATCAGCAGGGCCGAGAACAACTTCCATCCCCATGACGGTAGGAGGTCCCAAAACCATGTACCAAGTTCCCAGTTTCCCTCAGGAACATGTACTTCTGAACTAAGAACATGTAGATTTTGGATGGCCCTAATGATCGTTGGAGAGGAGTCTGGAACGTAAACGCACCAAGCGGACCCCACTAACTTACATACTCCTCCTCGCTCTGCCAGGATGACATCTAATGCCATCCAGTTCTGAAGAGCCACTAATCTTATCGCTCTCTGCTCTAACGTCATATTATAGATTATGTCAGTGGTCCGATTGATGGTTCTCTCCAATACTCTCGCTAGTCCCCTAATATCTTCTGAATTCGTAATTTGCCCAAAAATTGCACAAAGGATTTCATAATATCTCCTAGAGTTTGCGCTGGAGTATCCCCTTTTACACCTCGTCGTGGATGAGTCTTTGAAATTTCTGTAGTACTGGCAATAAATCCCCCAGGTAATAGAATCCCTAAATAACAGGTTCCTTGCCAATCACTGGGCAACCATGGAAATGCCACATTACCGCAAACAAAATAGACAGGTTCGCCTACGTACAGAGGTCTGTTTTCACTAGTCAAATTCGCAACGTTGGCGCACTTTCTAAAATTACCCATTGACCGTGTTCCATTCCTCTGTATGCAGAAGGATACTGAATCGGGGCTATGATTAACAGAATAAGATGGAGGTGTGGCATCCTTATTGCCTATAGGAGCCATTTTGAAAGAGATTAAAGACTGAAAAGGACGAGACAATCTATCAGAGGGCCTAACAGAAGCAACGTTTGGCTTACTTCTATTTGCAAAAAGCGAGCATCCCAGGGGCATCAAAACATTTTTTTCAAAACTATTTAAATTTGTACCATCAAAGTTCCCTGAGATGCTGTCATTCCATCGACCAAAAAATAGTGCTCTAAGAGAAGCGTAACAGGCAGTTGTCAGAGGCAAAGGGTAAAGATACCAACCTAGCCCCTTATCCCCATGTTGGGGTAGATGTGTACAGATCCAGCAATTGGTCTTATTAAAAATTGCATGAGTGGCATTCATTATTAACAAAAGGGTATTATTCTGATAATTCCGTCTATGCAAAGAATCTCTAGGCGACAAAGTATGCGATTGCACAGAAGGAGTGGGAATAACAGATACATTTTCAATAGGTAAAAAGTCCTCTAACTGATATGCTTCTTCCAGATACCATAACCCAAACCCAAAAGTTATTACAAATCCAGTAATTATCACGAGAAGGCAACAATACACTTTGGGGGTCCCCTTACATACTTGATCATTGTCTCTGCTAGTCACATTTTTATCTAAAAGTTCAGTACGAGCGGTAGCGGGTGCAGGCATCGCAGTCTTCAATCAAAAAAACACTGATTGTTCGTTTGCTGGCGACTCCAGTCGCGCGTCTTCTTAATGTCTTTCCCACAACCCTTAGCCAACAGAATCTTCCCGTACAATCGGGCCAAAAAGGCAAGCCCTCAAATGATTTTCTCAATCGCACAGTCAGACCATGCTGTACATTTACTTCCTTGGGCGCAAATTATATTATGCAGTTTCTGGTGGGAACAAAGTGTTGTCACTTCCTCCTGGAAGTGGCGAACGGACGGAAATGGGATCAAGAAAGGATTGATCCGGAAGTTCCACTGTTGGGGAGTGCGGAGACAAGATGGCCGTTTTGTCCGGCCCTGCAGATTCTGAAGCGGTCTCCGATTCTCCCTTGTTGGTTGTTGCTGTTTCAGGCACGCTAGTTGCAGCAGTGGGAAGGGATTCTGTGTCTTCTGTATTGTGAGACACGGGCTGTGGGATCCGCTTGGTGTGCGTCGCATGGATGCAGTGTTTACGACCCGCTACCCGTACGGCAGTCTGAGTGACCAGCAGGACTTGGTCGGGACCCCTCCACTGAGGCAAGTCCAAGGCAAGATGACCTCTCAAAATCCTTTGTGAGGATCCAGTCCTCCGGTCGTAGACTGTGACCAGGACCCTCGTAGTGCACAGGTAATGCCTCTCGCACCTGGTGATAAATTGAAAACAGATTTTTAGTCAACTGGTTACAGTAGTCTGAAAGAAGCACATTTTCTATATCCTGTAATGAGCGACTTTTTGGCATACCCCAAATATTAGCAGGTCTCCCCATTACCACCTCAAAGGGAGAGAGCCCAGTCTTAGTATGAGGGGTTGTTCTCATCGATAGTAACACGATCGGTAAGGCGTCCGGCCATTTTAGCTTGGTGCCAGCACACGTCTTAGCGAGTTTGTTCTTTTTAATGCCGTTGTGCCTTTCCACTAATCCGGCACTCTGGGCATGTCTAGCTGAATGGAACCGCTTGTCAATCTGTAATCCTTTGCAAATTTGTAGGATTACAGTGGCAATAAAGTGTGGCCCATTATCTGACCAGATGACTCTCGGCAGCCCGAACCTAGGAAAAAACTCTTTCAACAGAGTCTTTGCCGTGGTTATGGCCGTTGCATCTCTAACCGGGAAGGCCTCAACCCACTTACTGAAGACACAAATAACAACCAATACATATTTAAGATTGTTACAGCGTTCCATTTCAATAAAATCAAAGTGAATAACCTCAAAAGGGACAGAAGGGCGAACAAAACTTCCTCTAGGAGTCGAGGTACCTTTTCCTACATTGTGCTGCAAGGAAATCATGCAGTTCTGGACAAAATGCTGTGCAGTTTTGAAAATCTTATCATTGGCCCATACACTGTGTAGCATTTTTGTTAATTTCCGCGCACACACATGTGTCGGACCATGAGCCATAATAACCATCATTGTAATGTAGGCGTCAGGGAGTAACCATTTCCCTTCAACATTGTCTACCCAACACCCATCATCATCCAATCTCCCTGCACCCTCGATCCATCTCTTAGTTTCCTCTATGGTAGCATCTGCTTGAATATCTTTTACAGCATCGATACTTTCACCCAAAGTGCAAACATTTACAATTTCTTTTACAGCGTACATTTCTGAACTGAAATCAGTGGCAGTTTGTTTAGCGAAGGCATTCCCTTTTCCTACATCATCTGTAACTTTTTGATGTGCTGAACATTTTATGATAGCTAACTGAACAGGGAGTGCCGTGCTGGATTTTTTTTTTCCGTGCGCGGTCAAGAAACCTTGTTCTTTCCAAAGTCTACCGAAATTGTGGGCCACCCCAAAGGCATACTGACTGTCAGTATATATATTCACTGTATGCCCTTCAGAAAGCTCACAAGCTTGAGCTAACGTATAATTTCTGCGGCCTGCGCAGAGTTATGCATAATTCTCTTAGTTTCCACAACCGTGCTTAAAGTAGTGACAGTATAAACAGCCGTGGATGTACCGGCTGGAAGTTAAAAACAAGAGCCATCACAAAATAGCTCTCCTTGAGGGCTATTCAAAGGCGTGTCTTTCAAATCGATTCTGCCTTTAGTCTCTTGTTCTGTCATATAAAGGCAATCGTGTGATGTAACGTCATCATCAACAGTATTTTGTGAGACAGGTAAAAGTTCAGCCGGATTTAATACGCAACACATCTGAATTTGAATGTGGGGGGCAAACAAGATCAGTTCATATCTCGTCAATCGTGCAGAAGTGAGGTGTTGCGTTTGAGTTCTATTCAATAGAATATCTACAGAGTGAGGTACCATTAGGGTTAACGCATGACCCAGGACCATTCCCTCACTCTGTTTTACAGAAGCAGCAGCAACAGTGCGTAAACATCTTGGCAAAGTGCATGCTACAGGATCAAGGGCGGAGGAATAGTAGCCGCACGGCCTATTCTTCCCTCCATGTTCCTGCGTTAACACAGCCAAAGCACATCCATCACGTTCATGCACAAACAATACAAAGGCCTTATCATAATTCGGAGTTCCTAAAACCGGCGCTGAACACAGCGCGGATTTGAGCAAATCGAATGCTGTCTGGTGTTCCAAGGTCCATGGCAATGGCAAAGAAATGCCCTTCTTTGTCAAAGCCAGCATTGGTTTAATCATTAACGAAAAATTAGGGATCCACAATCTACAATAAGAAGCCATACCTATCAAGTCTCTAACTTCCTTTTGCGTATTTGGGACAGACATACCAGAAATGGTCTTTATTCGTTCAGGTGTCAACCGTCTTCCCTCCTTTGACAGGAGACCTCCTGGCAACAATATTGGAATTTCTTAAGTGAAGCTTTGTGGCCATGTTTTGCTAGAAGACAAAGCAACAACACGGTGCCTATTTACAGGCACTCTCAGAATCAGCAGCCAAGAGGTAATCTAAGTACTGCAGTAACGTGCAAGTAGTAGGCAACTCGAGGGTATCAAGCTGCTCTTTCAATGCCCTACTATAAATACTTGGACTCTCAGTGTACCCTTGTGGTGCACAAGTGAATGTAAACGAGCGTCCACCTAGGGTAAACGCAAACAAATACCTGCTATCCTTGTGTATGGGAATACTGAAAAACGCGTTTTTAAGATCAACAACGCTAAACTGAGTGGCAGAAGTCGGAATCATAGTTAGTATCGTTGTGACATCAGGTACAATAGGAAATTGAGGAGCCACAATTTTGTTAATAGCACGTAAATCAATTATAAAACGAAAGGGAATCGCATTATCACCTTTTTTGTATACTGGCAAAATAGGGCTGTTACATATGCTACCTGTAATCTCCTCAATTACTCCACGATGTACAAAATCAGAAACTATACATTTCAAAGCCTGTTCGCCTTCAACTGAGATCTTATATTGCGGGATGCGAGGCAATTTTACGCCATGTTTCAAAATAATTTGAACAGGTTCAATTTGGAGAATGCCCACATCATTATCATCAATTGCCCATATGCATTCTAGAACATTACTAAATTCTGGCGGTAAAGGTCGAGCCAAAAACGGAGAGGCGAATGATTGCTGAGGTGAAATTGTTAGCCGAATTCCATCTGGAGAACAATGAATGTAATGCCTTCAACAAATTTAGCCCCAGCAAGTTCTCCCCACAGTTTGTGGTAAGTAGAAATGGACAATGTTCCGTGAAGGGACCCAGTGTTATCGGTACGGCAAAGAGACCGGACAAACTACAGGTGTGCCTGAAAACCCTACGGAAATGTTGGACTGCTCTGACAGGGGAATATTTGGAACCCGCAAATGATCAATGGAACATTTCTGTGCTCCCGTATCTACTAAAAATAGATGCTTCCTATTTCCCACCGCCATCTCAACGTAGGGGCCTTTCTGATGAACGGGAATAGGCGTAGGTTCCAAATCCTGCTTCGGGCAATCCTAGCGGAACAGAATATTATCAAAAGGAAGCTCTTCGGAGAGGTACGCGGCAGAAGGGTGATCAAAAATGTTTCTATTATCCACATTTGAAACTTGCTTATCTTGTGAAGGAGGTTGCTGTGATTCTGGTGTAAACTGACCTCTGCCAGGGCCCCCTGCACCTGGGCGACCTCTAGATCGTCTACTATTGTTCCCAAATGACCTTTGCTGTGAGGTCGGACATTGTGTGCGCCAGTGGCCTTCCTGCCGGCAATAGGCACACTTGTTAATGGTTACCGGAGCCAAGGGCGCACTTCCCTGTGGAATGTACTGACCTCTAAATTGATTACCCCCTCTAGGGTTTCTAACAATCTGCTGCAATAAAACTTTAGTTTTCAAGTCACCCCTTTTTTTCTCAAGTTTCTCTTTTTCAGTATTTACACGATTTTCATAGTACTGAGCCATATGCAATACTTCTGATTGGGACTTTGCCTGCCAAGCGCTTTCAGAAGACATCCTCTGTAACTGGATGTCAGGCAGCAATCCACATACGAATTTGTCGACAAACAACCTTTTCCCTGACTCTGTGCCCAGGTCTTGTCCACTGAAATCTGAGAATACCTGCTCGAACCGATTGAAAAAATCGGTAGCACCCTCAGACTTTCCTTGGACACAGGCCGTAAGCTTGTCCCAAATGATTCTTTTTTCTGGGACCATAGTTTTCAATTTTATAATAATTCTATCAGGCAAGGTTAATATCACTTGAGGTGGTCGTTCGCCAGCTGGTCTTTCTCTGTCCAGCCTAGTCATGTT
Source organism: Ambystoma mexicanum (assembly GCF_040938575.1). Taxonomy (NCBI): domain Eukaryota; kingdom Metazoa; phylum Chordata; class Amphibia; order Caudata; family Ambystomatidae; genus Ambystoma; species Ambystoma mexicanum. The sequence goes on along the minus strand of NC_090921.1, from coordinate 1,297,273,660 downwards.
CTCCCATGTATCTCCCAACCAGTGGCGGCTGGTGAGTTTGAAAGTTGGTGGGGCGTAAATTTTCCACGGCAAATTTAGTAGCGAGCGCGCGCAGCGCGCGAGCCCACCCCCCCGCGAAAATTTTTGAAAAATGGCCTACAAAATGTGCAATTTACTGTCCAAAAAACCCACCGAAATATGAAAAAAAGCATTCGGTTTTACATATTAATGGTGGTACACTATTCTTATGTGTGCAAGTGTGATGGTGTATTTTACAGCAGCTTGTATTGAGAATAGCTGGTACTATGGTGTATGCATAAAGAAATTCATTATATAGTCAGTAATGATGGAAACATGTTTGTCATGCTGTTACTGGCATTCACATGTGCTCATCCTCTTACTAAGGTGGGATTTTAGGCATTTCCTGAAAGGGGGAAGTAAGCTAAAATATTACTTTAGTTTTTAACCACTTAATTAATACAACATGTGTCCTACCTTTAATGGCTGTCTGCCTCGCTGAGTTGCCATTGCTTCAGTTTCTTAAACTTGCAACACGTGGAATGCACAGGTCTCAGAAATAGCACATACATATTGCATGGAGAAAATGCAACAGAAATAGTTTACTAAGTTTATTATGTTGAGTGCTTTATTATCAACCAACAACCATAACATCAAAACATACTTCACGTTTCTCACTGTTCTGTCAAATAGATCACTGTAACCTTACACAAAATCCTAACATACATAAGGCCATTGAAACAAAGAACTCAAGGTAACCCACAAAATAACTGCAAATAGCTGGTTTGTAACAGAACATTCACTGGTCAATCATTTTGAAAGTTTGTACACAAATTGTGCACGTCTACTTTTCAGAGAGGCAAATTTATCAATAGTCCGTGTATTGAAGTCAGGGATCTCTTGAATTAGTTGTTTTTCCATGGACAGCATGGCCAAAGCATTCAGACGATCCTCAGTCATTGTGTTTCTCAAGAATGTTTTAATTCGCTTCAGGGTGGAGAAACAGCGCTCAGACTCAGCTGTTGTCATGGGTGTAGTAATCAGAATTTTGAATAACTGCATTGTCTCACTAAATGCTTCTTCGAGATTGTTTTCAACGAACAATTTTAATAAAGAAATTGCACCACTTGAACTACAGAATTCTGGTCTCTCATAAATAATTGAAAGCTCAGTGCGCAGTCTTTCCTTGTTTAACATGGGGTACACTTGGACAGTTGCATTCAGTGCATCATTGGGAAAAGACTGTCCATGTGTTTGAAATAGGTCACTCTGCAACAATTTGGCCCCCTCCAAGTGGCTAGTAAATGCAAAGCGTTCTTGGGCTTGTGTAACTATAATATGACATACTTCTTTAGCCAAGCGATTCAAAGTGTTCATATTTGCATTGCGACCTGAAAAAGTTGCCTCTGATGGAAATTTAGCTTCCAGATTGTCAGTGCCTTCACGTACTCTGCCAATGCACTTGATAAAAGTTTCAGTAGCTTTCTGCACATACACAGAGTCAATGTCTCGTTTCTGAAGCTGGTTATATAAAATGTCGACATGGGGCATTATGTCATTGAACAAAAAAAGGAAGAAAAGGAACTCTTCTCTTTCAGAGTTCGAATGAATCCCTGGGCCTCATGCACAGTAACCCCCTCAAAATCAGTCTCTCTTTCAATAATTTTCTCAAAGCATATACGGAGTGCTTCCCTGTGCCGATATATGGCTTCCACTACCCGAATATGGTAGCTCCAGCGAGTGCAAAATGGTTTTGGAAGTCTGGAATCTAATACCTCATCTAGAACTGCGGTTCTTTTTGGAGAACGAGAAAAAAATGTACAGAAGCCAGAGATATCCAAAAAGAAAACTCGAGCTTGTGAGATTTTTGAAACAGCTTGTTCAATGATGAGGTTAAGCTGGTGTGCATAGCAATGTACATAATGTGCATTTGGATACACTTCAGCTACTTTCTTTTGGACTCCACCAGACACCCCCCTCATTACACTCGCACCATCATATGTTTGCGCAATTACTTTTTTTTTGTGGCAATCTTCAGGGAATACTTTGTCCAATTTTTCCATTATGGCAGTAGCAATGGTCTGCGCACTAGAGTCTTTCAGATCAGAGAATCCATAAAACCTTTCAACAATTCTGTATCGTTCATCAATGTAGCGATAGACTAGCACAGACTGAGTCTTAGTGGAAATATCAGTTGTATCGTCTGCCTGAATAGCCACATAATCTGTGCATTTTAACTGCTCTACAATGATCTCTCTGGTGACCGTGAGCATGCAGTCCAGCAGTTCATTCTGAATTGTTTTTGAAGTGCCCTTGAATACTGTTGCATTTTTTAAGTGTAGTTCCATTGCACTGTCTATGCTGGATACAAAATCCACCAGGCCTCTAAATACACCAGGATTTAAAGAGTCTTCAGTTTCATCATGGCCACGTAAAGCCAATTCAAAAGCACCACAAAAACGCACACAGTCTATTAACTTTGACAAGATGTATCGGTTTTTATCCACATCCTCATTATGCCTCATCACGCTCCGGCGATAGGCATCATCCAACTGTGTTGCAATGTTTACACTCCCCAACATGCGCAGCTGTAATATATTCTCAATATGAGATTTGCACGATTCATGTCGCTTGCTTTTTTCTGACAAATGCTTTAAGTCAGTGACTCCGGTTTTTGTCCAGACCGTTTCACCTCCAAACAGCAGGCAAGGGAAGCAGAACAAAGACCGCTTAGCAATGCTACCAGTAAGCCATGTCTTCTTTTCATACCACACCATGGAAAATGTGCGTGTGTAAGCCTTTCCCCTATCTTTTGCGGACTGTTCAATTTTTACATCTGGCCGATCAGGCCCTAGTCTTTTCACCTCCAGTTTTTCACTGTGTGCGAGTCCGGAAAATGGTTTTGAGAGTAATTGGTCCACTGAATTCATTTTCGGCAACAGTGACACCTGTTAATAAGCAAAATGATTATGTACATGTATATGTGTGTAGGATCATGTAGTCATTGTTAGGTATGCTCTTCAATAACACATAAGTATAATTAGTCGGTACTAGACACAGATAGCGTCTGCAATTATACACAACTCTGCTGTACTTATCATCGACCAGTACAGTTGAGTATAAGTGCTGATGTTATCTATGCATGCATTAACACACATGCCCATTAGCAAATGTGACACCAGCCACACAGTACGTATTGCAGCTTGTTTGGCAAATGAGTACTTATGGAAGAAATGATGCAAGTTTGTTCTGTTAATACTGTTCTAAAAAACACATTGTTTAGAATGTAGGGACATTTTTCTGAATGCGTGACACAACCCCAACCCCTCCCAAGCACTGTGGGAGCAATGGTGAAGATTAGAAAGAAGGTATTCTGATGTTTGAAAGACTGTGGGATTTTACAGCAGTAAAACAAATTACTGTATACAATTAAACTGGAAGATACCAGGACATCATGAGGTAAGTGGGAACCACCACCCAATCCTATCCTCCGAAAAACTGTTTCCAAATGGACAGGTTTGCTTCCGTTGAACCATAAGCAGGCCTTTTTGCATTATATGTATGACTTTCCATTTTCACATGCCACCCTCTCAGCTAGTCATAGATGCCATTCTGTATTTGTAGTCTGTACTGTTCATCAGATTTTCCCCCACCTCATTGATCCCCACAAACATGGGCTTATTTTAAAAATAAATGTAAACACGATAGCTGTGTGCCTTCTTTACTACAGATGAACACAGAGTTGGAGTACCCTGAGCACCAAACCCTACAAAAGACTCATGCTAGCTCACCTCGTTCTGGAGAATGGTCACTGCAATGAACTCCTTCGCAGGCTATGGGAAATCCAAATCCCGGAAGGTGCACTGTGGAGGTTGAAGTGCGATGTTTTTAGTTGCGCAATTGCCCTGGACTGGTTGGATTAGTTCATGTAAGGTGTTGCTGATTTTCTGTAAAGAGAAAGCGAGAGACGGATCTGAGAAAGGGCAACATAGGCTCAGAGCAGTATTAAAATGGTTTTCACACATGAAGGAGAGAGAGTTAAACGCTTGTAACATTGAAGCTGCACCAGAATGTGGAAAAAAGGGAAACGTCTCCTAAACTATCAATAATGTGTCCTTCGGGGGAGAGGGGTCATGGAAAATAGGTTCCCTTTTCTGCAACTGGTTCAGCCAACTAAGTAGACATTGGGCATTACCATTGCCATAAGCGAACACGGCCTTTTGCCCATAAAGCTGCGGTTCATTTTTTTTAAAAAATGAGTCTGCACCAGATTAGCCTTAAAAATGTGTGATTTTTATGAAAATAAAAAACTTTGAAATTAGGAAATATAGGGTAGCAGAAGATGTGTTTTTCATTTTCCTGGGACACTTCAGTATTTAGGTGGGTGGATTTTGGGTGGGGTGTGTATAATGTTTGCTTTTATGACATTGCTGATCATATCAAAGTGGCCTATTTGTATGGATGGGATTTTGCACTTATTACACTAACCCATTATTAAAAATATGATATAATGGAATATTATTATGGCAGTAACACTTTGTATGGGCATTGCCCGAAATGAACCTATTTTGACTTCACTTGTGAGCAGGCAGGATCTGTTAGGACTCTGTATGATCTTCCACGAATGACTGCTTAGTTTCTTGTGGAGCGCTTTTCTCAAGCTGAGGCGGCTTCAAAGCACTGAGCCTATGAACTCAATCCAGTTTCTCAAAATAGGGACGTGCTAAGAAATGCTTCGAGGTTTTATTCAGGATCAGACTCGGACTGGCCTATAGGGCAATAGCCCCATGGCCGAACCAAAAACACAAAATGCTTGTGTTGGCCAGTTTTTTGGGTCAAAGTGTGCCACTTGTTGGCCAATGTGGGCAAGTTTGATGAGTTACTTCACTATGCGGTTAGTAGTTTTGACCAGTGTTGCTGACTAAATTATTCTTTAAAATGCACCATTCGCATCACATTTTATCATCAAAAAACGCAAACACTGTCTCAAAAGGAATGAATAGCCATTTGCACCCGTGGGCCACTTTTTGATTGGTGGCCCAGTCCGACCGTGTCCAGGATGACCCATATTGCGATTCCCCAGAAGGGCGTCTTGTTGGTTAGCGCCACAACGAGCACAGACACTGTCACGCTGGGACCTAGAGGGGTCATTTGGCAAGTGGACAGCACAAGGCAGAAACTTCAGCTTTTGGGGAGCCAGGAAACAGGAGACATCACACACCTCGCCTGATGGTCGTGACTGGCCAGCATAACTGGGCCTGCTGGTCTGTCCACATCAAGGAAGCTAGCACTGCAGCTGTGCTAATACCTACAACGACAGGCAGCTAGTGTTTAGCTGCGAGCAGCCCTGGGGTCAGGGAGTGCATCATTTCATTTCAATTGCAAGTACTACACTGCGCAGCGCTGAGATTTTAAGCCCTGCAACATTAACAACCCAGGTACATTTTTTGTCATAATTGATTTTGGACGAGTTACAGCTGAGCAACAGAATGGTCGAATGAAAATGTTTCATTTTTGCGCGTGTATTTATGTGACGTTTGCTGTGAACCTTTTTGGAGAGACACGTGATAAATATTACAAATTACTATTTAAAAACAGGCCTTCACGCTAATTCCTCCCACTTCTAAGTCCTGTAATAACAGGTGTGTTTTTTTTAAAGACCCGTAGTTTATCCACCCAGAAAATATACAGGGCTAAATTTGCAATGCTAAACATTCGACTCTAGAAGGAAGCAAGCAAGCGTAAGCGAGTACCTTAAGGCGCTATATCAGCGCTTAGAAGCGAAATCTGGCGTGCGTGTCAATCTCGGGGTGGAGAAATGAACCCGGTGCACGTTTTCTAAAATCGGGGTGCCAATAAGCAAAGTCAAGTCACAGGAAAACATGAGGGAGGGGGTTCACAGGAAGAGCACAGCAGAATCCGACAACAAGCCCACCATCACATGAACATCATACATATGAAGATTTGATTTGTTTTTGTTGAGGGAAATTGTATTCAGGTTCTGATTTTGAATATGTTCACTGAGCCCCGATGCGGTTGAAAGAGCCTGAACACAGACACGACAGGGAACAGCCATCGTCATTTCAAACACAGCTATGCACTGCACGCCGTCCTTACAATCTATGAACAACAGCTCATGTAGTGAGCCCCTCCAATGGACCCTTTCAGGGGAGGCCCCCTGTGCCGTTTTATATTTTCGGCATTTTTCGACCAAAAATGCCGAAAATATAAAACGGCGCAAGTCACCAGGGAGAGCCTGGCTGGCAGGGAGAGGCCCTCTCCCTGCCAGGGCTCTCCCTGGTGACTTGTGCCATTTCCCGGCCGTTTTATATTTTCGGCATTTTTTGTCGAAAAATGCTGAAAATATAAAACGGCAGTGCGGCACTATTAGCAGACGCGGGAGACGAGTGGTCGCGGCGGGCCGCAACTGACCACGAACTATCTACAGCCTTGGAGTGTTGTAAATTAATTCACACATATGCCACTCCCCGCTCCAAATACAAACAGATGTGCGTGCTGTTTGTAATCACGCGTTGGTTCTACCCAATTGTTTTATCTCACCTTAATATATAGGGCTCCGAAATAAGTCGCCCTTCTAGAAGGCTTCTAAAATATGTCATGTCATATCAATTCAATGCTTACATGCTTAGCCCCACCACGACCCAACGGCGAGAGACACATATTCTATCTGTCCATTTATCCATCTATCTATCCATCGGAGGGACAAGTGTGCAAGGCAAGCATTAGTTCGTACACTTTGTGGGCGCATAAAACCTTGCCAAGCACACCCTCAAAGGAGGCAAATAATAACACTTGGGGCTAGGGTCGGCTTGCTTTATGAGTCATAAAAATAGTAACGAGGCACGCCGTCTCAGACACGCAGCATCACATTTATTTATTTATTTAGCATTTGTTGCGCATGCACCCACATGCCCTCACAGGGCCTTTGAAAAAGCACAAAACACCCCCCACACACAGTAACGCAAACGCACACACGCACCATTCTCCACTCAAGCATGCACTCTGACACATTCACACACGCACACCAATATCACAGCACAAAGTCACACCCACCCCGCAAACTTGACCGCACTTCTGTTCTTTTTACATAAACTAACTAACGTGACAACACGTGCACTTTAAAAGAAAATACAGCATACACACCCATCTTAATTCATGCTGCCACCGCGGAGGCATCGGATTCTATTAAAGCTGGGGTAGTTTATTGCTTTGAAAAAAGGAAGCTGTGTTGATTTATGGTTTGTATGAAAACAAATCAGACGAGACATTAATTGCACTGTTTTTGAGGCAGGAAAGCAAAAACGATTAAAAGAGTCTGTCCGACTCCCGAGAGAGGCGTGTGTCTTTGTAGATGTTACGCTATACACAGACACAGAATAAGCATTCTTGTGCAAGGGAACCGTTGCCATTTCACTGTGAGCGCTGAAGTTCGGCTTGGCCCGGACTAGCTATGTCGATACGCGCTATTTCTCCGTGGATAGTTATGTCCCGGTAACATACCTGGGCCGGTTACGGTGACATAACGGTATCCTGCAGACGCAGCGTTAATGTTGACAATACTTATTATTCTCAGAGTAGAAGGGCATTAAAGCATTGCAGGGGCAATCATGGGCCGCAGCGACTTCCTACACCCAAGACTCGCCTGAATCCGTCCAGATCTCCGATGTATCCCGTCTGGTTCCATTATAACCTGCCGGAAAACAATGTTACTGGCCTTCGAGGTGGCGGTGGGGGGCAACCAAGCAAATCCGACTTGCCGCATTGCCCCCCCCTCCATCGCCCCCACATACCGAGAAACAGGTACATTGTGTAAACTGGTCCCCAATCCAAGCGCATTTCACGCTGAGCCGATAAATAAACACGAACTGGACAGAAGAAGCAGATTTGCACTGAGCAGCAGCGCACGCCTGCCTGCCCTGGGCCTTTGCGTACTGGTCCGGCGTGGCCCAAGGCAAGGCCCTTGGGCCACGCACGGACCAGGCTAAACAAAACAAGGCTAGGCCCAGGCGGCCCCCGCCGAGCTGACTGCCGTCAACTTGGGCTGGGAGAGCCTTGGTGGTAGCGGGGGGCCCGCTACCACCAAGGCTCGCCCCAAGTTGACGGCAGTCAGCTCGGCAGCAACACTGAACGACGTGTAGGCATTGGCCTACACGTCGTTCAGTGTTGACCTGGCCCTGGGCCGTGGACGGTGGACCACATATTTTGGGCCCGGGGAGGGGAGTGTAAGTAACACTCCCAGTCCCCGGGCCCAGAGAAGAAAACAATGGGGTACTTACCGCGGCGCCGCTGGTCTGTGCCACAGTGTGTTGATGTTTACTCATCGAGGGTCGGGCTAGAAAGAAAGAGAAAAACAGTCAACAGGCAGGGTGTGAAGGCGGCGCAGGCGCACGCACACACCCTGCGCCATAGATACAGTAATGTCATTGGCTGTTTGCCAGCCAATGACATTACTGTATCCATGGCAGGGGAGGGAGGGAATAACAAGTGCAGTGCGCTGTTTGCGCACATTGATTTCATACTGGCGGGGCCACCCCTGAAGCGCCCCGCCAGGCTTCTAAAGAAAGGGGCTAGGAGCTACACGCACTCTGCTATAGAAAAAAAATATACTAAATTGGGACGCGCCCTGGCGCCAGGCCGACCTATACACACTATTGTTTCCTTGCCACAGCGCCCCCACGCTGTTGGCAAGGGAACTGCAGCAGTACTAAAGCTAAAAGAGATTCAATCAGAGAAGTTATCTGACTGAATCTCTTTTAGCTTCTCTCTTTTATTTTGGGGGGGGGCACCCGGCCGCCCTATCATAGCAGCCGCCACTGCTCCCAACCCAGGTATATCATCTATAGTCCTAATCTGCTTCCACAAATCAACTGGCAGGAGTACGGAAATAATAGGTCAATATCACTTAAAGTGAATACCGACGACTGTAAGACCGACTCTATTTCTTTATAGAATCCGGTCGGATTTTTTCTTATATCAGGAATAGATTGCTTTATGGTGTTCACTTCCTGTTTTGAAAACGGGATGTGAACAAACTGTGAAACGTAATGTGCAGGAATTTCTCCGGCTACTATACCTCGTGCAGCATCAGCCGCAATCGCAACTTTCGGGACAAATGTCGGAGGGACCTCTCTCATAGGCAACTGAGAAGTAGGCAGCTCCGAACGCTTACTAAGCAACAGAGCCAAATCAAGCGCTAAGGCAGTCGAAGAAGTATCAATCGAAAAATCTCTCTTATAAACACTCAACAATTCTGCGGGACAACAAATCTTTCTTCTTACACACTCATTCTGCAGGTGCTCTACCATCACCTGTATCACTTTCTTTTGCATTTCTAACGTATACTGACTATATATGTCATATACTTCATCTGGAGTTATCGACATATCCGAAATCCATCTTATCGCGTCCTTTGTACAAATTCATGCTTCCTCACCTTTTAATTCTCGACGAGGAGAAAACCGTTTCTGTAAGTTCATAATACCTAAACAATCACCATCTACTTCCTCGTTCTGTAACTCTTCCAACTCCTTCCTATAGTCAAAAATCCTCTCAACATGCTCATATACCTTCTCCGCAGTATCTCTGGACAACGCTAAGGCGTTCAAATTCCATAACCCTTGTGGGAAATCTACATCATTTAGTCTATTCCACCTTATACTTAAATGAGTCCCTAGTCCTTCGATAAAAACATTTTTCTCAGGCATATCTTTTACATTTTCGAGTGTGGAAATAACATCAGCTTGTTCACCCTTCTCCATACAATGTGTAGCCCAAGCAGTCAATTCACTCCTCTTGTCTGGGGACACAGTATTACGAGTCACAACCCTTGGTCTTGCTCCCTGGTCTACTACAAGCGATGCAGGAAGAGTAGGCACATTCTGAATAACAACAGGTGAAGGCAAGGGGGCAGGCAAAGGGGCAACGGCTGGAAGAACAACTGGAAGAACAACAGGGAGGCCCAGAGGAACTATAGGAGGGGGAACTACAACAGGAAGGGGCAAAGCGCCAGGAGGAGGGACGTATGGAGGTGGCGCGGAGGCACCGGGCCTTCGTTCATGCAAAAGTTTATTAATCAATTCGTCTGACATATGAAAATCTTTTGAAGGGTAGATTTTCTGAATGCCTAATTGAAATGCCCTATCCGTGTTCCTAACTGACTCCAATTGTTTATTTTGATCATATAACCGTGCCTTTTCGACACTCGTCATATGTCAACGCATATGTTTCTCTCTACTCTTTTGTTGCTGCAAAGCTTCTGTTTTCCAACTGTGCAACGCGTCAAATGCTGCAGGCCTAGCCTTTTTCTTTACTAATACAGACTCTAAATATTCTATACGAGGGATTTCAAAACTACCATTGGTTGGCCACCGGAGATTAGAATTATGTCTGGTTTGTCTGTGCCAAAAGTCATTAAATGCTATGCTACCAAAGCCTTTCTTACAGTACATAGTACATGCCGGCGACCCCTCCTGTGGTGCGGGGCGGCTATCTTCCAATGCCCTAAAGCAGGCAGACAATTTCCCAGGCATATCAAAGTTCTGGTGTTACCTGGTTAAATAATTGTGCTCGCGAGTACAATGCTCCAAATTCAAATTTGTCAGGGTTAGATTAAGAATCGGGACACGATTCACCTGACCAAAGGACTGGGAGGCCCGATCGTGTTACTAAGGACAAATCAAAGGACCCACGTGTCTGGTGATTTTCGGCAAATTTACCCACCTCAAATATATGGACCCTCGTCAAGACGTCATCTCAGGCTACAGCTCACCGTCCAGGGATCGAATTGTGCAGTTTCGTCGAGGAATTCACTTCTCGTCTTAGAGTGGCTGGTTCTGTTGGCACCGTCCGATCCCGGTCCGATAGCCGAGCCAACCTTCAATGAGACTAAGTCAATCTTGAAGGTCCCTATTCGGGCGCCATCTGTGGAATGAGAAAAAATACAATATTATGGCTGTTGCACCGAGCAAAGGAAAATACACCGACACAGGCTTATAAAGATTCCCAGAATCTTTATTACAAAACGAAACAGTATTAAACAAAGTACACAAATAGCTATTTGGCCGTCAATACATCACAGAGACCACCAGCAGGGTTCAATGTGAGCAGTGACAGAATTTCCTAGCTGGACATCGACACATTTATACAATTCGTAAAATGATGTCCAGCCCTTTTACAAGTTAATCATACACTGGGATAGGGTCGCGCCAGGTTCACTTTCCTAATTTACATATCTCGTGCATGCGGTTTACTTTTTTTAATACATTTACTAACACACTCCATTATTCTTTAATGTAACATTTACACTCTTTACATGCTGGTTTAATACGGACCAAACAAATGTTTCACTTATTATATTTGGATAGCATTATTGTCCTTATATACTTGTAGTTTAACTTTGCTAATACAAGTAATACCCTGCTCCCGAGGTCAACAAAGGACAAGGTCTACATGACCCTAACATATAGCCTGAGGGCAGGTTGGACATTAACTCCCCTACAGAGGTTGGAGAGGTTAAGGCAAGAACAAGGACACACGAGACGGCCATTTTAGATTACAGGGTGACTTTGTATAAAACCCCATCTTGCTGCACTCCCTACGTTCAATGCTAATGTCTTGCGCTGCTTTACATGTTGGAACGCTTACCTCATAAACTCTGCGGGAGCACCTCTCTGGAAAATCAGGTTGTACTATTATTAGTGTGCGTTGTAATTCTATGCAGTCATGTTATCTAAGAAAAGACATTCAGCAATCCTCAATATACTTGTCAAAATGCACCAATTCAGAAGTTACCTCTCTAACTCTCTAGAGTCTTTACCTTTTATTATTTGTTGGTGAGCTCTCCATCCTGCTTCTACGCAGGCGCGCTTGTTCTGAAGAATGGAGATGAAATGGTAATTTCTGAAGGGAGTAAGGACCACTAGTGTGCGTGATATGAGAGCAAGAGAGCTATTGGGGAAGGTAAGGAGATAGAAACTATCCCTGACAAGAATAGCACAATTGGAGCGTTCCATTAACAATAGAACGTGCTAGGCAAGAACTCCTAACTTTCCTAAACCAAAAATGAGGAACGCCTATATGTGCGTGTGAACACGTGACTAGATAATGTCAACTTCTGAGAGAAAATGTGCCCCCATTAAAATAGGAGTACCTAACACAGTGACTCTGTAACTCTTAAAACTCACCCAACTCTCTCTCTATATATATATATATATATATATATATATATATATATATATATATATATATATATATATATATATAGAACTTGCCACTATTGTGATTCCCCTCTGGACATTATCAACCAAGGTGAACTACACCTTTACACTCTCAACAATGTGCTTGCTTTTTTCACATGCAACCCTAGCTTTGTGCGGAATGTGTGGAATGCTAACAAGAGGGAGACCAAAGTCCAACAGCTAACTATTATGACCCTAGTTAGTTCCGCTGACTGGAATGAATGTAGCACCCAATGTATAATAACTCAAACAACATGCGCACCTTTGTCACAGGGCGGCAGTTCCCTACGGCATGTGTAAAAGGTTGACTGACAGGGGAACAACTTCTCACAGCTGACACGAAAACAAGGTAATTCAGCTGACTGGAAAATGCACGCTGCACCATCTAGTGATAGCTAAACAAGTGCGCACAATAAACATTAAACAGCCAATACTTACGATAAATCTAGGTTGACAAGACAACGAACTCCAAACAGCTGACGGAGATTCAACGAGAATATTCAGCTGATAGGAATGAACGCAGCAACAGTGCCGCGGCAGACGTGAAAGCAACTGCCGATAATGCTGACTGAAAACGAACACTATGGAATACTGTGTTAATGACTGGGAAGTTACAAAGGCTAACTTCAGAGGGAACAATGGTAAACTAAGGTGAAGGATTTCAAGAATGGGCTGAGGAAACTGTGACTGAAGCTGCACTGCGGTAAGCGTACACTGCAAAGCAGACGACGCGAAGCACGGAGCAGGAGCTGGGAGGGGCTTATATGTGCAGCGAGTGTGAAGCACTAGACCATCACTATCACTTCCAATAGGACCACTATGCCACTATTTTAGGTAATGAGGAAGTGCCTTCTGCAATATAGCCTAGACATGGTTTTTCCCTTGTTAGAGACCAAGCATGATAAGCCGTGGTCCACAAATTCTTAGAGGCTAATCTAGGGGCATGAGCATGACACATGTTGTCCTGCGCCTTCAGGTGCGCCTTCGCTACTATACGCTGGAGGTGCAAAAGTGGGATTGGTGTATTCCGCTGCTGCTTTTAATTCCTTCATAGAGTAAAATCCTTTGCTTTCTGTTGTTGTGTATGTTTCCACTGTAGGCGGACGAGGGGGAAGAGGAGGAGGAGGGGGAGGAGGGAGAGCCGAGAGCTGTTCACCCCCGGTGTCCCGTTGGCTCGGTATCCAATTCCACCAAACCGAGTCCTCTCCCTCGTCCTGAAACATTTTCCATATCTCTACTATGGCCAATCACTTGTTTAGTTTACTCCCCTTATAAACTACTTGCAAATAAGTGTTAATTTGTTGCCGCACACATTTGGAAAAACGTCTGTCTTTGGGCCATGACTTGCCATCTGTGTCGCTAGTCCATTCCACCTTATTCCTGCTTATTTTGTCTTGATACCTGGGAGGCACTTGCACAAATGCTGAAGAGCTGTATCCCTCATTTTGTTACCTTCATATAACACTTTATCAATACTTACTTGACCTCAAATCAGGATTTCGATACATCCAATTTTATACAAGGGTGTCGGTCAATAAATGCTACATGAACTTGGCGAATCTGTCTTGTTAGAATATGTTCAGTTGTCAGCATGTTAGATACCCATATTATGACCGTTTCAACATTTTATGAGGACTCAAAGTTCAATTAATAAAATTATAATGAAATAGACCACTGAGTCGAAATTGTGATATTTGGAAACAATCAAAAGTTACCACCCTGACAAGACAATATATGATGCAGAAAGTTGGCGCACTGAGAAAGATACCATTTGAACTTTGCCAATCAATTTTAATCAATACAATATAACAAATCTTTTCTTAGCCTCTCCGGCTTACCACCATAAACACAGGCGTGCTCCACGCACCGCCCCTCTACGGCCCTCCACTCTGAAGGCTCAAATCACAACTCTACTCGTGAGCTTGTCAAGCTCTGCTCAAATGGCACAACACTGGTTTTCAATCAGTCAGCAAACTTTCCAATAAGTTCTACCACATTCTGTTCACTTCCTAATAAACAACCTCACCAGTGATGTCACCAATACCATAGAGGAAGACGTTTCAAAACTCGATCTTTACATACCTATGTCTGCTTCTAAACTGCCCCAAACACAATGACAAACACAACATAAAATATATATGGCTGCCTTCCTGTATCCTAACAGGGAAAACCAAAATACAAAGAGTCCCACAATACAGCTTCCTTCCCTTGCTGATCAGAGTGAGTCACCATAGATGCATGTCAACTTGCTTATGCTCGCCCCTTATCCAAAAAGACAGGCGAAAAACCATGTACTTATCAAAAATATACACATATTTTAATGTCTATCAAAAAATACATCACATTCACAACTGAATTTTCTTAAAAGTAACACATCATTGTGGTCTAGGCACATCATGAACCACATATATCCGTGTATACATATTTACCAACTGGCATAGAGACTGATACTTCCAGAGAAACCTTTTCTATGCCTCCATGTGGGGTATTTTTATGTTTTATATTTTAGCCACCACTATTATTCATGCCCTCCTTAATTTCTACGGGCACCAAGGCTATGCCAACACTTCAACAATGTGTTTCTAGAACCAACATAGAATTAAACATGTGAAATATACATAGAAATTCATCCACTCTGTATATTCTGTTGGTGCTGTCCTCAGGGCACTCAGTCTTTATACATGTTCTGGTATTCTCCCATCACATTTTAGTTTGCCAAAATCTCAACAATTCTAAAAAAACAAACAGACATTGATACTTAAAAACATGGTTTCTATGCTTTTGTGCATCACAAGTAATACATAGCATCTATTCCAACTTCATCTCTATTTTCCATGAAAACCGCAGGGAATTATGACTTTAACGGGCTATTTCTTTTCTCATTTTTACTAAATGTTTGCAAGTTTTGCATATTTCAATTTTCCTGTTACAACATTATTTACACAAAGTGTTTACCCAATTCGCCTCTTTCTACACATTTAGTTTATTAATCCTAAAACGGGAATTGCCAATGTCTGTCTCGCAAAGATTTTTTGTAGACTATGCACTTATTTGTTATCTCGGTTCTCCTTTTCATGAATAGATTCTGCAGGGAACAATTCTTATTCTATGTTTCCCCTCGATTAATGAGAAAGCAACTATCCCAACGATCACACTAAGTAAGAGTTTACCTATTGGGAACTCTGTAATTATATCCCTCTATGATCCTAGCTTCGAAGGATATCTGCTGTGCTTTAACAGCTGGGACGGCGGAGGAATCATCTATCTGGACGCCTTCACCAATCTACTGTGACAAAACGAAAATGCGTTTTGAAAAACGGGGTTTTATTCCTGAATAATACTGTAATTGTACTTATTAGCTCTTGGGGCTTACCTCTTAATCATTCACCCATAACCTCATTATCGGGAAATAGGGGATTACCCACTGCAGACAACGATATTTTCTTGCTGCAAAGTCTAAATGGCCAGAAACGAGAAGAAGGAAAAAAGGAATGATTAGATTCCCTTACACGGTACGTTAGTAAGTATTCCCTTATTGCGTATCCGTCTTACCTCGCAATTCAGTCGTGTCCTTGCAGTAGAGCTCGCGCACGTTGCTCTCGTCTCGGAGCAGTCGAACAAATGATACCTACCCTCCACCGTCTTAAATAGACAGACTCGTTAACTTGCGTACGCACGTAGCCGCATTTGTGTGCCGCTCACGTGACCCGCGGCAATGTTGTTGTAGTGACAATATACCCGAGATGTTTAGCGGGATCGTTGCATGTATTCCTTGGGGGGGAAAAGACGTTTCATGATTAAAGCAGCGGCGCTGGAACACTGCATATATTCCAACACTTCTCTTCCCAAACTACCCTACATTTATATTCATTTTTTATGATGAATAAATAGGGACCGTTCAATGGAAATATTAAGTCCATTCCTTACACTGACTAGGGAATTAATCCATTTCTGTTCGGCCTGTCTTAATTTCAGATCTCTGTTACCCCCTCTCTTTGAGAGACAGACATTGGCAATTCCCGTTTTAGGATTAATAAACTAAATGTGTAGAAAGAGGCTAATTGGGTAAACACTTTGTATAAATAATGTTGTATCAAGAAAATTGAAATGTGCAAAACTTGCAAACATTTAGTAAAAATGGGAAAAGAAATAGCCTGTTAAAGTCATAATTCCCTGCGGTTTTCATGGAAAATAGAGATGAAGTTGGAATAGATGCTATGTATTACTTGTGATGCACAAAAGAATAGAAACCATGTTTTTAAGTATCAATGTCTGTTTGTTTTTTAGAATTGTTGAGATTTTGGCAAACTGAAATGTGATGGGAGAATACCAGAACATGTATAAAGACTGGGGGCCTCATTACGACCCAGGCGGTAAGTTACCGCCTGGGCCGTGACTTTACCACCATGGCGTAAACTACGTTTACGCCATGGTGGTTGGCGGATTTACCGCCCCATTCCGACCTTGGCGGGGCGGTAAGTCCCCAATCCCCATTTACCCTTCCCCATTCCCATTCTTGCCCCATAGGGCATAATGGGAGTGGGGAAGGCGTTAATTATGCCACCGTAAATTACGGTGGCGTAATTAACTCCATGGTCCCTTAGCGCCATGGATTTTAACACCTGCTAAAAGCAGGTGTTAAGTCCGCCATGGCGCTAAGGGACCTCGTACTCAGGCGGTAAGGGTCGGCGCTGTTAACGCCGCCGTAAAACCCTTACCGCCTGAGTCGTAATGAGGCCCTGAGTTCCCTGAGGACAGCACCAACAGAATATACAGAGTGGATGAATTTCTATGTATATTTCACATGTTTAATTCTATGTTGGTTCTAGAAACACATTGTTGAAGTGTTGGCACAGCCTTGGTGCCCGTAGAAATTAAGGAGGGCATGAATAATAGTGGTGGCTAAAATATAAAACATAAAAATACCCCACATGGAGGCATAGAAAAGGTTTCTCTGGAAGTATCCGTCTCTATGCCAGTTGTTAAATATGTATACACGGATATATGTGGTTCATGATGTGTCTAGACCACAATGATGTGTTACTTTTAAGAGAATTCAGTTGTGAATGTGATGTGTTTTTTGATAGACATTAAAATCTGTGTATATTTTTGATAAGTACATGGTTTTTCGCTTGTCTTTTTGGATAAGGGGCGAGCATAAGCAAGTTGACATGCATCTATGGTGACTCATTCTGATCAGCAAGGGAAGGAAGCTGTATTGTGGGACTCTTTGTATTTTGGTTTTCACTGTCCTCACCCACACAGCCCCTAAAAAGAGGACTTTTGTAGCTCTTTGAAGTTGATCCTAACAGGGAAATACAATAAGTCTTGTGGACCCTTTTCTATAACGTCACCTTATAGAAATGCACCTCTGCAAGGTAAATCAGGAAACCACCTTTCGCGATATAAGGGAGCTTCTTCTGCTAACCAATATACCCAGGTAAACCATTTAATAATCATCAACTTCACCAAGAGATGCCAAGCAAACCTTTCACCTCCATTTGCCATGTAGCTGAGTCTATACTTACACTCGTGATCCACGAAGTCTTTCGGACACCAACTCTCTCAAAACCTACCACTCTGCCATTCCGGTCTGATAGGTGTCCCACAGGGAGCGGGCAGGAATTTTCCTCCAAAGGCAGCTCCTGTCAGCCGTCTCTTCATACACGTGTGATTTTAGATATTGGTTACCGTGGGTTGCCTCATAGCCCCTCGGGCATGCGGCGGGACAAGACGGTTACTCAATGAAAAATCCTAGCGACCTTCCTCTACTACTAGTTTGTATAGCTGTAGCCAGGGCCCTCTAGCAGTCACCAAACTTATCAGCCGAGAACACTTGGGCCATCAAAGACTCCCTGCCACAAGAACAGAAAACATAGCCATGGGGCAAAGTCCCTGCCTTTTATTAGCAAACAAAATGACAGGGATCACACCAGAAAAACAAGTATCCTCCAGAGCTCTCGTCTTCTAAGCATTTGTCACCCGGTTTTATCTTGGTGTGACATCACAAGTTCAGGTTCCATCTCAGAAATCTATCACACAATTACATTGGTCAGTTTGGGTAGGATACATATAGAAGATATACAGGTTAGTTGTACAATTGGATAGCCACATCGAGTGGCTCCTCCTAGGACCACCTTAAGTAGAATCAATCAACAAAGTTGTAGGGTCACAAAAAGACCATTAACCCTTGCAACAAATTATATCCTCACGTGTAAGGTGAATCTGAATTGGGCAGAATGTGTCCTCCCATCCCTGGGACCCTGGACGGTCCAGACTGAGTGTACCTTTTGAAGGCAATTGGAAAGGACATGGAGGCCACTAATGTTGCCATCTCTGATCACCTAATCCTGAGAGTGCGATCAGTTAGCCGATTGTGGGCAAACTTGTAGCTTTTTCCCCTTTGGTTCTATGGGAACAGTCCTATTTGTCAGCCTCAATTGAATAGGCATTGTCCTATTCGGCTTGGTCACGTGTCTGCTTGCCATGAAATGAGGCTGTCCTACTTGTCGTAGCTTGATTTGCTGCAGGTGGCTCATTGTCTTTTTAACTGGAACTTTCTGTCTCCACTCGTCCTTGGCTGGGTGCCTTGTCTCTGCACGCCTCTGGCTGCGGCGATCATGTCAACATGTCCATGTACTTGAAGCCTGTCTCTCCTTTGCCATCCATTTCATAGACCTATAGTTTCCATATCATTCCTTATGGCTTCTACATGTTAGTAGCAGTCAGGAATGTGCAAGCTAAATATATGAATACTTTATATCTTGTGGTTTCAGTTTTTGGCAAAAGAAGTGAATATAAAGAGATATGTATGTGTGTCCATCCTCTACATATGTGAGTCAAAAGCATGTGCTTTGTGTCTATATGCAATACGTTAGTGCATTTCCATGTAATCTTCATGAATGGATGAGTATGTATGTCATGTATAATGTGGCTACGTAGTGATGCCAGTGATGACGTCAGTGATGACGTCATTGATTTCTGGCTTTGCAGTCAGTCTACTTGCTCGATCTATGCCATTTCCACATCGTCCAAATCATCAATTGAGTATGGATGAACGGCTGTCTGAGAGAATAACACTTCTCACACTTGCGATGCATCGATGATTGCAGTGATGGGCCTAAGAGTGAGGCACATCTGTCATTTCTCTGCCTTCGTGTTAAGAGTCGTGTGGGCCTTACCCCATGGGTGGCAGATATATTTGGCTGCATCTTCATGACCCAATTGCTTTTGGATTATAGATTCTCTGGACCGAGCAGGAGTTCCACTCCCTCCCACTGTACCTTCTCTCTAAGCAGCTGGGCCATATTATTACTCCTGTGCTTAATCTCTAAATTGTGATAGCTTGTTCTTCAAGACTTAGAATATGGTCAGCTTGGCGTGGGTAGATACAACATAGATGTCCTTCACTCAGCCAGAAAGTGCAATCGTAGGAGGCAGTCTCTGGCATAATGGGGGCCCCTCCAGCACATGTCCTCGGAGGGGGCTCCACTTGGAGAAAAGAAAATGCAAACAAAGTCAAACTTTTTTTTAATGTTTCTTTTTTAATTCACTCTGTGTTCATAAAGAAATTATTTCTGTAAAAGAAATAATTTCTTTATGAAGGCTGAGGGACTACAAAAAGAAACTTTCTTTTTGAAGTCTGAGTGCCCGACCCCCACCCCATGACATGGAAGACCCTGGGCTAGAGGCCTCCATGTCATGGGTTGGGGGAAGCCCTAGGACTTCAAAAAGAAATTGTTTCTTTTTGAAGTCACTCTGCCTTCATAAAGAAATTATTTCTGTTATGGTTCGGTCCTTAACGGAAATCATTTCTTTATGAAGTCAGACTGACTTCAAAAAGAAACAATTTCTTTTTGAAGTAATAGGGCTCTCCTCAACCCCATGACGTGTGCGTGTGTGAGTGTATCGTGAAAGAGTGCACACTTTAAAGTATAGGTGGCTGCCTGTATGAGTGTATGGTGAAAGGGTGCCCACAAATGTATGGGTGGCTAGGTGTGTGTGTACTGTGAAAGGGTGCAGACTTAAATGTTTTGGGTGGCTGGGTGGCTGCCTTGTTGTGCCTGTATGGTGAAAGGGTGCACACTTAAATGGATAGGCGGCTGCCTGTGTGAGTGTATGGTGAAAGGATGCACACTTAAATGTATGTGTGTGTGCCTGGGTGTATGCCTTTATGATGAAAGGCTGCACACTTAAATGTACGGGTGACTGCTTGGGTGTGCCTGTATGGTGAAAGGTTGCACACTTAAATGTATGGATGGCTGCCTGGGTGTGCCTGTATGGTGAAAGAGTGCACACTTAAATGTATGGATGGCTGGGTGTGCGTGTGTGTGTGTGTATATGGTGAATGTTGTGTGTGCTTGTGTTCATGGGTGCAACAAAACCTACATTTCGGGGGGCTATCCCTTCAAATGTTGGAGAAGCGCTAACTTCACAGGCAGTGGGGGAGGGGCAAACTTATTTGTGTGGGGACATCTAACTTCTTTACGCATTTTAATGAGACTATTCTAGTGCAGTGTCAATGTTACAAGTGGTTAACTCTCTCCTTCACGTCTGAAAGCACCTACTTATGGACTGCTGTGAGAATGAGCAGTCTCCTGTTGCCTCTCTACCCTGCCAATCCTGCCAATCACTCCGCTAGCTTGCAAGTACTAAACCCACATCACGATTTCAATTGCCTAAAAAATGTGGCATTTGAATGCAGTTACTAATAGTGAAATGCTTTACATTACTAATTGCTGGTCCCTTGGTAACAGCGAAACCCAGGCGCCGTTTAACATCTGTGTCCTGTTTGGTCTGGGAACTGCTCTCAAAGTCAGCCAGGTCGAGTCAACATAATCCAAAATTTCACGGTGGGGGGACTGAAGGCCAGTCAACACAATGATGTTGTGCCACTACCTGTGTTTAATGCCTTGATTACTTATTGGTAATCTTCATTACTCCTAGCCCTATTCTTCCTTGTCACAGTACTTGTGTATGAGGCAGTACTTGTGTATGAGGCACTTTGCCTCATACACAAGTACTGGGATGAGGTAGAGGTACATGAAGGTAATGCCTGATTTAGCTACATGTAATCTTCATTACTCCTAGTCCCACTCTTCCTCATCCCAGTGTTTACCTACAAGGCAAGAAGCCTCATACGTAAGCTCTGGGACAAGGAAGAGGGACGTGGAGGTAATTCTGGGCCAAGGAACTGATTTTGGAGGTTAGGCTAGGCGGTGGGAGGGAAAGGGAATATGTGGGGGGCAGGATTGTGCAATAAATCATAATGGTTGTCCATGTCCGGGCTAAGCAGGCATGATATTTGGCATTAGTGGCTAGAGAGGCATTTTGGTGCTTCCAGTCTAGTCAGTCCTCAGTTTGGTATGACTTTTTTTTAACTGGGCATTTCTGATAAAGCAGTCCTGCTAAGTGCAATTACCTGGCTGGACTGGGATTTGGGTGCTGCCAGTCTAGCCATTTCTTAATGTGGCATTGTATATTTTTCTGGGCATCTGTGATAAAATGAAATGATATGATATAAGTCAGTTAAAATGTGCCTGTACACAAGTGCTTTCAGGTGCGACAAAACAAGGGAGGGAAGATAGAGGGAGGACAAGACAAACAATCTTACTAGGACTTGTGTTATTCAGATTGTGCAAGTACAAGAACGAGAAGGGCAAGGGTAAAAGGGAGGGGAGAAGTGCACGGGAGAGGGGAGGGGAAAACAGGGCAGTAATGCTCGGAGTAAGTGCAGCCAGGGCAGAGCAGCTCTGGGTAGTGCAAGGAGAACAAGGGACTGTAGGGTTCCAGTTACAGCCCTTAAGTGCGTGGCAGGCCCGGAGGCAGTGCAAGGGTGACTGATCAAGTAAGAGCCTGGACTCAGTGAGACTCTGAGGGTAGCCAATCAACCAGTCAGTACAGCACACAGGTAGGTCAGGTAGGTCAGCAGTGGAGGGAGAGAGAGAACGCAGAGGAGAGGAGAAGAGGAACGTTTTGAACTGCTTCCAGAACTTCAGGTGGTCCGCTCAAGTTTGAGAGGGGCAGGGAGGCCATTCCAGAGGGAGGCACCTACAGAGGAGAAAGATCTACTCCCCACTCTCTGCCTGGAGAAGCGCCTAACCCTTAGAGAGTTGGAGGTAGCTGAGCGAAGGGCTCGAGAAGGAAGGTATTTTGGAAGAGAGTGTTGGATGTAGTGCGTGCCGCTGTCCCAGAAAGACTTGTGGACAATGCAAATGGTCTTGAACTTGATCCTTGCAGCCACTGGGAGCCAGTGGAGATATTTCAGGGCTGGAGAGATACGATCCATGGGCTTGAGGCCAAGTATAAGTCTTGCAGTCCTGTTCTGGATTAGTTGCAGAGGGTGGAGACTAGAGGAAGGCAGCTTGAGAGAGAGGATCTTGCACTAGTCCAGCCTTGAGGGAGCCATGGCTTTGAAGACAGTGAGCTTCTTGGGGAAAGTGAGAAAGGGAAGAGTCCCTTTGAGGAGGAGCAGCTGGTAGTGGGACTTCTTGGCGACATCCGAGATGTGAAGAGAGAAAGAGAGAGTGGAGTCGAAGTTTTTTTTTGCCTTGCAGGAAGGCAAAGGAAGAGGGCCCAAGGCGGGCGGCCAGAGTGAGAGAGGGAAAGCAGCAGGAAGGGGTCCCAATGAGAAGGATCTCTGTCTTACAGGCATTAAGGCAGAAATCGTTGGGGGGGCACCAATCCTGAATCGTGGATGGATAGTCAGGAATGAGCAAAAGAGGAGAGGAGCCAGAAGGAAAGCTGAGTGTCATCCGAATAGCACTGAAAGTTAGAGAAGGTAGAGATCAGGTGGGCCAAAGGGGCCAAGTAGAGGTTGAAAATCCAGGGCGAGAGGATAGAGCGCTGGGGAACGCCACAGGTAGAGCGAGAGGTGGATGAGAGAAAGGGGACAAGTTGGACCTGGGAGGGGCAATCCAAGAGGAAGGAGGTCAGCCATTCCAGGGCCAGATCCATGATGCCCAGGTTCTCACATAGTCGATTGATCAGGATGGCGTGGTTGATCATGTCGAAAGCAGAGGAAAGATCAGGGAGGAGGAGGAGGACAGAAGGAATGCTGGAATCAAGGTTAGAGATCAGATCTTCACAGGTGTTCAGAAGACGAGTGTCCATGCCTCTGACAGCTCTGAATCCAGATTGATGGTCATGGAGACAACCAACAGATTCAGTGTGGAGAGTAAGCTGGGAAATGGGCAGCTTTTCCAAGAGTTTGCCCAGGAAAGGGGTGATGGAGATTGGGCGATAGTTTGCCGGGCAGGTAGGATCTGCACACCGCTTTTTGAGGAGTGGGTGCACAAGAGAGTGCTTAAAGGGAGAGGGGAAAATTCCAGTGGCGAAAGAGTGTTAAAGAAATCGGCCAAGGCTGGAGGGAGGGTGTCAATATGGTCCTTCATGGTTCTGGAGGAGCAGGGGAGCACCTGTTTGGATCACACTTTCATAGATCGGACTTGTCTAGAAACCTCATCAGGTGTTGTCAGAGAGAAAGAGGAGAAAGGAGGAGGAGAGGTAGCGATGGCCAAAGGGGGGAGGAGAGAGGAAGAGGGAGAGAAAGAGGGGATAGAGGACAGGATGTCCTGAGTATTAGCAGATAAGTGAGAGGCCAGAGCTGTACAGAAGGATTGGGTGGGAACAGGAGAGGTAGAGACCGCAACAGGATTGACCAGTTCCTTGCAGATTTTAAAGAGTTTGGCCGTGTTATAAGAGCCCACAGAGACGCGGGCTTGAATGTGTGCTCTCTTCTTGATGAGTGTTATTGCTTTGACTGGCATTTTGGTGCAACCAGTCTAGGTATATCTAAATGTGGCCTGGCATGCTTTACTGTAATGTTATTATGTGTCTACACTGGTATACATTGTGCAGGCAGTTGGACATGTTTTCAATATTGTACAGAATTTTTAATAGCAAAGCATTAATGTTCCTGTGCACTGCTGGTGACTTGCATGTTTTGGATTAGTGTTACCCTACAAAACAATTGCAAACACTCTGGCTTTTTAGCCAATTTGTCGCAGAAAGTGTGCTGTGTATTGCATTAAAACACATATATTTATATCTTTCTCCTAGTGGAGCGTGCGGCATACCCCTTCAGCAGCACGTTTGTGCGTATTGCGCAAGCATGATAATCTAGGCCCAGAGTGTCGGGTGACCCGTGATTTGTTGCCAAGTTGGGGGAGAGGGCTCCTCAGCATGGCTTGCAGGGGGCCCCCCACATTTTGTGTTACGCCACTGGAGCCAGTATCAGAATTTATGGATCACATTTTGCCAGTGGGCTTTGGCAAAGACCCTGCATCCCTTGAATTGTCTTCTAGATGATGTCCTAGCATTTGTCCTCCTCCCAATCTGATATTCAGGTGGGCTGTTGGAGACCCCATTTAGTGATAACAAGAACCTTTTTCTTAACCGTATGTTATTTTTAACTTTCATTTGGTTTCACCCTGTTAGTAGAGCCCGACAGGTTTTGCATTCGAACGTTGTTCTTTTTAGTTTTGTCATACAAGTGTTTTACAGTCAGCTTCCAGTGTCTTGACATTAAAATGGAACTAATGACCTGGAAGACAGTTATTTTCATATTGCAGTTAACTTCTGCCAAGAGGATAACTACATTATCGGTGCCTCCTGCTACTAAACTTACTTCTGTTTTTTAAAAAGACATATTTGTCATTAGAATTCTAGCCTTCATTTTTACCAAAATTTCTGCCAGATTTGTATATGAACCAGGACATATTTCTTGCTTCATGTTTTCCTAAATTGGCCCCAGAGCTGGATTAGACATTACCTGTTTTTAATAATTGTGATGGGTGCTCACCTGGATCCAAGTTTCACCTGGATGTCATAATGGCTAAACATAGTTCTCATAAGCGCTCTGTTGCATATGGTGTCATTAATCCAAGCAAACAAGTGCCTATAACATTTTTCTGGGTGGGTGGTCTCCTGTATTTTATAATGATATGCAAGGGTGACCTCTTCCTCTCCAGGAAGTTCAGGTTGGGATCTAAAGGCAGCGGTGCCTAACTTATTTTACTCGCATCCAGTCAGCCCAAATCCTCTCCCGGGATCTGAACGTGGCTCATCCTGCCTTGTGTATAACCCAGTCTGCATGGATCCCCGCAGAGATCGGGAAAATGCCAGGCTTTTCTCCAGGCTTAAAGTAATACCTCAAACCAAGACTGGAAGCCTTATTCAAGTTGGAATCTTTACTCCTGTGCTTCATGTGTGTGTTCAAACATATAGATCTTCCCCAAAGATCCAATTAATGTTAAAATAAATCTACAGATCTAACCTTAGAAGATACATTTGAATAATTACTGAAGGTAGACCATTTTTGCATACGAGTCTTCAGATGGAAAATACTCATTTGAGGCATGAAGCTCTGTGCAAGTTATTAATAGAGCCTGTTTCCTTTATTTGGTCTGCTATATAATAGTTGAGTTGTATGAATGAGGATAAGCTGGTCCATTACTAAGGGGAAGCTGTTCACCCATGACTCATCTTCTTGGGGGTTCATGTCCACCCAGCTGGACAGGTGGAGGCACTAGAGCATGTATACCATTCAAGGCACTAGGCAGGACCTCCACACTTGCTAAGAGTTGAGATTGCAAAGATAACTCAGGAGGGCATAGCTTGTAACCCTCCTCCTGGGGTTCATCAACAGGTTACACCAAACCCCCAAAAGCAGGACACCCATGGTTACAGAACCATATGGATTTAGAGCCAAACCAGTGCCACCTACATTCCAACAATGCCTCACCTGAGACATTATTTGCATAGCAGCCATGTCAGCTACTCCCCACACATTATATAGACAAATCTGCTTTGGTTCTGAGATGTAGGTCGGATGCCTAATTGAGTGGTCTACTTCTTTAAAGAGCTAGGGGGTAAACTTTGGTGTCGGTCATTTCCTGAATGCGTTATACATTTGAA
The DNA here is from genome assembly GCF_040938575.1 of Ambystoma mexicanum. NCBI lineage: Eukaryota > Metazoa > Chordata > Amphibia > Caudata > Ambystomatidae > Ambystoma > Ambystoma mexicanum. Next base: position 1,297,247,489 of record NC_090921.1, on the reverse strand, counting down.
ATGAGGTTGGAGGTAGGAGGGCTGTCATAGGAGTCGGTACAAGTTAAGTAGCATAGTAACTCTTGAACTCCTAGACCTTAGCCCCCTTTCCTTCATCCCCTTTTTTCGATCTTTATAAGCAGAGAAAGAAAGGTATTGAGGCATGGGAAGGTAGCAGGCGCGTATTGGCAACCCTGTGCGTGCTCTGGGCTCCCCTTCCAGATTTTTGTATGCTCTGAAAAACATGTCCTGCTCCCCTGACCTGCATCCAGGATAATAGTAAGGAGGAAGTGGGAAAAAGAGAGTCTAGTCCTGTTAGTCGTAATCTCTCGTGCATCTCATTAAACATATTACTCCAGAAGTCAGCTGTTGTACCTGTTTGGACACATGAAAGATTCCTGAACTGGCCAGCCATGTCACCATACCTGCCTCTGTTTCTTGTCTCTGCTTTGACAGTCACATCTACCAGGTCCAATTTAAATGCCAAGATCCCTCATGTCTACTTGTCCATTCTCAATTCTCCTATACTGTCTTTCCAGCACTCCAACCCTCCTCTCTGCCCATTCTCACCCAGAGTGCCCCTCCAAACCTCAGCTATCACTCTTTTATCTACAATCTGCAGCCTCCAATGCCCGTTTTGTCTTTAGACCTGTTTGCCTAAATCCCCCCACCTCATTTCTCAGTATCAGAGTGTAACAATTCTGCTGCTGAAATCTGCTGTGCTTGCATTGTGGGTGGCAAAGGATCATGTTAAAGGCGGGAGGCATGATGTGGTAAGGTGGAGGACGCAGTAACAGATGGATGGGTATACAATTCCAATTGACTATGTTAGTAGGGATCTGGGGTCCTCTAAAACATCCATGATCCCCTTTCCTGCCGCCAGGACATCACACGAGTCTGCAAGAAAGGGAACTTAGGACTAGAAGTACAAGAGTCAGTGCAGTGAGTTCCTTGTACTGTTGCTCTATTGGGAATGTTAGAAAGAGCAGCCAATATGTGGGAGGCGGAGGAGTGGATAAAAGCATGTGGACGAGGTGTGAGCAATAGTGAAGAAGCTGCTTTGACTTTCCCTCACTCGCCCTTGACTCTCCCTTACCTACTCTCTGCCTTGGCTTTCCCTTCCATAATTCTCTTCCTGTCTCATCTGTTCAGAGTGTGGAAGGGGAGCAGCATGAGAAAGCAGTGGAGTTGCTGAAGGCCGCGCAGGGCACAGTGAAACTAGTGGTGCGCTATACGCCAAAGGTACTGGAGGAGATGGAGGCACGTTTCGAGAAGATGAGAACAGCACGACGTAGACAGCAACAGAACAGCTACTCGTAAGTGGCCTTCCTGCTAACAAGATGATGGGGCTCACATCCCACGGTCACCTGTACCACATTGCACTACAGCTACAACACTCCACACAACACTCCTCAAATCAACACCACCCTGCACTCACCAACACTGTGCCTTGCATTCTCACCCCCAGGGTCCACCAGCTTTCAGCCCACTGCTCACCAAACCACCATCAAGGACCCAGAACCTTATGCCATTTTAGGATGGAAAAATGGTTCCCTTCCAGATGACGAAACCTTATAGTCATCGCAACTTTCCCTCCCCTAATGTTTGCTGAGATGGGCAGATGATCTGTGTATCAGAAGCAGCCTCGGTTACTGAGAGGAGAAGAGAGGAGGCGCGACTTGATTACATCCATTGGCTGACGGGTGCACGCATTAAGGTGCTTTTCTCGATTCCTCTGCCCCTGCTACAGCCATCCAGAGTGGCATGATGGTGGTGGTTATTGTGGTGCAAGCCACCACAGAAGTGACCGAGACGGCTTGTTGGGACGAGTGGCAGAGGATAGTGCAGAGGTTATAGCGGTTAGTCTGGAGGAGAGGTACCATTGTATTGCACCGTGTCGCGCCACGGGAGCGATTTTCTAAATTAGTGTGAATTAGACATAAGGGGTGTGGCAAATCCTTGGCCGAAGCGGCTCCATCAAGTGGCACCTTGGCGGCATACCAATAGCCCAATAGCATTATGCTCCTCCTATATTGGTGATTCACCACATAGATTCATGGTGAGTTAATAGTGGGAGAAAAAGTGCACTTAGACATTTCCAGACCCCTTAATTGGTAACTCTAAAGAGCTTCAAGAAGGAGTGAGTGCGGGCAGTGCCATCCATAAAGGCTGTGGCTCTAGCGACTAGCAGGTGCAAACTGAACAGCGGGCTGAGGTCCGCTAATGCGATATTTGGCCTGTGACTGGCTCTTCAATTGAAGTTTGTAGTAGTAAGATTGAACTGTGGTGCAGGCAGTACCCACTGATTTGGCAGGGCTGCTACTCCATTGACTGGTCTGCCACTTTTTTGTATGGTGGCCACTGGTGGTGCAGTGGGGCTTATTGCTATTTGGGAGGGCCGGTGGACCTGTGGCACACTGATCTGGCATACAAACAACATCTAAATCCCTGCATTTAACAAACTGTCATTTTATTTACAACATTAATGACAAAATGGCAAGGCTTACAAAGCAAGAGGAAAACTGCTAAATTGCCACCTCTCTGTGCATATTCTTTGCGCAGTCAAGGGTAATCCCACAGGTCGACTGATAGAAGAAAACAGGTCATGCACAAAAAGCACACCCTAAGCAGGGGGTCACAGACCTCATTATTGAAAGGATGAATCACCTAGTGGTCACCTAAGAACGCATCGCCACTGGCAGCCATTTCCAACAAAAACAAGAATGTGACATCAATGAACCGCAAGAGAGACAACTCCCGGAATATCTCAGATGAAAACAATAAGCCTACGGAACTTGCTGGCATTCTAGATAAATGGCTACAATTTCCTGAGCAGATTGTCCCATATAGGCCAATAACGAAAGGTGCAAATAAACCTGAACAAGGGGACAAAGTTCAGGTGATTTGAGGGCAACAGTCAAAAATGGATATGGGTATACAGTGTAGACTGACTATGACCAGCAAATCTATCCAGATGACAACAGAGAATGTAGACCCAAGGATGACGTTTGTGCCCACTCTTGACAATGGGCCGATTCATGTTCCTCCACATACCCTGGCAACAGCCAAGGACCTATTAGGTCCCGCACAAGTTCTGCATGAAGATAGCCATGTTGCGTGTGCTCATAGTTATAAACAGCACTATGACAAACCATTGAAAACTCCAGCGTACTATCCACGATGCATTTGTATTGAGGAAATCGACCCTAACAGTCATAGTCCATTCTTGAATAGAGGAAATCTGATGCAACTGTTCCAACAAATTGAAGGGCTGTCTGCCATGATGTCGCAAGACATTGAAAGGGTTGAACTACCCATATTACATAGTCAATCTAATTGGGTGGTAATAAAGTTTGTCAGTCGTATGGTCGTGGAAAGTCTTATGCAATTCACGGTGGAATTAGACACTATAGGCTGCTGCATGCAACTATATTATGGCCCTGTTGAGGAGGATTCAGTTATGACCCTGGTGTATACCATGGGGGTTAAAGTAGCAATTAAATCTGCATTGCCAAATAAGAGGCTTGGCTACCATGGTCAACAAAACATCTAATCGACACAGCATACTTTGACCAACCAGCGTTGGGCTTCTACAGCTGTAGAGCCTTGGTATTGACCATTGGCCTGCTCTGAATAAGGGCTTGTCGTATCCTGGAGCACAAGTGGCTATAGATCATTCACTACACAATTAATAGGATATGCTGCGCTCGCCACGACCGACATATTTATGTTACAAGAAACCTGCTTGATGATGACCTTTTCAATGGATAGCTACCAAATATTTTTCCAACCTGCGATCAGAACTTTGAAGGTGAGACCTAAAGGTGGCCTATGTATAGACCTTAGACAAGGCTACGAGACAGTGGAGTACATGACTGGCATACATTGCAACAACGGTATGGCAGTGGAAACAAAGAACATTTTTGACTAGAGTAGCAGCACCTTAATAATAAATGTCTATGATCCCCCTGATGGAATACATACTACTTCATTGTTAAAATGGGTGAAAGGGACATTCTCAGCATGGAAACTAAATAACCCCAGGGAGAGTCATAATCATGGCTGGTGACTTAAATGCACACTGCATCAATCTGGCAAGTGACGCCAAGACAGACAGTCAATGGAGGCTGCTCTCGGAAACATGCCAGAGAACTGATACTGGAGGGACGGAGATGGTCAGAAGTATTACTGGAATTTTATCTCCTACCGCTACTACCACGCAAAAATGAAACCATACTGGAGGTGATTATGTGTACTAACGGCCATAGCACTTCAAGCTTGGATAGTATATTTCTTAATGACTATGTGTATTGTAAAGTCATGAAATCGTATTCACCCCAGTTAGCGACCATGCAATGATGATAGCCACTTTTCATGGGCATATTCAGAAGAAGAAGAATGTTGAACTGGGCAGGGCTTCAGTTAATACTCAGAGTAATAGAGTTGTGTGGTCCGAGGCAAATCTAAAATGGGCAAACTAGTATACCAGCGCGTATAACTCGCTCCCCGGAAGAAGTATTAAATCGCTGTATATATAAATAGATTACTAGCCACGCTAGACACCAGCAGCAAAGTGTTTGCAACTATTTTCCTGCAACTACTGAATAAATGGGCTAGTGATCTACATCTGATAAAACCTCAGCAGTTGCGGTTTTGGAAGGACTATTCTACCACACAGGCCATGTGGGCCTTACATTTGCTGGAAGCGGATGTACTAAGGGGGACTAATGGCAACCTTTTCATATGCTTTGTCGATTACTCAATAGCATTTGATTGGGTCGACCGCTATATTTTGTGGTCAAAACTAGAAAGATGGGGTATCGAAAAATACTTGCTGTACTTCATCAAGGCCCTATAAACCGATGGTACTGTTATTGTCCGTCTCTCGCAATATGGGGATGTTTCCTGTCCCATGTTTATCAATAGGGGTTTAAAGCAGGTGTGCGTGCTTGTACCCCTGTTGTTTAACCTCTATGTTGGGGATATGTGGGCGAAAGTAGGTATTGCCGGACTTTCCCGCCTCGTATTGGAGGGGTGGCGGTACCATGGGTTACTTATGCAAATGACACGGTTTCATTAGACCGCACCCCTCTTGGTCTGATAAGAGCCATTAACAATCTTGCCCTGTTTGTGCATGAGAACCACCTGAAGATAAACTATACTAAGAGCAAGGCATGCATATACGGAGTCAAGGTAGACTTACAACTAGGTTTAGCTGGTATAGTAAGAATACAAAACGGGAGCTGGTCAAAACCTATATCTACCTGGGACTACCATGTTTTAGTGTTCCTGCATCTTCACAATACTATGCCTTCGTCAAAGTAAAGACTATGCGACGATGGCTGGTACTGAAGGGATTCATTAAGCGAGCTGGTGAAGAGTCTATATAGGGCTTGCTGGAAGTTTATACCAAAGCAATTGTACCAGGTATACTATATGGCTTAGAAACTGTTGCCGACAATCACGTGTGTGAAAAATACTTATGTCGCTTTTGGGCTTACCCGCGAGTGTATCTGTGGCCGCTTTGAGAATGGAATTAGGCACTGCCTCCCTAGATACTGTTTGACAACTGTCCTACAGTAAGTTATTCATGAAAAAAGCCAATCCTGTGGCTTTGCGGACATGCCTGACATATACACTATGTCCATTGGACACATACACTACCGTATGGGTAATAAAGGCCACCTTGAATTACCATATTCTGTACAAGAGTATGTGGCAAATATTGGACTGCCTTTGATTGAGTCTGCAGACATTTGCTATCGTTTACATAAACGTAAGCTTAAGTTGCAGAAATGGGATTGTGTGAGATCCGCTGTCACTCTTGAGAACAAGCAGCGTTATGAGTACGTTCAACAAAGCTTTGAATATCAAAAACCATGTAGTTACCTGATCATGTCGTGTTCCCATACACTAAGACGCTTCATTATGTACCGCAGACTAAATAGCTTGCTGGTTTTAGAACATATTGCTGCCTGGCGGAACAGCCTCTGGCAAAAAAGATAATGCCGGCGATGTGCCAACTCTATAGAACCCAGTAGGCCCATTTTAACAGCATGTGAGAACTTAACTGACCTTTACTTTAAGGGCTATGAGTGTTTTTGCACATGGCCTGATGGTTTTGTAACAGATCAGTTTTGGTCTACAATTGTGGAGGCAGAGTCGCTTGTGATTACGCAGCGGCAATGCATGTATGGGAGAGTACACACAACAGGTTATTGAAGGATGATGCCACAATGCGAATAAGTGGCAGGGTTAACTGTACAGAATAAATATGGGGATGGACTGAATTGTTGAATGGGGATTTCAATTGTACTGATTTTATGTGTCATCTTTTTATAATGGATGATTTTGTTGTTTTGTATTTATTGTGATGGTATAAATGCAAAAGCCTTAAATAGCCACACACATTGAATACAAATAAAAAAAAGAAAAAAGTTAAGATGGGGAGGAGACAACCTTTACTTTAGATCCAGGCCGAGTCCCCATCTCTTGAATGCCCCCACAAGAAAGCTGAGAAGCAGGTGAGCAGCCAGGGAAGAGGGATTTCATTAAACATGTGTGACGGTTTTCCATTGCATTATTCTGTCATTCCCCACCAATCATGAGCGATATTGAGGTGTATTAGCTCATAATGACCTGTGGTGGTTTCATAACAGGCCTCTCCACCAATGACAGATTGATTATGAATAGGGCACCCGTTTGCCCATGAAAAGCTGGCATTGGTGGGGACGCTGGATCACATTCAGGGAGGCGATGAATTATACTTCAAAATTTTTCCCGAAGTGTTATTTGAAACAATGTTTTTAACACACATGAACACTTATTGGGATCCACCTTTTCAGTGTGGAGGCTGATCCGTATTCTGGTACCATTTAATGGGTGACCTTAAAAGACAATTTTCACAGGAGATTCCTCATAGTATATGGGGACTTCTGTCCTTAGGCATGGGGTGTATGGGACTGGCGCCCATTTCGGAGTTAGTTGTGTTGTCTTAAAAGAACTTGCGGCTACATTTCAGAGAGGAACTGTTTTTTACTTTTATTGACCTTCATAGGAAGTGTGTGGTCCCCGAGTTATAGATCACTCGATGGTTATTCGAAAATCAAATGAAATGTTCATAGAAGAAATTTTTAAAACAAGGAACTTCATCCATAGTACAAAGTTGTATGGTCTAGTTCACGGGGTATCCCTGGTTGGTTTCTAGAATATCCTTGGTTAAAAAATGGTCGACCGGTTTCGATGAGGGGTAGTTATCATCTTCTTCAGGACCGTGATTTTACCTTTGTCTCATTGAGATCAAGGGTTGGGGAGGGTCGCAGACACCATCATCCCATCTACCTAAGAGAAATGAAACCGAAATGGGTTTTAGGTCTTCAGGTCACTATAATTCCTTTTGGTTAATCTTAGTCTTATTCTAAAGTGCTTTCTATTGATTTTAACCTATGTAATTGATGAACTAATATCTGAACAGTCATTTGGCTATTTTGGCTATGTAGAGACATATATTGGCTACTGGTGATTACCTTATATAAGTTCTGGTGTGCAGGCTGTCAGCCGGATCTTTTGATGTAAGCGGCTGTGGCCATGCGTATCTCAAGTCCTGTAAGACAGCAACAAGGCGTTTTGTTAGGAATTGCCCACAGGCGGCCCAGTGGTACTGTATTCACAGGTTAGCCTATATCTTGGGGACCACACACTTCCTATGAAGGTCAATAAAAGAAGAAACAGTTCCTCTCTGAAATGTGGCCTCAAGTTCTTTTGAAACAACACAACTTACTCTGAAATGGGCACCAGTCCCATATACACTGAAAAGGTGGATCTCAATAAGTGGTGGGGACGCTTCAGTCATATTTAAGGTCATCTTAAAAGTGACATTTTATTGACACAGAAGTGTGTTTTTGGTGAAAGACAATACTTCATTTCTGAACTGGAGCACATTATTTTTGTGTGTATTAATGTCACCTATTGAATATTCTGAGTCAAACGTTAGACAGGAGCCTCTTCGAGTCACAGCTTTGAGTACGTCCATAGTGCAGGCATACGTGCCGCCATTTTGGAGTACATGGAAGGGAGGTTTGTTCACAGAAAGCAGGAGAACAGATTTTTCCCATTGGATTGCATTTGTGTTAGAATCGTTTTAGGAGGGAGAAAGTTAAAAATAGCAACATTTTTTATAGAAAAATCAGGAGTCTGCCGCTTGAACCGGTAAGGTCAGCATGTATGGGTTTAGAGCACGCTGGAGAGGGCTTTTGTGGTGATTGAATCACTGGCACAACCTTCAGGACCCAGTGCAGCCAGAGAATAGCGGCTCCAACCCCACACATGCCTAAGAACTCTGGCAGGGTCAGAAAGCAAGTAGAGAGGATCATAGATTATACACACGGTGGATGGGTGGGGTCGAGTCGTGACCTGCTGTGTGGTTTGTGAAATAGTAAAAAAATGCAGAGAAAGGGTCTGTGTACAATGGGGGGGCACCGGTTCTAGTCAGGAAGTGTTCATTCTTGTCAGGCATCTACTGGCCCGCAAGAGCCATTGGGGAAACCAGGAAGGAGTGCAGCTGCCACTAATGGAGGAGTGCATAACAATCACAGTAACCAGTTTGCAAATGATAATGTTCCCAAAGACCCCCTGAGCCCGATTCCATATCAGCTAAAACAGGCCTGTTAGTTTGATAGTGACTGCTTGAAATGTATATACTCTTTCCAAAGCGGCACAGGGTGGAAGGCCTTTACAAAGCAGTACATACAGTATCTGCCAGTATTGTATGTGAATCTAGACATACATACTGTTAAGGGGACTATCCCACTCCTGTTCCAACAGTGTGGAGTCATCTAATCCGAACCCTAGGCTAACAGTGTATCCTTAAACTATCCTTGGCTCACCCCGTTGTAGCTGATGTTAAGAAGACAATGTCAACTTTCAGGGGGGCAGTTGGGTAGACAAGAATACAGGGTAACACGGTATTGATTTTTATGAACAAATGTCCCCAGAGGTATTATTAAAATATGTGCTACCTTGTTAAGGGAAAGTGAAAGTGCTGGCTCGGATCACACCTAAGTAAAGACATTCAGACAGTCACTAGCAGTGTTCTTAGGGACTGACCCTACATATTAAGGTCAACCATGAAGGAAAAGGACCTTTTGGGTTCACCATTTGACAGTGTGTACTCCAGGAGTAGCATATGCCTTCTACTGGCTAGACCAGCATACATTCTCTTTTAGGAAGCGTAATGGTAAATTTACAAGCCAGTTTTAAAGACGGGGCCAAGCCGAATGCTAAGATGTGGTTTTGCAATCACTCAGGTGCCTTTCTGATTTCAGGCCAAGTGTTCTGCACTTTGCGGTTCAGGCATCATTGGCAATTTCCGGCTACTCCACTGCCAGCGGTTGAGTCGGTGGGGGAAGACGAATAGTTCCAAATAAGAATTACTGCTGCAAACCCACTGATGATGCAGCAGAAGATATCCTGGTGCAGCAGATATGGTGCAGTAGACCCATTCACTCAAGGTGCAGCTCTGTTAGCGGGAGATACGGACACTGTTCAGCAGAGCCACTTTGGGTATAAGAGGTTCCTCACGATTAATTTGTGCTTCGGGACACGCTGTCAGGTTCGACAAGGTAAGGGTGTGGATCCTTAGGTCATATAGGAATTTTGGTACTGCCTCTAGACAGTGGAACCTATACAGCTATGCAATAAGATTAGCACATAGAAATAGGGTGCCTTGGGAGCCCTTACCCTGAGGAAATGAGGCTCACTTAGGGCGCATTTGGAATTTGTGTCTCTGATGAGGCCTTAGAGAAAGGCTCATCAGGGACATTTTGGGTAAACAGTTCAGGGAAAATCAAAAATACTCACATCCTCATAGTATGGAACATCCTGGGCCGGATTCTGAGCACTTTCTAAAGTAGTGTGGAAAGCCGACCTTCCCCCCTCCAGTTTCCAGCACCACCATTCTTCGGTGAGTGGGTGGAAGTATTAGAGGAGAGATGTAGTTCTTTCCTGCCAACAAAAGCTGATAAAATCTCTCGTTGTGGGAGAAACAAGTTAATCCGTGGCAGTGTGAGCATTTCTTTAAAGACTGTCACTTTTATAATTTGCAAAAATGTCCTTAAGTTTCCAGCTATTTAGAAAAGCGGTGCTGCAGTTTAGGAAATGCTATTTTTTGACAGGGAAAAGGGTGCAGTAGAGGATGCCGACACCTCAGAGGTGTTGTAGTTTATCTCCTTTTATAGGTGCAAGACCAGTGCTTTTGAAAGGAGAATCCCCTCGCATGGGCTGCCCTGCATTCCTCATGGCTGCTAAGGAGTGCCCCTGTAAGGGTTGTGTCCTCTCAGAGAAGAGCCTCAACCCAGATTGCTAGTTGTAATGAATTGACCGTCAGCTAATGTGGCTTGTGGATGTAGAAAAAGGGCCACACAAGCGCTCACAGAAAGAGCTGCCACGCCCTGTACCACTGTGACATGACTTCACGCGTTTCAGGAGATTAACTCTGAAGTGTTGCTAGTTCTGCTTTGTTTGGCAGTGAGGGGAGTGACACATGCAGGCTGGGGTTTCCACTGCATCCCCACACGGCTGTCGACACTCTACCACAGTGCCCATTGCAGGCGCTTTCCGCGTGTATTGCTCTGTGCAGCACAGAAGAGGGTCATTGCCCACTCTCTCGCCACCAGCTGTTAGTAGCAAGAGCTTGGACTGATTGCTAACCGGCACCCACCTGTGGCTCAGACAACTTGGAGTGGCCGGCAGATGCACACGTGATCGTTTTGTTCCTGGGTCTGCCGCACATGAACCACGCCCTTTTATGTTGGCATGGTAGGATGATTGAAACAGGATCATCACACACAGTGGTCATGCTTTAAAACAAAGCACGTCTCCCCAGAGCACTAGAGAACGCTGGGAGAGCAGCAAGCAAATATAGGCAAACTTTTGGACATACAGTCCTAAGCAGTGGTGGACTGGCCTACAGGGCTCTCTGGAGATTTCCCGGTAGAGCCCCTCCGCCATGGGCCTCTTTTGGGAGGGTGCCCTGGTGTTTTGCTCCTCTTACTCACCTTCCTTCCATCTCCACTCATCCCCCAATTCCTTTGAAGTAAAGAATGTGTTATGAAGCTTAGAGCATGTTAGTCATCACTCTTAAGAATGGGAAATCCCCCTCACTAACGTGACAGGGGGTTTAGATTCTATTAAAGACAGGAGGCGAGTATTATGCATTTCCATCTTTACTCTGAAACCACAGCAGCAAAGAAAAAACTTTACAAACAAAAAGTTTCAACAACAGAACTAGATAAGAGTTCAATGTCCATGCATGGGGAACTCCCCAAACCATCATGAAGGACAGGTCATGCCCTGCAGGGAACCAATGAGCAGGGACCCTCCTCTATATATATCCATTACTCTAACCTCAACCCCTCTTTCTGCAGCTGTCTTGCACCAGACGTCCAATGAAACGGTTGAACTGCATAGCGTGGAGAAAGGATCCAGCGAAACTGGAGATCTCAACCTTCCCGCAGCCTGAATCTATGACGAAGTTCTTCTGGATAGGACTTCTCACCCAAATCTGAAACAATATGAAATATAACAGGGTGGGTGGGTGGAAGCAGAACAGCCAATACAAAGGGAGGGTGGGTGGGATAATACTCGCCTCCTGTCTTTAATAGAATCTAAACCCCCTGTCACGTTAGTGAGGGGGATTTCCCATTCTATGGCATGACAGGAGGCTTCATATTATGCAAGTTCAAAGCCCTTGCATCACAATCCAAATCCCAACCTGAGCAATACACTAGTGATAAAATAAAATGATTATTCCAAATATTATTCCCATGACCAAACAGCTGCTTTGACAATTCCCTCCCCCAGGAGAGCATCTTAAACACTATAGCATCTTCCATTGAAGGATCAAGGAGCAATTAACTCCCTTTCTCTGCAAATCTACTTAATCCATATGGCCCAAGGGTAAGAGACCCCGCAATAATGTTCCCACAGGAAAGCAGCTGAGAGGTATTTAGGGGTTAAGTCCAACTTAAGCATTTAAAAACACTTAAAAACGTATACATTAGAAAATGACCCGGACCTGGATAATAAATGGAGGAAACCCTATGGGTACCCAATCTGGCAATAAATCCTGACCCCCGGGAGAACATTCCACTGTCCATATCTAAAGGGCTGAAACAGGAGATGTACTTTAACAGGAAAGAAACTCCACATGGATAACTTTGAAAACAGTTGTAGCACAGACAATCCTTACTTGAAAAAACAAAGATGTGGTAATACCATATGATATAATCGAAGCCGATAAGAAACACCTAGTCAAGGTGGAACCCCAAAACCAATGGACCTGAAGGTCCCGCGCACCAAGTACTGCCAACCACCGTTTTCACCCTTAGCGACCATGTTTCGCTGCGATAATGGCAGTAAAATGCAATCATTGGCATGTAAAGTAGCCTTCGTAGACCGTTCTACCAGAACAACCTATTTCCTTTAAGGGAGAAACAGAAGCAAAATCTTATCACATACCCATTCACTGAATAGCCGCCATCTAAAAGAAAACAGGCTTATTAAAGGCTTTCCAAAAGTCCTTGACGACCCAGATAGTGCACTGCACAAAGAACTTCTGAAGCCCCAGGAAAAGATGAAAATATATTCTAATGAATAACAGAGGAACCATAAGAGAGAAGTGACGGGCAGAGATAGACAAAGGTGAATAGGGATGACACTAGACAACATGCACCGTAAAATGCTATAGGGATGGGAACCAGCCCCCTCCCGAGAAGGCCCCAAAAGGAACCGAGCAATCCCGGAGGAACCGTCCGAAGACAGTGGACTGGCATCCACCTTCTCACAAGGAAAAGAGATCACCCAATCGGAACTCCAACCGTACCAGATTGAGGCCAAGAAAGAGCTAATAATGTAGCTTTCATAAAGCGCTACAAACCATCAGGCATCTGAGCCCTGCTTGTTATAACACACGGTGTGTGGAGCTCATTTATCGATCTTGCAAGTATGAAAGGCTGAGTGTGGCTCTGCCCATTGGATCCTGCATCAGCAGGCTTTGCACAGATGTTAAAGCGAGTGATGCACTTGCTGAGTTATCGGACCGACATCCTGATTGACAATATGTTGCTCCAGTCACGGAGCTAACTGGAATTGATCTTAGAGAAAGGCTCTTGTGTGTAACAGAGTTAGGTAACTGTTCCAAAGGCTGATCTAAATGCGAGAGCAATAGATTCTCGCGGGGTGCTTGGAACAATGACACGGAAGGAGCTGGCCCTCTGCCCATCTAGGTTAACTAGCTAAGGGAAAAAATCACCCTTTTCAGGGGAGAAAACTGCTAAGTCCTTACTTAAGTACAGTCTATCATCCCAAAGGATAAGATGCAGAGTTATAATGACGTGCCTAAAACCAAGAACAAACTCTGTGATTGCGGAAGGGACATCTCTAACTGTATCCAAGAAGCAAATATATATATATATATATATATATATATATATACACACACACGCCAGAACCTTTGGAACCTCGGTGAGTTATCACCTTCTTCATTAACTTGGTGACACCAGGGGCTGAAGGGAAAGGCCAAACCGAAAGGGAGGGACAATGATAAGAGTGAACCCATCAGTAGAACTGATGCAGAAACTCCTGAGGGGAGGAATAATGGAGGAAACCCCCCAACACTAACACTCAAGGTCTAATACGACCATACCATCTGCCAGGAGACAGGAAACAATGAGCATAACAATACTTCCATTTAAAGAGTGCCACAAATATATGTTACAACTTGTAAAATACTTATTGTTAGAAGTATCCTATATGTCCACTCCCAATTAGTGAGAGCATATTTATCTCATTCATAATTGAGAAACCGTGAGGGAGGTTGTTATCACTGCTCCTTTTAAAATGAGGGCAAGGGAAAAACTGACAGAGGAAGAGCACAAATAGAATCCTTGTTAACCCACAGCAACCCCCAGGGGTTTGAGATGAACATCATCTACGAAAAACCTAGTGAACACCAAAGGCATTACAGGAGATATCCTATGACTAGCAGGACTGCTGTCGGCACAATCCCTCCAAAGGAACAAAAAACACCATGCTCAAGCCCCTCGAGCAGAGGAGTAACTGTGCGCACTTCTTGATGCACCTTCTACCGGATAGGTAGACTCAGGAAAACATCCAAAGGAGCTGCTCCCTTCTCCTGAGGGGCAAGATCTTAATAAAGCCACCTGTTCAATAATAATTTGAGATGAAATCGCACGGATAAGGGCTTAGGTCATCCTGTGGCCGTGAAGGTTTTCCATCGAAGCCGAGCAGGCAATCGCTCTTATAATCCAGCCCTTCATGATCCGCACATTTTCAAGTGCTAGTATTATAATCCGAACCTGGATTGTATAGTTTAACCTCTCAGAGGAATGTGTTGCCCTTGAGCCATCCCTTCTCACAAGACGGGTAACTACGCCGCTCCGTAAGAGCTGAGGCGCCATCGTTGCCGAGCAGGCAAACAGATCTCAATTAAGTAGCCCAGTACTTGCACATCAAATAGTGAACATAGAGGTTACATCCCTCTTTAGCCAGCTGAGCAAACTGGGTTATACATGTCCTAAAAAACCCAGATACCCTCTTCTTTCGTAGGCTCCTACCCCTTGTGTCCCCTAGGGCAAAGAAGGATACCCAGGACTGTGCAATCAATGTCGAGAGGGTTAGCTCACAAAACAAGAGGATGGCACTGTCTCCCAAGACCGCCCCCCTGATGAGGGAAGAAGGCTAAGGTTCTTAACGCCTCATGAAGGCAAGTAGGGTCCGCCAAATTAACTGACACAGAAACCAAGGACCATGCATTAGGGGAGATATATATTAAGAAAACAGGATATGAGGAACAGACCAGACCTGTGGGTATACCCCCTAACCAGCGAACTTAACCCCTTCAGGGGAGGAGAAACCTAAAGGAAAACAGACTGAGTTGTCCTGAACTTACCTAACGGAAAAAGAGAGAGAGAGGGGTAATTAAGCAGACATTTCTTTTCCCCCGTAAAGGGACATGAAATATCATTCTAGTACAGGATTGTGCCTGAATGATGGCTGGATAGGAAGGCCCAAGCCCCCTCTAGGTCATTTAACGACCTCCTCCACCAACCCCTGTCTTTTCTTTGAAGGATAAAGTGAGAAAACAAATAAAACAAACAAAATAGTTGTTTGAACAAAGAGAAGCGGCAGTGCTTCACACACAGCTTAACCATTGCTGTGTCAAAGGAATACGCCAAGCAAGCGCACCACAAGCTGCTTACCCGAGCAGGGTATGGAAGTCAGCAGCACGCCAGGGAACAACCCTCGCATCCAAACTCAGGTGAAACCTGAAGCCGAGCAGGCAGCGGCACTCAAAATAAATGTGCTGAAATTCTGACGCAAGATACCTAAAAATAGTGAGACACCTTGTAGTATTTTGTATTTCATTTCTAAAATGTAAAGGTGGTGCATGGTGCTCCCCTCACCTGCGATTCAGTAAGCAAAGCTGTTGCCAGGGCGCACATGGGGATTGAAATGGGAGACCCATTTGTGGAAGCCTGCACCTTTCCCATAAGGATTACTTTAAAGTGAAAAACCCCTTTTATCTCATTTGGTATAAAGTGAACAATTTAGCATTCATAAGTCAGCAATTATATATATATAGCGCTACAAACCCACAGGTATCCGAGCGCTGCTCAACCCTACCCCTGGGTCAGGGCAGCGTATAAGAAAGGAAAATTCCCTTATTGATAAATTCAAAAATTTGACATTCATAATAAAAAGATTTAATTTTGTTTTTAAATCATGCCAAGGATGTTCCAGACCTTGGATTAGAACTCAGGTCTCCAGCATTCCAAGACCAAGCACTTACCATTTGAGCCACTGGTGGCTGTACTAGCTACAGGAGAAAAAAGCGCTGCTCAGCCCTACCCCTTGGCTGTGTACGCGAGGTCCGAAGCAAAGGCTTCAAAGACCCGCATTGACAAAGACTCTCAAAATAAAAGAAAACATAACTGGGCGCACTAGGCACACCAACCCACGGTGGACAGGCCGGTAAGCAACAGCTTCTAAATGGGCAGCAAGCGAAAAATAAACAAAATAAACAAAGGGTGTGCACGGGAGGTCTGAAGCCCAGGCTTCAAAGACCCAGCACAGCTGACATTCTGTACATAAATCACGCTGGACAGGCCTGAAGCTAAAGCTTTAGCTTCCACAAGGGCCCACGCGACTGCTCGCATTATCTCAGAAAGAAAGTAAAATAAACACACAGCTCGGGGCTGCCAGGCGCCCCAAACCCATAAAAGGAACCATACTGCAGGAAGAAGTACGGACACTCGTGGCCCATTAATTCTGTTAGACGCCACAAAGTAAGTGGCCGTTCAAATAACACAGCAAATAAATTTAAAATAAGGAAACACAATTTTCCAAAGTGAAAGCCGCAAGGCACACATATATATGCAACAACAATTCATATGGCAAACACTGACTAACATGTAAGACACAACTGAAAGGGGTGACTTAGCTCTGTGGTGTCAGCAGCAAAGAAAGAGGGGTTGGGGTTAGAGTAATGGATATATATAGAGGAGGGTCCCTGCTCATTGGTTCCCTGCAGGGCATGACCTGTCCTTCATGATGGTTTGGGGAGTTCCCCATGCATGGACATTGAACTCTTATCTAGTTCTGTTGTTGAAACTTTTTATTTGTAAAGTTTTTTCTTTGCTGCTGTGGTTTCAGAGTAAAGATGGAAATGCATAATATGAAGCCTCCTGTCATGCCATAGAATTGTTAACGGTTGGGCCTCATTACACGGACGGCGGTGGACCAAGGTGCTATTAGCACCTTGGTCCATGCCGGTAAAATACCGGCACCGCCTTGGTGGAAAGGGGAATTACCGCCCTATTCCAAGGTTGGTGGGGCGGTAATTCCCCCTTCCCCCATTGCCCTTCCCCATTCCCATTTTGGCCCCATAGGGCATAATGGGAATGGGGAAGGTGCTAATTACGGCACCGCAAATTGCGGTACCGTAATTAGCTCCCTGGTCCCTTTGCGGGTTGGTTTTTAACGCCTGCAAAAAGCAGGCGTTAAATTCTCCAACCCGCAAAGGGACCTCGTAGTAAGGCGGTAAGGGTTTACCGGTACCGGTAAAATACCAGTACCAGTAAACCCTTACCGCCTACCGTGTAATGAGGCCCTTGTATTGTTTGTTTAAAAGAAATCCCTACCCATAGTGGCAAATGTACTTGAAAGTGCGCTACCTGGGTCTATTTTTTCTGAGTTTTGTTCCTGAGGGGACCCTCCCCACCCCCAAACCCTATTTAGAGGGGTTGGGCTTATTGCAACGGTGTAACATGGGGCCACTTTGAACATCTTTTCTGTTGCCACTTTTGGTTCCCAGCTCCCCTGGGTCCAAAGTAGGCCATCCTTCCCCATAATTGATTTGGAATAGTGGGTGTGAGGGGGGGAAGCGAAGGGATCACTGTAGGACCTCAGATATTGTACACAGTGCTATTGTTAGTTTTGTGCACTCTTTTATCGAGGACTGCAGCAGACACAACCATGAATGTTGGGTCATTAGTGGTGGGGGTGTCACACATATCAGGAATGGGATGGGGCATTTACCCTTCACAGCAAACATCTCAAATGCCCACCCAGCTCCATTCCTGGCTGCTTTCAATCCCACAAAAGCAGCTAGTCTGAATTACAAACTACAACTCTTTCCTAAAACTTCATAATGCCATCTCCATCTCATCCATCAGTCTGACGTCTGTTTGGTTCTTTTTCTAGTACTGCACATGTTATTCACATCATGCATAATAACATACTTATCATGCGTTGTCCCATGTCAGGTGAAAGATGCTTTGCCACTCCTGGCTTTTTGGCTTCCCTTAGTTTCTGGTACTTGAAGTCCTGTATTTATAGTGGGGAAATAGCCAGAAATTGGAGATCACCTCAAATCTTACAGTGAAAAACGTTAAAGCCTTGCTTCTGCATATCTCTGACATCTTCGTGTAAATGAGAACCTTTTCCACTTGGGCTGTTTTAGTCCCCTTTACTTCGCAGTATTAAGTTACTTGAGAATGACCTCCACAGGAACAGAAAGGATGTATGAGATCCAAGAATAAATGTGATTATTTTTAATTTCAGGCTCTTAAGCCCAGCCCCACTTTTACTTGTTAGGAACACATGGACCCCTTCTTGTGATGTTGCTTCTTGTCGTGCCTCTTTTATGTGGGCCAAAGCTTAACCCTTCAGACTGGGCCCAAGTGCAAAATCCAGATAGTGGCACCCATGCGTAGACATGAGTTGCAGTTACTATTGGCGACCCGGCGTGTGCGGGAGCACGGCTCTACATAGAATAATATTCCTCCTGGGCAGTGCCTGATTATGGTTTATAGTCATAATTTCGAAACCAATAATGTCGAAAGTCATTTTTTCGAGAAAAAAAAATGTCGAATTTTTTTTTAATGCATATTTTTTTCTAAATGGGGGGGTTTCCCCCCACCCCCCTTTTTTTAATTTTTTGTTTTACCCATTTCTTTTTTATCCCGAACCCCAAAATAAATATATAATTTAAAAAAACGGAATTTGACATTTTTTTCAACATTATTTTTTCAAAAAAATTGTCATTCGACATTATTTTTTCGAAAAAATGACCGACCACCCCTGATTATATCTGACCTGTCAATGCAAATCATGTGAACTCATGGCAGATTTTGCACTCTATGTGGCACCAATTGGCATCAGACAAGCACTTTCCATGAACCAAAAGTGAATGCCTACCATATCTCGTAGCATGTACCTGAAGATGATGAGTGGAGTCTCCAGGCTGCTCCCTCCTCTCGTCTACCAATTCCCAGATCCTTGTTCCACGCCGTTTACAACGTATCTATTTGAGAGAAAGAGAGGGAGAGGGTTTGACCTTGGTCAAGTGAGAGAAGTGAAATGCAAGCTGTCTGCAGAGGCCAGTGGTAGGAGTGCAAGGAGGACATCCGGTTCTTAGGACTTTTTCATGCTTTGCTATAGCTCCTAATGCTTTGTTGTGCATGCTACACCTCTACAACCACCTCTACAACCAACTAATGCGCCACAGTTCTGGTTAATGCATCCTAGCGCCTGGGGCCCATAACGCGCGCACGCACGGACACACACACACACACACAAACACACACCCCGCCCCCCTCTGTCGTTCTCTCTGTCCCTCATCTTCTTTCTCTCCATTTTGTTTTACAGGTCTCTGGAGTCCAGGGGATAACCCACAGATGTACCCCCACCACCCTGCAACTCTGATCCCAAAGGATGCAGACTCTGTGTCATTCACTGGATCCCAGAGTTTGATTTGTATATAGATGAAAATGTATCTATTTATTATCAAGTGCTCAATGGTTTAGCCTCCATTCCAGACATTTTCTTCCCCTTATGGTTTCAACAGTCTACTGCTTTTATTAGTTTCTCCATTCGCCCCATTCCATTCGCTGCCTGTTTTTAAATGTTGTCTGTCTTTCCCCTTTTCTTTCTTGTGTATGCTATTTTCTCCTACCTTGCTTTATTCATCTCACCCTAGTTTGCCTCCTTCCTTTGCTTTCATCTTCCTTCTGTTTCCTAATGAGTCCCTCTTTTCTTTATTGTTCCTTAGCATTGATTTTCTTTCCTTTAAGTTCTCCATTCCTTTGCTCCAAATATTTTCCCTCCTTTTTCCTCTCTCTCTCTGCCCTTGATTCCTCAACCTCTTTCTCCTAATGCTTCTCTAATTCTCTGTGTCATCTTTGTATTCTATCCAGTCCTTGTGTATCCCCTCTATGTTGCGCTGCACTTATTCACTTGGTTTTATTGACGTGCGGCAGATAGTCTTGTTGGTTGGTACCCTTGCGTGTAATTGCACACTTGCACATTATTTCAAAGGACTTCTAATTATTGAGGAACTCATATCATGTTCTTGTTTGAGCTGATTGGACTTTAATATCATTTTGATTTGCAACATCCCTGACTTCCCCGATGGCCAAGAGCCCCATGGCACTGAAATTAGGAAAATGTCCTTGTTGGAATGTGAATAGATCTGGTCTCACTCTAAGGTTGCTGCCCACCTGATGCCCATTGTGCTAAGGGTTGGAGTATCCATCCATGCCTTTCCGTGTCCCTGTATTGATACCCTGCAGAAGATCCTGGAACCCTATCGTGCCTACAGTACTGGTAGAGTAGAGAGGGGACTCCCTGACCATTAATTTGCCTCTATTAAAAGCGAATACCTTAAAGACCCTTATTGTCATATGCAATTTAAAATCAATCCTTGCATAGTCTGAAAATATAGCCCATTATGAAATTGGCAAGTATAGAGCCTATTTGACCAGGAGAGTATATTTTAGGAGTAGCTGTCACTGTTTTTGGTTGATATCTTATTTGTTTGTTTGTTTGCCTATTTATTTATTTATTTATTTAAGAGTCTTTTATAAGCCAAACCAAATCCAAGCATATTGGCACAGTGTAAGGCAAATAAATGGAAGCACATGTTTGGTTGGAGGGGACCTGATGCTCTGTGGGCAATGAACATACCGCATCCCGGGGGCTCACTCTTCCCTCCTCTCGGACATGGCTATGAACCATGCATGTGCAGGCCATGGAATCGATTTTTCTAAATCTTTCCCTGGCAGCACCTTCATGTTTGTTATGAGGCTTTCTATACCGTCCCAAATCACCACTAGTGGTATCAGAGTGCCTGGTTTACCTAGGAAGGAGGCGTATTGTGTCACCCGCCATGGGTGAGCAGACCTTCATGTACCCACGAATATTCTGGCAACATCTGAAAAGAACATGTCATCAGGGAGAACTGCTTACCAAACTATGGCAGGGATATAGCTGGGGAAAATAGAGGGAAGATTCACCCCCTTTTGTTGGAATTAGGACCTTATGGTCATCCACATATGTATTTCCAACTGTGCTCCTATATGACGAATGTCCCCCCAGAATCAACGGGCACATTTTTACGTTGTGCCCAGAATCTGGGTTGAGTCTCTCATTTAGGCGTACTGAGGCCGCCAAAAGACCAACCCTGGCTCCATGGCCAACCTCATTGGACCAAGGCCCTCACTGGAAGCCCTGCCCAGTGATGGCCTGATAGCATTCTGGCCATGGCGTTGGGCCATCCAAGAATAACTGGATCCCCAAAAACTGTCCACTGAGGTGGCCACCAGAAGCGGTGTGGTGGCTTATGAGGAAAGTTGGAGATTTAGTGGCAGACAGCATGCCTGTGATAGGCCAGAGGGCCAGTGCAGAGTAAGTCCTTTGGCCCTATTTTCATAACAAATTTGAAAATATCAAAAAAGGCTTAATCTCTTAAAATGTAATGTTCAGATTTGCATTTACAACCTCCACCAAAGTTGATCCTAAAGCCTTCTTCAATTGTGTAAACAGTTAATGTATAACCTTAACAATACATGACTGTAAAGCTTTCTTCAACAGCATGCACACATTTGAACCCTCCGAATAAAGCTTTGTTTGCCTGTCTACACATGCAGTCCATTTACAGCACTGTGTCACTGTAAAGCTTAAAGTGTTTGCGTGTAGATGGGTGCACGGGGGCTCGTGAATTTATTAAAAACGTATTGACATTCACAAATGCAACCCCCCACATACAGTACTATTTACAACTTAATGCAAACTTTCATGATGGTTCAAAAGTGCTAAGTTTATAGACGAAGGGCCTCCTTTAGAGTTGGGCGGTGCAGTAAAAAGCGGCTGCACCTGGGTTATCAAGAGCCAGTGCAGTTTGCGTTTAGTTTGTGGCAAATACCTGTACGTCGGTGCTTGGAATGCATCTGAATGTCACGTTTCAGGTGATGTGCAAAATTCTACACACATAGTTATGATTTACAGTAAAGACGAGAATAGCCCTATTTGCCCACTAGAAAGTAGAACTATAATTTAAAAAAAGGAATTCTAGAAGGAATTAATTTTTAAGCAACATTTATATTTTGTATCTTACTATAGCTAAGTCAAAAGCTTTGTCGTCCATACATGACAGAATTATGGACAAACGTAGAGCTTGCAACATAGATATGACTGATATCCAGTGTGCAAAAAGTTCAAAGGAATGTAAAGGTAGCTATGATTTTTCACACTCATAAATACCTGCTTCTCCTTATGTAGTAATACAATATCATAAAATACAATTATGGCAGCGATATAAGCCAGGTACGTCCTTCTTCCTCCCATCTCACAATGGGAATCATATTGAGATGTAACCATCAATCCATTGTCTTCTGGGATACGGACACGTATTGTTCTGCCTCAGCTCCTATGTATCTATAGAGTCATGCATGTGTTTTGGTCTGTACATCCTTAGCCTAACTCTCATCACGGGTGGTCCTTTAGTAGCCAACCTCTGTGATTGCTGAGCAGGCTGGTGTTCCAGCAATGTACGTTGAACATGTGCCACGGCACGAAGAGCCAGGGTAAGAACTGCCCAATGGCGCGAGGCAAGCAATGTTTCCCCCGCTGCTCTCTGAATCAGACTATGGCACAGACACCATTTCCAGCAACAGCCCATGCTGTGCACTGCTCCGGCACCAGAGATAGGGTCCAGGGTAAGGGGGTCCCGAAGCTGGGAGTGGTTGTTAGCCCAGAGTACTGCCATGCCAATGCAGTGTGAGGATGTAATGGCTGTGGCATCAGCAACTACCCCCGGGGGTGAAGGGTTATCAGGAGATGATGACACCTTTCTCTGAGCTGAAGTGTAGCCAGATCGCAAGGTTACAAGGGCTGTGCACATGATCAGTTCCCAATGCACAGACATCCACCTTTCTCTTCCAAAACATCTTCCTTCTCGAGCTCTCCGCTCACCCACCTCCAACTCTCTGAGGGTCAGACGCTTCTCCAAGCAGAGAGTCGGGTGCAGATCTCTCTCCTTGGCTGGGGCCTCCCTCTGAAACAGCCTCCTTGCCTCTCTCAAACTTGAGCAGAACCACCTCCGGTTCCAGAAGCTACTCAAGACCTTCCTCTTCACTTCTGCTTTCTCTCTTCCTCTGCCCTGCTGAAGTACCTGACTGCTCCGCGCACTGGTCACCTGGATACCCTCTGAACTCGGGCCCAGGCTTCTGCATGTCCAGTTGTCCTCGCCGCACTGCCTATGGGCTCCCCCAGCACTTAAGAGTCTGTTCCTGCAACCCTGCAGTCCCTTCTCTCTGCCCCTAGGAGCCACCTGCTGGCTGCACTTATTGATTTACCTGCACTTCTCCCTTACCCTCCCCCCTTGCACTTATCCCCTTCCCCGCACTTGCACGATCTGAATGACACAAGGCCTAGATAGATAGTTGTTTTGTCCTCCCTTTTTTTCCGCCTTCTTGTCTTGCCACTCCTAGAAAAACTTGTGTAAAGGCACGTTATAAATGCCATAGCATATATCATATCATCCTAATAATGATAATGATGTGTTATTTATATAGCGCCTTAATCCAAAACGCTTTACAGAGAACATATTTACATACAATATCACCCAACCGAAACTGGTACTCATTTATCGACCTCGGAATGATGAAAGGCTGAGTTGGCCTTGCTGGGATTCGGACCTGCGACCTGCAGATCACGCTCAGATCGCAGCAGCGAGCGCTCAACCCGCTGAGCTATCTTATAGAATTACATAAACATATGTATGTAGAGGATGATGAGCAAGCAAGGCTAACTTTGATACGGGGCAACCATCAACTTCATTATACTCTTGGTAATTTGTTTGGCAAGATATACTTCAAAACATCCTATTGCTATGAAGCTTATTCAAACCTATGCTGAGCTTTCATCGGGAGCTTTTTAAATAAAAGGAAGAGTATTGATAACTGCATATACACTAGTCCAAGAAATTGCTAAAGTTCCCTACTTACCTACATATCATCGTATCGAACACATAGAGTAAATATTTAGCACTCTGTGGGCCATTGTGTTTGTTAGTGACCGCCATACCAAAATACCTGAGGTCCAATAGTACACGCAGTGCATTACCCCTCAAAAGGTGACTGCGTAATCTCAATGGCTAGTCGCTTAATGGCCTGCCAGCTGCATGCGACTAAAGCAATCAAACAAGAGCCATACAGGGATGTGACATTCAATGTCAGTCAAAATTGTACTTTAAAAAAGTGTGAGATGATTATGTGTGTTTGACACACACTCTTTTCTCTGCAGTCGGCTGGGGCGCTCATTTTCCCAGGCTCCCCTACTGTGGAGCACCACAATTTGAAGCAGTGGCTCAACATCACTGGGCTGATTCTCAAACCATGGAGGATCTAGAAATAACGCACAGGGTGTACTATTTTTAGATGCCCCATTTTTGAAAATGCACTGGGTACCTTATTCATGTTTCATAGGGTCACAGCACCGAAAGATAGAAAGGCAAGTGACACAGCAGCAGTTTATACGGTAGAGGGTCGTTTCATCAACAGTTTTTGAAAAAAGTATGTTTTAATGAAAATACTTGAAAAAACTCATCGATATATATGGGGTGTGTTAAGGGTTTAAAATGGGCGATGAGGGGTTTGGAGTAGGATTATCAATCCCTCCAAGTAGAAAAATAAATTTTGCTGAGTTTTTTTGAAGTTTTTGTATTAAAAAAAACTTCAAAAAACTCAAGTCAGTGAAATGACATAGACCCCTTTAAACAAGGCTATATGCTGCTCTTCCACAGAAAACAATTGCGTGACAGGTTTAAAAATGACCCTATCATGCACTGCGTGTTCCCCTGCGCCTGTTCTGAACAGGCGCAAGAGAAGGGGTTTCATGCATGCTGATTTTAAAGCTCGTCCCATTTCTGGATTCGGGCTATGAATTTCAATGCATGGAAATGCCACCTTATTTGCACAGCTATGCACAGCTGGTGGGAGTGGGCATCTGAGTGAGTGCTTTTAGGATGTGCCCATTCAGATGTCCTTTATGAATAAGGCACAATTTCTTTGCACAAGTGATTAGCTGCTGTATCATATCTCATCACTGGTGCAAATAAAACGTTTGAAAACTGTTCTCTTTGACATCAAACGACAAAGCACATTCTGCTGTACTGCTGGGAAGGAAGCGGCAGGGTGATGCATGAGGAGAGGTGGGGATGGAAGTAAGCATGGTAGGTGAACGTGTCGGGTGAAGATATATGATGAGGGTGTCTAACATGGAGGACAGTCTATTGCTTTCTATTTAGCACCTATCCTTCACAGCACCAAGTTACCTTGCGCTCATGTTGACTTGCTCGCTCCTCGAATGGTCACACTTAGTTCCAATCACCTGCTTTCATCTGTCTGAGCTATTCACTCTCTCTCTCTTCTTGACTATCCCCTGCCTCCCTTTAAAGCTTCAACTGTCCTGGCCCTTTTGCAAAAACTCTCTCCCTTCCCAAACATCACCCGGTTTCTCTCCTATCCCATTCCTCAAAGGTCCTCGAGGTTAATGGCCATGGAGATCCACTTCAATCTGGATTCCGTACTAAACACTTCACCAGGACTGCACTCATTCATGTCTCCAACTTTCTCTCCAATGCTCACCACTCAAAACCTTCTTATATACTCATCCTTTTGGACCTTTCTGCCACTCTTGACACTGTCAACCACTCTTCCCTTTTCAGTTGACAGGACCTTTGGTCTTGCAGATCTGCTCTTGTCCGGATTGCCTCCTACCTTAAATTCCCATCTTTAAAATCTCCTGGAATTTGCAAACCTCTGATCCCTCCCCTCGCACTGTTGGCATACCCCATGGATCTGTCATTGGACCTCTGCTCTTCGCCCTCGATTCCTCTTCCCTAGGTACACTTACCTCGTCCATTTGCTTGCACTATAACCTGTTGGCTGAAGACAAGCAAATGTTTTTCATCTTTCGTAACTTCAACCGGCCAGCTATGAACAGATTACGAACTGCCTCACTACAATCCATCCCTGGATGGAGCTTTGCTGTCTCATGCTGGAGTCTTCAAAAATGGCAGTCCTCGTTCTCCCATCTTCCAGTGCCATGCATGCCCTCTACTCTATTTCCTTCCACCTGATCTTCTTACACCCTTGCGCAAGGCTCACAAACTTGGGGTCCTTCCTTTTTGATAGCAACCTCCAAATTCAACAATTCATCATTACCGCAGGCTCTGCTGCTCGAATTAACCTTCTTAACATTCGGAAAATTTGTCAATTTCTTACTAACCACTCTCTGAAAACTCTTAATATCCACCCTCATGCGTAGTAACCTTGACTGCTGCTAATGCCTGTGCCTTGACCTTCCTCTCTACTCGTTCTGCGTTTTAGACAAAGTTCTCTACTGAGCCACCCGCACACCTCTACGCTCTATCCAGAACCTCCTTCACTTCTACCTATCGACACCATGCTGGTTGGCTGTCCATGCACAACCTCACGCTTTCAATTTCACTCTACCAGTCTTCAAAGCTTTCATTGACTTTGCTCCTCAAAACCTGTCTAGCTGTATCTTTGTCTACTCACCTTTTAATTCCAGGCGCTCCTCCGTTGCGTTCGACCTCACTGTCACATGAGCTCTCCAACCCTGCGATCTTCTCTCTTTGGCTATTTCTCCCTGGTTACCCCGCTCCACTGGAACCCACTGCCCATCACACTCAAAGCCAGCCCAACTGTGGATCTTTTTAAAACTTTACTTAAACTTCACTTACTTGCTAAAGAGCGAGCTCCCCCGACACCCTCGTCCATCCTCCCTATGTGACCCCACCACTTCCTCCAGTGCTACGTAATAATGTAATCACTTGTGTGTTACATTTGTAAGTCACCCGTTAATTTCTTTTTTATTTGTCCTTGGTTGTTGTCACACTTTGTTTTCACCCCCATAAACTAGCTCTCGCTTGTTTTCATCTTTGGGCTGTTGTGCTGCCACCCTTCCCGAATGCTTTTGCAAGTCATTTCTGATCGAAATTGACATCCCTATTCTGCAGGCAAATACAAATAAAAAATACAAATTCACCCCTCATATCATTGAAATCTCAAACTACATGAGGGAAGGCCAAGGCTGTACTTAGAGAATGGCACAGGAGATATACAAATAAGAACCGGCAGACTCCTAGCAGCAACTACACCCACCCATAGTGCACTGATACTTCAATCAGAGAAAAGGCATGTGTATGGTTAGGAGAATTCACACAAACATTACCCATCAAGGTTGTCTCCTCTAAACGTTGGTTATCATATAAATGAGCAATAGTAAATAAAGTTAATGTGAATAAAGGCGATGGCTATTTCAGAAAGTGCTGACAGGCAGTTGATATTTACACTACTTCAAGAGCCTCTAAAACAGAAGGCAAGTGATTAGGATTATACAGACAAATGATATGTCCTAGAATGAGATGTATTTGCTCTTAATTTCATTTTGCTTTTTATTTTAGAATTATTCTTGCCCTTTCTTTTAAAAAAATAATGGAGTGTCATCCCATATAAACCTTCCTGCCCCTTTTGCAAACTTTTTCAGTGTGTTTAATGCCCACAAGATTCACAACTGTATTCCCTTTGTCAAATGTGTTTCTCTATGGTGGGGATTCTCAAAAGTGTTCATTGAATTGGTGAGTTTACAATGCTTTGCTCGTGCGGTTGGTCCTGCTACGAGGGGAGGGGATCATGCCCCCTCCCACATTAAAAGAAAGAAAAAATATGAAAATGCAACACTACATTTGCCACGACAGGGCATTCTTCTCTGAACGCCAGGTCTACTGTGTCCCATAGAAGCATGCTGCTCAAAGCACTAACCACCCGAAAGAGCTTTCCTACAGCTATCAATGGAACATTTACTGTGTTGGTCCACAAAACTGTGCTGACATGCACGCAGCACTAAGCGGGACACCATTAACATTGCAGCATCTTAGTATTCAGCTCAGATTGTTTCTAAAACACACCTATTTGCAGAGCTTGCACACATCCAAATATATCTATTAACGGGTAAATCATCTGGGCAGCATTGCCTGCTTATGGCCATTACTACTATCCTGGGCCGGGAGCATAGCTCAGGGGCAACGCACTCATCTGAGACACAGGTTCGATCCCCAGGTCTGCGCTTAGAAACCTCTGGGTATTAAGCGCGTTATGTATGCCCAATAATAATTATAACTATACAATTACAGGTTTGGCTATGAAAAGTGGTACATCAATGTGTAAAGCAGACCAAGATTGCAGGTGACCCCCGAGTGTATTCCTGCCCTTGTATTCATGGGTGCTGGGTGCTGGGATATGATGGTGACCTAACTCGATCAGAGGGACAGATCCCATGTGGGCTCCAGCTGGCCATGCACTACCTCCCAATATTCCCCAAGCTTCTGGCACAGGTTTCCACATGATTCATGCCAACAATGTCATGATATAGATATTTTTATTTTAACGAGGCCTGTGGATTCTGAAAGCTCAGAAAATGAAATACTTAAAAGAGAACTGGACTCTGTTGATCTCCTTGTTCTCCCAAAAGATCGCAACATGGGTGTCAAAGGATGTCTGCGCCCCGAGACTTGCGAGTTACCGGCGCATTAGAAATGAAATAGAAATAGAAAGGATGTGTGCTAGTGGTGCGCCGTGCTCTGAAGCTCCCGGAGAAGGAACACAGCATCACCACACAGAGCTACTGATACCCAAAGAGGCAACTGACCCCACTGATCTCTCGACAACACTGGAGGAAGCGGGGTCCTATAGAACAGGCCAAAGGGCCCTTCCACCGAACAGAAGGAGCCTGGAGGTCACCAACAGCAGTGAAGCTAGCAACAGGTTCCAAAGACGGGAAAGAATACAGCTAAACTACCAAGTTACCAAGGGAGGACGTACACACCTCAAACCCTTACAGTATAAACCATTGCTACCCTCTGACAACACAAAGGCCAGCCACAACGTCCACAAAACAGAACAGAGTCACTGTGTCACCAGATGTTCAACGAGCAAGTGTTCGGCAAGCAATCATACGAAAAGGTGCTGAACCCTTTCAAAATGCCAAATGGGAGAGTAGAATCTTTCACCTCGACTTCCAAAGCTGGCCTGATCAATAAGATTTCAGCAGTGAAACACTTGACTTCCTGAAGATGTGTGACCCCATTAATTTAGACACAGTAGCATTCATGAAACCACGGTTTCCCGGCTATTCAACTGCCGTCCGTAATTATGATCCCGGAGTGCCACAAGAGCTCTATATGAAAACAAGAAGGTTGTGAAATGAGGTGCTGTAGAAGTATCTTTCAAGACATACCCACCTTGCATCAAGACCGCTGGCTCGCCCACATTTTGTTTAAACACCTGGCTCTCAATCTGGGGGCTTGCTTCAAATATCCTTTTACATAATCCCCCTCATGGAAGACGTTTTCCTGCAGGTCAATGACACAAAGAACTAAGGGCGCGTACAGCTTGAGAAAGTGGAGCATCCCCGGTTTGACCAATATGTGACGTACTCCGCACCCAAACTAGATCACACACTATTCATGCAACTCTTCCAAAGCATTGATCGCTGCAGTCTGAAAGCCACCGCTTAAGGCCTGATCACTTTCTGATCTCGGCCCATATGGTGGCCTCTCTATGACGTCACATTACGAAATCAACATCCTAGAAGACACCTGCCTCTGGGCTGATGGCAAAAAGAACAAAGAAACAGCCGACCAGCTTCGAAAAATGCACCGTCAACCATCTGACCAATATGTAAAAGTCCACACACGCACAGCAGGCCACTCATCTGCATGTCATCCGTCCACAATATTGAGATCTTCAATCTGAAATCCACCCTTCCTCCCTCTTTGGATCACTTGCTGATCTGGGCCCAGATAATGTGCACACAAACACGGCCTCAGGTGAAAGAGCCCCACCACCTGAATTCGTATAATGGACATAAAGAAGGTCTTGCATTTGGATTTTGACTTCTGCATACAGTCGATATCATGTACAGAAGAGGATGCAAACTCAGATCGGTTGTACCCAAATCCACAAAGATGGACTAGTCGAATCCATCTTTACTGAATATAGGCAGCTAAATCCCCGGGTCACTGACTGGTGACTGTGAAAACTGGAGGAGCAAACGGTAGTCCGCTTTCTTTATCCAGTGTTCGCTACACAGAGCAAGGAAGTGGAGCGGGGTGCACCGGGAAGAGAAGGTAAAGAGATTAGGGAGGCTGGGTTGGGGGCATTGAGTGTGGTTAGAGGTATCGGGGGGGATGGGGTGGGGAAGTGCTGGCAGGAGGCACAGTGCGGACATGGAGTGGAGCCCCACATTAAGCATACAGACAGGAGGGAGGTGGGTCAGGGAATGAGGGGGATATGGGAGATGAACCCTCTCCCCAATTAGTGAGCACAGGGAGGAGAGGGTTCAAGGATTCAAAAAAGCCAGCTTGGATGGGTGGCGATGCCAAAGAGGGGTTTGGTGGGAGGGATCCAGTGGGTGGGGAATCGAAGATCTGTGATTCGGCCAGTTTGTAATCCATTAAATGATATACATCCCTCTCATCGAATCCTGGTCAGTAGTATATGTGGGCGTTCCTGTTCAAAATGTCCAAAACGAAATCTGGTCCAATGGCAATGTTAAGGATCCTGTTAGCAGCTTTAACGAGGCAACCAGATGTACGTTCCAGAAGTCCCTGCCACCCTGGCCACAGGATTAGATGCTAAAAGAGCTACAGGGTATCAGGGACCATGGATTAGGGAAGAGACACAGGAACCCTGAATGAAAAGGGAATATGGGTTAGATCACAAGATAAATGCTTCACCAATTAGAATACGCTTAGCTCACACCCTTTTCCACATTGTACATTTAGCAAACTCTGGGACAGTTGAGGCAGGTGCCAGAGAAATTAGCAAGAGGAGAAACAGGAAGAAGGACATTGCAAAGCAGGACAGTGGTGGCAGTCCAAGCCATGATGTTGACTCTATCCATGAGGCAATCGCAGAAGAACGAGCAGAGGATGCCACCAGGGAGGCAAAGCACAACGGGTAGTAGTCGAAGGCGCAACAAAGGAGATGAGTAGGCCAAACAGGAAGACGGGGAATCTGAGCCTACACAGGACAAGGAGAATACAAAAAGTCAGAAACGCCTACAGGAAACGAGTGGAAAGAGCAACAAAGGACATTGAGCATGGATTGAAACAGAGTGTGGGAAAAGTGAGCTGCACAGTGTTGTCAGGCACTGCAAGATTCTCTCAGAGGGTCTTAAACACCAATACTATTTGTCTGAATCTTGAAGTATTTTGTCTGACATCCGGGTGCTACAAAAAAACTAACAATACAATTGCAGCTATCTTGGAGTCAGACATTTTGCGTATTGCAAAAACTCGACAGGCCATGTGACCCTTGAGAAGTTGGCACATATCTAATATTGTGGGCCTCGATGCTTTCATGTAGAGGTTACTACGGCCACAAACCCTACAGCATTGAACCTTCACGCTCGGGCATGAGCAATGCATTATGGAGAGATGTTGACAGGCGACCAATTAATGTACACTATGAAGTTGACACATTGAAAAGAGAAAGATGAAAACTAGAGCCAATGTGGTGAAAATGTTAGTAAGAGGCAGTCAGAGCCCAGTGTAACACCCATCAGCGATACTACAATTCTGAGGTCATGTGTCCAAAGAACACATGTTGCACTAGCAGAAACCACAAGGCAGCAAATCATTCAAGGTCACTGCTCAAGGTTGTCTGGGAAACCGTCCGGGCTTAGAATCGCTGGACCAATGGCAAGAGTGTGAAGATTTCTACTTCTTTTTTATCTCAAGATTTGAAAGATCTGCTAAATAGCCTGGGCGAACTCCCCAAAAACAGACCTGTGGTAACAGACAAATCATTTAGTGACGATTTGTCCCAACTGCGAGAATGGGCCATGTTTATGGTGTCCCCGAATCCCTGAAGTACTCTCACGCACTACCGGGTCTCCTCCAGTGATTCCAATCAGGAGCTGGAGCTCTTGTGAGGAACAATGGGTTTGTTCATCAGGTCCATGTAGCCAACAGAGGATTCCTCGAGTTCATTCACCCAATCAGATTCCACGAATCTCCTAACGGAAGTTCAACCCCCATATGTGGCCCAGATAACTTCCTGGTCTGTTGTGGGATTCGCTAGTCTGTGAGAGGAGGCGTACACAGGGCGTGCTCATCCTTGGAGGGCATTTGGAGGTATTTTGGAGCAGTGTTTCTGGGAATTTGGATGAGATGTATCTGCGTGGTGTTGGACTTTTGTGTAGTTTCCTAGGGGTTATTGAGTTTTTTTGTAGCCAATTTGTGTGGTCCATGGAAATAGAGTTTGTTCAGCATGTGACAGTGGGCCTCATTAGGACCCAGGCGGATTTCGCGGTGCTAAATGCACCGCGAAGCACGGCGGAAAGCCGTCGATAGCGCCATGGGGGTTGGCGGATTTACCGCCCCATTCCGACCTCGGCGGAGCGGTAAATCCCCAATCCCCATTCTGCCCTTCCCCATTCCCATTCTTGCCCCATAGGGTATAATGGGAGTGGGGAAGGAGTTAATTACGCCACCGTAAAATACGGTGGCGTAATTAACAACGAGGTCCCGTAGCGCCATGGTTTTCTCCGCCTGGTAAAACCAGGCGGAGAAAACCTCCATGGCGCTAAGGGAACTCGTAGTACGGCGGACGGGTCCGCCGCGATTAGCGCTGGCGGAAACCCACTCCGCCTGGGTCCTAATGAGGCCCAGTGTGTTGTTACTTTCCCCAAATGCAAAGAGAAAATTGCTTCGCCTTTTCCTCGTGTGCCTTTCCCCTTTTGTGTCCCCTTTTAAAATTTAAAAACGCCAAAATAAGTTTCTACACCATGCGTATTCTAAAAAAGCCACAGAAACGAATGATATTGTTTACACTTTCCCAATGCTCCCCATGTGTGACTGTTGTGCAATGTTTCGTGTAGTATTGTGTTCGTTTAGTACTCCTGCAGACTGTGCAAAGAGGAGGAGTCAGTAGATTCGGTTCGACATTTGCTAACATCATGCCCTGCGCTGAAAACGCTGAGAAAGACTTACTTGTCAACGGTCTTGGAATGTTCATCTTTACGCGTTGAGGAGACATGGTGGCCATGGCTAATAAGCTGACACAAACCATTGTGGGCAATTGCCACCTTTATTCTGATAGAGCAAGGTAAAGGCTAGGCAAACGACATGCGACAAAAAGGAGAATGCAAGCACACAAAGAGTTAAGGTCCACAAAGACAAGGGACTTTCAGTTTTGTTAAAACCAAATAGTTTTTGGTAAATACAATAAAAATAAAATATATATTTTTTTTAAAAAACAAACAAAAAATTAGCTTTGGAGTGGTGTTTTAGTTTTAGTAGCAGGGGTGTTTGGTGCTTGGTTGTGCAATCATGGTTCTTTCAGGGCTACATTTAATACTCACTTTTGGGTTCTCGGGTTGTGCAGACAGTTCTCAGCGTTGCCATTTGTGAGAGGTGCAATGGTGTGCCTGCGAGACTGGGAGATAACGAGAAGAAGGCTGCGGGGTGGGGGTGACAGAAGTGCATTTCTCTTCACAGGAGGAGGGGGGATGTCCCCATGATGGATGAGTTGGTGAGCACCTTGTGCTGTTTGTGGGTGCCGGATCGTGGGCCTGTCCACATCGCATCACTGATCGGCTGAGTGAGTAGAGTAGACTGACGCCTTGGGGAGGCTTCAGAAGTGCTACAGGAGCCAGGGCCATCGGAGAAGGCCACGGCAGTGACAAGTAATACAGAGGCAGAGGAGGCGGGGACCCGTGTGAACGCCCCTGCAGGGGGAATGCAGGCAGGGCTCTTTGTGGATGCTTCCACAGAGGCAGGGTCAGCGGAAGAGTAGAAGGGCAGTTCCTGCAGGGGGCATGCAGGCAGGGCTCTTTGTGGATGCTTCCACAGAGGCAGGGTCAGCGGAAGAGTAGAAGGGCAGTTCCTGCAGGGGGAATGCAGGCAGGGCTCTTTGTGGATGCTTCCACAGAGGCAGGGTCAGCGGAAGAGTAGAAGGGCAGTTCCTGCAGGGGGAATGCAGGCAGGGCTCTTTGTGGATGCTTCCACAGAGGCCGGGTCAGCGGAAGAGTAGAAGGGCAGTTCCTGCAGGGGGAATGCAGGCAGGCTCTTTGTGGATGCTTCCACAGAGGCCGGGTCAGCGGAAGAGTAGAAGGGCAGTTCCTGCAGGGGGAATGCAGGCAGGGCTCTTTGTGGATGCTTCCACAGAGGCCGGGTCAGCGGAAGAGTAGAAGGGCAGTTCCTGCAGGGGGAATGCAGGCAGGCTCTTTGTGGATGCTTCCACAGAGGCAGGGTCAGCGGAAGAGTAGAAGGGCAGTTCCTGCAGGGGGAATGCAGGCAGGGCTCTTTGTGGATGCTTCCACAGAGGCAGGGTCAGCGGAAGAGTAGAAGGGCAGTTCCTGCAGGGGGCATGCAGGCAGGGCTCTTTGTGGATGCTTCCACAGAGGCAGGGTCAGCGGAAGAGTAGAAGGGCAGTTCCTGCAGGGGGAATGCAGGCAGGGCTCTTTGTGGATGCTTCCACAGAGGCAGGGTCAGCGGAAGAGTAGAAGGGCAGTTCCTGCAGGGGGCATGCAGGCAGGGCTCTTTGTGGATGCTTCCACAGAGGCAGGGTCAGCGGAAGAGTAGAAGGGCAGTTTCCTCATGTGGAACGAGAGGCGACTGACGCAAGCAACCTGTGGGTGGAATTTGGGATGGCTCTTGTCTGGGTGGGGGGTATAGAGGGGGAAAAGGAGGTGCATCAGAAGGAGCCTCAGAGGAGGACCCCAGTGGAGATGTCACAGCAGGAAGTGGACCTACCAGAGGGGGGGCTCCTCCAGAGTTTCTCACTTGATGTGTATCATCCACTCACTTCAAGAAACGAACACTGACTGGTGTGTCATCCTCCTCCCAAAATCTTTGGCGATGGTACTCGTGTTGTTCGCCCATCCCAAATCACTAAATGTATCGCCGAACACTGCATAAGCAAAATGAACCTTCAATCTCACTTGCTAGCTGTGTCCCAATCACTCACTAGCACTGCCTGGACTTGGGCAGAGGTTAGTGGGGGCTACCTGGGGTTTGGGCAGAGGTCAGTGGGCATAGTGAGAGGAGGCAAGACTTGAGGGGGCTGCCTGGTGTTGGGGCAGAGGTCAGTAGGGGTAGTGGGAGGAGGCAGGACTTGAGGGGGGCTGCTTGGCTTGGGACGGAGGTCTGTGAGGGTAGTGGGAGGAGACAGGACTTGAGGGGGCCTTCCTGGGGTTGAGGGCAGGGTCAGGTAGTCAGAGGAGGCCAGACTTGAGGGGGCTGCTTTGGTTTGGGGCAGAGGTCAGCGGGGATAGTGAGGGGACGTGGTACTTGAGGGGGCTGCCTGGGGTTGGGGCAGAGGTTTGTGGGGGTTGCCTGAGGGTAAAGCAGAGGTCAGTGGGGGTAGTGGGACGAGGCAGGATTTGAGGGGGCTGCCTGAGGTTGGGTCAAAGGTCAATGGGGGTAGTAGGAGGAGGTGGGACTAGCAGGGGACTGCTTGGGCTTGGGGTCAGTGGGGGTAGTGAGGGGAGGCAGGACTTGAGGGGGCTGTCTGGGGGTGGGGCAGAGGTCAGTGGGGGTAGTGGAAGGAGGCAGGACTTGAAGGGACTACCTGTGGGTGAAGCAGAGGTCAGTGGGGGGTAGTGGGAGGAGGCAGGACTTGAAGGGGCTGCCTGGGCTTGGGGCAGAGGTCAGTGGGGTTAGTGGGAGGAGGCCCAACTAGCAGGGGACTGCCTGGGCTTGGGTCGGAGGTCAGTAGGTGGAGTGGGAGGAGGCAGGGCTTGAGGGGGTACCTGAGGTTGAGGGCGGAGGGCAGAGGGGATAGTCGAAGGAGAGAGGACTAGCAGGGGACTGCCTGGGCTTAGGGCGGAAGTCAATGGGGGCTGCCTGGGGTTGGGGCAGAGTCAGAAGTAGGTAGTGAGAGGAGGCACGATTTGAGGGGGCTGCCTGGGGTTGGGGCAGTCATTGGTGGGGGAATTGGGAGGAGGCCGGTCTTGAGGGGGCTCCCTGTGGTTGTGGCAGAGGTCACTGTGTTTGTGGCAGAGGTCACTGGGGGGTTGTGGGAGGAGGCAGGACTTTAGGTGGCTGCCTGGGTTTGGGGCCGTGGTCAATGGGAGTAGTGGGAGGAGGCCGGACTAGTATGGAACTGCTTGGGCCTGGGGGGTGGGGGTCACTTGCGTTAGTGGGAGGAGGCAGGACTTGAGGGGTCAGCCTGTGTTTGGGATTGGAGGTCAGTGGTGGTAGTCGGAGGAGGGTGGACTAGCAGGGGACTGCCTGGGCTTGGGGTGGAGGTCAGTGGGGATGGCCTGGGGTTGGGGCAGAGGTCAGTGGGAGTTGTGGGAGGAGGCAGGACTTGACAGGGCTGACTGGGGTTGGGGTGGAGGTCAGTGGGAGTAGTGGGAGGAGGCAGAGTGTGAGGGGGCTGCCTGGGGTTGGGATGGAGGTCAGTGGGGGATGCCTGGGGTTGGGACAGTGGTCAGTGGGTGTGGTAGGAGGAGGCTGGATTAGCAGGGGACTGCCTGGGCTTGGGGAAGAGGTCATTGGGGGTAGTGGGAGGAGGCAGGTCTTGAGGGGACTTTGTTGGGTTTGAGGATGGAGGTCAGGGGGGTTGTCAGGGGAGGGCGGATTAGCAGGGGACTGCCTGGACTTAGGGCAGAGGTTAGTGGGGGCTTCCTGGGGTTGGGGCAGAGGTCAGTGGGGGTAGTGAGAGGAGACAAGACTTGAGGGGGCTATCTTGGGTTGAGGGCGGAGGTTAGGGGCGTTGTCGGAAGAGGCAGGACTTGAGGGGGCTGCCTGGGGTTTGGGGCAGAGGTCAGCGGGGATAGTGAGGGGAAGTGGTACTTGAGGGGCTGCCTGGGGTTGGGGCAGAGGTTTGTGGGGGTTGCCTGAGGGTAAAGCAGAGGCCAGTGGGGGTAGTGGGAGGAGGCAGGATTTGAGGGGGCTGCCTGAGATTGGGGCAAAGGTCAATGGGGGTAGTAGGAGGAGGTGGGACTAGCAGGGGACTGCTTGGGCTTGGGGTCAGTGGGGGTAGTGGGAGGAGGCAGGACTTGAGGGGCTGCCTGGGGTTGGGACAGAGGTCGGTGGGGGTAGTGGGAGAAAGCAGGACTTGAAGGGACTACCTGTGGGTGAAGCAGAGGTCAGTGGGGGTAGTGGGAGGAGGCAGGACTTGAAGGGGCTGCCTGGGCTTGGGGCAGAGGTCAGTGGGGTTAGTGGGAGGAGGCCCAACTAGCAGGGGACTGCCTGGGCTTGGGTCGGAGGTCAGTAGGTGGAGGAGGCAGGGCTTGAGGGGGTACCTGAGGTTGAGGGCGGAGGGCAGAGGGGATAGTCGAAGGAGAGAGGACTAGCAGGAGACTGCCTGGGCTTAGGGCGGAAGTCAATGGGGGCTGCCTGGGGTTGGGGCAGAGTCAGAAGTAGGTAGTGAGAGGAGGCACGATTTGAGGGGGCTGCCTGGGGTTGGGGCAGACATTTGTGGGGGAATTGGGAGGAGGCCGGTCTTGAGGGGGCTCCCTGTGGTTGTGGCAGAGGTCACTGGGGGGTTGTGGGAGGAGGCAGGACTTTAGGTGGCTGCCTGGGTTTGGGGCGGTGGTCAGTGGGAGTAGTGGGAGGAGGCCGGACTAGTATGGAACTGCTTGGGCCTGGGGGGGGGGTCACTTGGGTTAGTGGGAGGAGGCAGGACTTGAGGGGTCAGCCTGTGTTTGGGATTGGAGGTCAGTGGTGGTAGTCGGAGGAGGGTGGACTAGCAGGGGACTACCTGGGCTTGGGGTGGATGTCAGTGGGGATGGCCTGGGGTTGCGGCAGGGGAGTTGTGGGAGGAGCCAGGACTTGACAGGGCTGACTGGGGTTGGGGTGGAGGTCAGTGGGAGTAGTGGGGGAGGCAGAGTGTGAGGGGGCTGCCTGTGGTTGGGATGGAGGTCAGTGGGGGATGCCTGGGGTTGGGACAGTGGTCAGTGGGTGTGGCAGGAGGAGGCTGGATTAGCAGGGGACTGCCTGGGCTTGGGGAAGAGGTCATTGGGGGTAGTGGGAGGAGGCAGGTCTTGAGGGGGCTGCCTGGGGTTGGGGGCAGAGGTCAGTGGTCCTAGTGAGAGGAGGCAAGACTTGAGGGGACTGCCTGGGGTTGGGGAAGAGGTCAGTGGGGGTAGTGTGAGGAGGCAGGACTTGAGAGGGCTGCCTGGCTTGGGGTGGAAGTCCATGAGGGTAGTGGGAGGAGGCAGGACTTGAGGGGTGGGGGGCTTCCTGGGGTTGAGGGCAGAGATCAGGGGGTATTCAGAGGAAGCAGGACTTGAGTGGGCTGCCTCGGTTTGGGGCAGAGGTCAGTGGGGGTAGTGAGGGGAGGCAGGACTTGAGGGAGCTGCCTGAGGTTTGGGCAGAGGTTTGTGGGGGCTGCCTGGGGTTGAGGCAGAGGTCAGTGGGGGGAAGTGGGAGGAAGCAGGGCTTGAGGGGGCTGCCTGGGGTTGGGGCAGAGTCAGAAGTAGATAATGAGGGGAGGCACGATTTGAGGGGGCTGCCTGGGGTTGGGCAGACGTTAGTGGGGCAATTGGGAGGAGGCAGGATTTGAGGGGGCTGCCTGGGGTTGGGCAGACGTTAGTGGGGCAATTGGGAGGAGGCAGGCCTTGAGGGAGCTGCCTCGGGTTTGGGCAGAAGTTCGTGGGGGCTGTCTGGTGTTGAGGCCGAGGTCACTGGGGGTTGTGGGAGTAGACAGGACTTTAGGTGGATGCCTGGGTTTGGGGCAGAGGTCAGTGGTGGTAGTGGGAGGAGGCAGGAGTTGAGGGGGCTGCTTTAGTGAATGGGGTGAATTAAGTTTTTCAGTTTGTGGGCGCTGCTCTAAGCTAGAGACATGGGGCGCATTTTCTCAGGCGTTCGCAGGTTCTGCTTTGAGTTAGGGGCAACGGGCCGCAGTTTTACCGGGATGCTGCTTTGAATTAGGGGAGTCGGGCAGCAGTTTCGCCAGGGTTCTGGTTTGAGTTGGGTGAGCGAGGGTGCAGTTTTGCTGGGGTGCTGCTTTGAGTTAGGATTGACGGTCTGCAGTTTTGTGGGGGTTCTGCTTTGAGTTAGGGGAGACAGGCTGTAGTTTCACCGGGGTGCTGCTTTGAGTTGGGGTGGAAGGGCCGCTGGGGTATTGTAATGGTGATTATTTGTGAGTAATTCTTAATTACTTTTTGACAAATTCCTGGCTGAAAGGTTGTTTGCAGGCACCATGGGAGCGTGTTGTGGCCATTCTGGGCACAACTCATTATTCTTTTCGCTGTAGGTTACTTTGCACGTTTCATTCTATGAATTGGCTCCCTGCGCTGATCTTTTGGCATGCGCAATGTTTTTTCTCGCGCAAGGTACTTTAAACAGACTTTTCGCGACTTTTCTATTAATTGTGCCCCATGTGTTTTCTACACCAAGAACTTTGTGACATGGCCTGGATGTATCCTGAGGTGGACCTTTCATCCTTTTGCTCTTTAACATAGTGTGCTTTATTGACTTGTATAGCTCTTTTGGATTTTCCTGAGTTGAATGCTGAGATCTGGGAATTCAGTGGATGGTCTTTTGGGAGTTTGGCAAGAGGGTGCAGAAGTGGGGTGTTGTTATTGCATATTATTATATTAATATACAGCTTATTATATTATAATACAGTTTATTATATTATAATACACCATACATGTAAACTGCTGCTCAATTCACTGAACATCATTTCAGGAATGGCTAGACTGGCAGCACCCAAATGCCAGTCTAGCCAGCTAATGACACTTAGCAGGAATGCTTTATAAGAGATGCCCAGTTAAAAAAAAGTCAAGGCAAACTAAGAAATGACTAGACTGGCTGCACCAAAATGCTTCTCTAGCCACTAGTACCATATATAATGCCTGCTTAGTCTGGACATGGATGACCATTAGGATTTATCGCACAGTTCCTGACCCCCCTCACCCCTCCCACACATCACCTCTCCCTCCCACCACCTGCCCCAGCCCCAAAAATCAGCTTCTCAGCCCAGAATGATCTCTACGTCCCTTTTTCTTGTCCCAGTGCTCCTTGCCTCATAGGTATGTACTGGGATGATTGAGAGTGGGACTATGAGTAATGAGGAGTACAGGTAACTAAGTCCAGCATTAGTGCCATGATCCTCTACCACAAGCCAATACTTGTGTATGAGGCAAAGTGCCTCATACACAAGTACTTGGACGAGGAACAATAGTACTATGAGTAATGAAGATTTCCAATAAGTAACCAAGGGATTAAACACAAGTAGTGGTGCAACACCATTGAGCTGACTGGGCTTCAGCCCTCCACCCCACCCCTTTCCTGAATGTTTGGGCTATGTTGACTCAACCTGGCTGACCTACTGAGCCATTGCCGAACAGAACAGGACACAGATGTTAAACATTACCTGGGTTTCGCTGTTAACAAAGGCCCGGCAGTTACTAACGTAAATCATTTCAATGTTAAGACCTGCATTCAAATGCTCAATATTTTAGGCAATTGAAATCTTGATGTGGGTTTAGTACTGGCATGCCAGGGAAGTGATTGGAGGGGTAGAGAGGGGACAGGAAACTGCTTATTCTCACGGCAGTCCATACGTTGGTACTTTCAGACTTAGCGGAAAGAGTTAACTGCTTGTAACATTGAGCCTGCACTAGAATAGTCTCATTAGAATGCATAAAGAAGTTAGATGCCCCCACACAAATAGGTTTGCCTCTCGCCCACCGCCCGTGAAGTTAGCACCTCGCCTAACATTTGATGAGTTAGCAGCCCCTACCCCTGAAATGTAGGTTCCGTTGCGCCCGTGAACACAGGCACACAAACAATTAACCATATACATACATACATACCCAGCTACCCATACATTTAAGTGTGCACCCTTTCATTATTCAGGCCCACCCAGGCATCCACCCATACATTTAAGTGTGCACCCTATCACCATACACTCGACACGCACTCCCAGCCACCCCTACATTTAATTGTGCACCCTTTCACCATACACTCACACAGGCAGCCACCTATACATTTAAGTGTTCACCCTTCACCATACACTCACACGCGCACATGTCGTGGGTTTGAGGGGAGCCCTATTACTTCAAAAAGAAATGGTTTCTTTTTGAAGTCACTCCGACTTCATAAATAAGTTATTTCCGTTAATGACCGAACCATAATGGAATAATTTATTTATGAAGGCAGAGTGACTTCAAAAAGAAACTTTCTTTTTTGAAGTCATAGAGCTCCCCTCACCCCATGACAGGAGGCCTCCAGCCAGAGGCTTGCATGTCATGGAGTGGGGGAGCCCTTAGACTTCAAAAAGAAAGGTTTTTTTTAAAGTCCAAGGGGGGCCCCCCACCCAGGACATGTGGTGGTGGGGCCCTGTGCTATGGGGGGCTCTGTTATGCCAGTAGACACTGGACACCTTCTTTTTGGAGGGCTGTGCTTTAAAGAAGGCTGTAAACATGCCTACGAAACTGCTCAGTTCCTTGATAAAGGACTCTCCCAAAAGGAGACACTCGTCTCTAGATTCCGAAGAGACTGGGGCTCATTATGAGTTTGCTGGTGCGGTAATAACATGCCGGTATTTACGTATACTGGCACGTTACTACACCGGCAAGAGGTGGCGGAATGACCTCCAGCTTCTGCCACATTACCGGCAAAAATCGCCAGTGTTACAGGCGCCGGTAATACCGGCACCTCTAATACCGACAAACCCCCCCATGGAGTCCAATGGAATGGGGATTTACACCAGCTACCGCCGCTCATAATTCAGTGGATATTCCATTGGACCGAGTGGCGGGATCGTTGATTCAGTGTGCCAGTAGCCTGGCGGATATACCGGCAAACCTGTAATGAGCCCCAATTTCCATGTGCAATCCCCTGCACTTCCCTGGTCAAGCGGCACACTTGCT
The DNA here is from genome assembly GCF_040938575.1 of Ambystoma mexicanum. Classification (NCBI taxonomy): domain Eukaryota; kingdom Metazoa; phylum Chordata; class Amphibia; order Caudata; family Ambystomatidae; genus Ambystoma; species Ambystoma mexicanum. The sequence continues at coordinate 1,297,205,726 of NC_090921.1, read as the reverse complement.
TTCACCCAGTAAGCAAAGTGCATTTTGGGCCACTACCTGCTCATATACCGGGATCCATGGGGTACTGTGAAATGTAGCATCTTCTGCCATTTGTAAGATCTTTGCTAAGGTTCCTCCAAGACTGGTCTGGCTCTTGTTTGGGATCTTTTCAATATATCCCCATGAAGGTAATGATCCTGGTATCTAGGAACAGGAGCTGTTACTTTCTTTTCCAGTCAAGCGCAAAGTCCCCCGGGCCACAGTTTATTTCTTGCCTCTTGTTTCATGGGGTAGGTAGGTATTCTGATACCTTCGGGTTCAGGGTCCAGTCTGATGGGGATGGGTCAGGGTGTACTGGGTCATCTGGATCAGAGTCCTCCGAACCTTGACCTTTCGGCCTACTCCCCGTGCTCTTGGTAAATAGGTAGCGTCCGTCTCGATTCCCCCATCAGTAGTGTCAGGGTCCCACTCCAGCCAGAAGTAGTCTTCATCGCTGTCCTCCAGAGAAGTGGAGGATGCCTGATCTGTGCCCTGAATGCCCCGCATATATGTGGCGTAAAGGGTTAAAAAAAAGTCACCATTTTCGGCCGTCGCAATAATCACATAGATCCATTTTATTCAGTAGGACTATAGCCCACAGTGACTGGCATCAGCACTGTTTTGTCACAGAGGTCCACAAGACCTTTTTAAAGTATATAGCATTTTGAAATTCCATGTGGAGTCCCAATTCCTGGTCAGATGATTAGCGCCCTGATATACTGGTGGGAGCTAAAAGCATGATGGGGGCTCAGAAAGTGTAAAGATACTCTCTCTGAAGAGAAGGCAGCACCTCTGTGGCGTTTGGCCAACTCTGCTTTATTATCTACAACTGTTACAACACCCGGTCTTTAAAATGTCCTTTTGAGTGAAAACGCGCAGGAGGGGCCAGGCAGTTCGCAGCTCCGCGCCCCTTCTCCTTGATTCCCTCACTCTGTGTCTCGCCCATGCCTCTGCACCCTGGGCCACGTTATCTCCTGCTCAGGCCTGCGCCCTGTAGCGGGACATGCCCGACGCTACATGTAGCTTCACCAGAGCATTTAATGTTCACTGATATAGACCGGTCTCTCACTAATCACAGTATTGTTCAGAGTCCTCATGTTTCCCGTGGCCATGTTAAGTAGGCCCTCCAGTCAGTGCTTTAAGTAGCTTTCAAATCGAGGGGGGAAGGCTCTTGTAGGTGGCATGGCCTAAAAGGGTGCCACCTACCCCTGCCAGGCATCCCTCTGCAGCAATCCTCACCCTTGCATCTCTGCATTTGTTAGCTAAAGGGAACCATGACAGGGGTCGGCGCCACACCTTTTCTTCTTTAATGGTGGTGCTGACCCTCGCCAGGCACCCCTTCAACTAAGAGATTCAACATTCACCTAGGTGATCATTGTATCTCTTAGTTAAAGGGATGCCTGCGGGGGCTGAGGCCACCATTAAAGATCAAAAACGTCTTGGCTTCTAGTGCCCACATCGGCTGGGGTTAACGGGACTTTAGGGTGTCCTGGCATTGCCCCGTTTCAGAATTTGTTTTCAGAGTCTGCCATCGCTCTGCCACGGCTAGCCAAGCCCCACTTAAAGCCCTGCCCCAGTACTGTTAAGACAAAACTACAAGTCCCAAATTCAATGCAGAAACGGGATTAGGTGGCATCCACACAATTGCCACCATGCGAAACTCGATAGCTGACACAGAGTTTGAGTTTGGTCCAAGGCTTTAAGTGGGCCATGGCTAGCTGGGGCAGAGCCCTGGCAGTCTCCAAAAGGGGCTCCCATGCCAGGGCTCTGCCTAGCTTTCTCCGCCTAGCTCCAGATACAACCCCCAGAGGCATCCTTTTCCGCAAAAGAGCTGCAAGGTCAATGGGCTTTTTGCTGGTATTGGCACTTCTGATTAGAAAACGGGAGAAGCATTGGTAAAGGCCTCTCCTTTTTTTGTAATGAGAAGCACTGACACCTGCAGGTAGCCCTATAACCATACGGCTCCTTGTAATATAAGGGCTGCCTGCTGCGGGTTTGTTCCTCCCATTAAGAAACAAAGGAGAGCTGGGGCGCACTGCTATTGTGCGTTTGGTACGTCCGGCCTCTCCTTTTGTTCCTTAATAACATGCTTCGACCTTCAAAAGGCAACCAGCATGGTTTGGAGCTTGTGTTTAGGAACAAAAAGTAGAGGCTGGGTGTTGTGTTGTCAGTATGTTTAAGCGTGATATATCTTGTTCTGAGGCGCCCTCTACTGGCTATAACAAAAAAATGCGTGGTGAACCCACCATAGTGAGGCCATTTGCTTTGGAATTAGAAGCAGGCACATTTTGCCTTTTATTTACCTTTTTGTGACAGTGTTTAATAGTGTAGATAAGTGTATGCGTCCCAATAAAGCTGACAGTTCCTCGGTTGGCTGTGAATAGTTTGACAAGCACTTTATCTTATTTGCCTCACTCAGCAGAGGTGTGTCCTGCATTGTACTTTTGAGTTATCCGTTGAGCATTGAGAAGTGGCTGGATTGCACTGGCGTCTCTTGCCATTTCAGGCAAACCGAGAATGCGCTCATGATCCGTGACTTTCTTGACGAATGTAAACATCAGTAATTAATAATAAATGTTGTTATGCAGCAAACACAATGATCTGGACTTACAATTTACCAAACTGTAAACACTATATCTGTCTCCCCAGTGCATGATTTATCTTCAGAAGTGAGCGTTGTTTTCAACCCATCCCCAGCAATAACTTGTGTGCCTGACTCCAAGGCACCTAAATCGCTTGCTTTTTAAAAAAATAAATTTGGCACCAAGGGCTCTATTTTTTTTATTTTGGGGTCAGCAAAATCTGGAAACTTTAAGAGGTCAAAGCTTTGTGATTGTTTGGCAGAAGCAGGCCTCCGTTAACCCAGTGTAGCACATGAAAGGCATCCTTTGCATCTAAAAGGATCATCACTTTAGTAAGGTGGTGACCCTGTTTCTCGGCCTTCCCTGCTCGCGGGTTTCCCCTCACCTTTCGACCTAGGGCGTTTTGCCTTTTATTGCGGGCCAATCCCGTGAGTCGCGGGTCAATTGACAGCAATGTGCTTGGGGTATATTTTCAAAATGGAGGATCCGGCAGCGCATGCGTAGGACGCGAAGGGGTGACAAGGGTATCTCGACATAGACTCTGCGGCCAGCGTTGCCGCGTATGAAGTGCTACGCAGCATTTCACTTAACGTGGGCCCGTTTTTGGCTCAAGTGGGCCAGTTGGATTAGTTACATTACTGACTGCGCAGCCAGTAATTCTGAGTCTTCTAATTCAAACAATATTCTATAAAATGTCAATTTTACAAAACATTTAATCACCCCACACCCCCTCCACCCCGTTCCCCCAGCGTTGCTACTCAAAAAGGCCATCACAAAAGGAATGGATTGCCATTGAGACTGTCGCCTACTTTTTCATTGGTGCACGAGCAATTTCATGCACCAGTCCGACCTGCCTCACTCGCTTCTAGCCCCACTGATGAGCTGCACTGAAAGACACTATGGGCCTCATTACGACCCAGGCGGTAAGTTACCGCCTGGGCCGTGACTTTACCACCATGGCGTAAACTACGTTTACGCCATGGTGGTTGGCGGATTTACCGCCCCATTCCGACCTTGGCGGGGCGGTAAGTCCCCAATCCCCATTTACCCTTCCCCATTCCCATTTTTGCCCCATAGGGCATAATGGGAGTGGGGAAGGCGTTAATTACGCCACCGTAAATTACGGTGGCGTAATTAACTCCATGGTCCCTTAGCGCCATGGATTTTAACACCTGCTAAAAGCAGGTGTTAAAAGCTCCATGGCGCTAAGGGACCTCGTAATCAGGCGGTAAAGGTCGGCGCTGTTTACGCTGCCGTAAACCCCTTACCGCCTGGGTCGTAATGAGGCCCTATGACTAACTTCAGCTTATTTGAGTTCAGCAGAGAGAGCACGGCCAAGACTCGTTATTTGTCCCACGAGCATCAAAGAAAGAGGAGAAAAGTACAACAGAATACGCGGCGCTGTCACAGGTTTTTGGGAGGCCTGGTGCAAACAAAATGTGTGACCACCCTTACAATGTATTCTTGTCGCCCTGCACCGCCAACAGGAGATGCAGGAACTCTTCCTCCCATTTCTTGTATGGAGGACCCTGGATTTGGTTTATTATGGCTGCCAAGAAAAGAAAAGAAAAGAAAGGCAGGCCTCTCTCTGCAGCAAAAAAAAAATATTCTGGTATTACATGCATGTGTATATTTATACACATTTTAAAAGGGACATTAAAAAGTAAATCCCAAAACTCCACGTTTATGGCAAAACGATGAGCAATGGTCGCCAAGGCTGTGCGTCCGAGCAGCAGGGCTGTCTCTTCCGGCCTCCAGAGTTGTTCCCTCTCTTCGTCCTCTGCTTTCGTGTTCTACTCAACACAGGATCTATTGTGAGAAGCGGGGTGGAGTGCGGGGCTGCAATCCCACCTCCTTCCACCCTTCCCCATCTAGTGGCCGGTAACCAAATGAGTTGTCCCTGCACAGTAACTGAGGGACACCAAATACCCCTTATGGAGGCAGAATGAAGGAGGAAATGCCCCCGTTTGTGCGAGCCCATCTTAAGGGTTTTTGGGGCCCAGAAAAATGTAATGTCCCCCTGAAACCCTACAAATTCAAGCATGGAAGAGTTTCTGTAACATCACTACTCCTCCTTTCTCATAAAGGACTCTACCATCATAGTGTCTAATAAAGTTAAAATGCTTGGCATTTGCTTGCAGTCCTCACTAGGAGCAGAGGCACAAACTTCATACCTAAAACAGAATTGCCAATATTATCAAAGGCTCCTATGCCGCATTAGGCCTTTGCTAAATACCAAAAACAGCGCCACAATAGCCAGAGCCACCATTCTGTCACGATTGGACTACGGAAATATGCCCTGCTCTTGCGTGCCAGCAGTAACTGCATTGACCAATGTCAAATAATTCAAAATAATGCAGTCAGATCCATCGCAGGAAAGTCCAAACGCGACCACATAACAAAGGACCGAAATGACCTTCGCTGGCTAGCAATAAAGGAGCATATTGCCTATCCCTGACATTGGTTCACCACTGCCTAAACGGAGCAGCCCCATTCTATCTTAAGAAGGAATTTAACTGGTACGAGCCAAGCCGAAGTTTAAGATCCAAAAAGAAGGGACTACTTGAGCCAGGCCATTCCAGAATAAAAGCCACAGTCCTAGGTAGAGCTTGTCCCACCAAAGCCATCTCCCTCTGGAATGAGCTACTACGAAATCTTAGGCTTGAAAGCAACATCCAAACATTTAGAAAGCAGCTGAAAACCATGCTTTTAAAATAATTTAGACACTCTCCACCCGAGCGCTCATGTTCGAGCCTTCTTTACTTTTCTACTTGTACTGTCCTGTGAATTCTCAGTCCTTGTGTCACTGTCGTGCCCTGATGCTTGCGAGCTTTCGGCGCGTTACAAATATATTTAAAAAAAAAAAAAAAAAATCACCCCCCCTCATCTCCATCGCTCCCCATAGCGTTATATTTTTCCCTGGCAGCGATCGAAATAAGGACGGGATATCCCTTAAATGTCCCTAACTCTCTTTATCTGTGTTAAAATCAGGGGCCAGATTACAGAAACGTTGCACCGGTGCAAGTGCAAAGTTTGCCCTATTTTTAAAAACACTGGAACACATTAAAAAACCATTGCACCTCGACAAGTGCAGTTTGGCATATTAAAAGCACCAGGGCTAAAATAGCCCTAGTGCTAAAAAGATACATTTTTGATGCATTTTTGCATCAGGGCAAAGTTTGCCCTAGTGCAAATGCCATTCCGCATTAGCACTAGGGCAAACTTTGTTATGATATGATCGTTTATTTATATAGCGCCTATACACAATGTGTTTCAAAGCGCTTCAAGGCAAGGGAGGGAACAAGGGAAAATACAACCACATTCTTACAGGCCATGAACAGTAAGGATGTGAAATTAACTATCATACTCTGCCTGACGACATTTCAGATAGTGCAAGAGCTAAGACATAGATAAGGAAGGGAGGGGGAGAGTGGGAAGGAAATGGAGACAGACAGGCGACTACCGTACTAGGTCTGACGACATTTCTGTTAGAGCCGGAGAAAAACAAAAGGTGAGGGAGAGGGGTGCAGAAAGGGAGTGGAGGAACAAAACAAGCGACTTTCATACTAGGCCTGACGACATTTCAGATAGTGCTAGAGGGGTGGTGGGGAGGAAAAAAAACAGTAATGGGAGGGTGGAGGAAACAGACGAGGTTGCTATCATATTAGGTCCAGGGACAATTCTGATAGAGTAAGTGCATAGAAGAAAGTAAGGGGAGGAGATAGAAAAAGGGAGAAGGGAAAGGAGGAGAGAAAAGAGAGTAAGCAGTCAAAAAAAGAGTGGAGAAGCAAGAGTGGAGAGCGAATACAATTGCAGAAGTCAGTAGTAACACATAATGTTGCAAGCCAGGATACAAGATGAAGATGGGAACAGCATGATTCAGGGCCACCATGAGTACAAGATGCAAAGGAAGTCCAGCATGAGAGATGAGAAAGAGTGACGCACCGTGAATGAATGAAGTCCATAAAAGTCAAATCCAGCATTGGCCACAAGACAGTGATGGTGAAGGAAGGCACCAGGTGCGCGGGGCTTGCTAAGTGGTGAAAAAGAGCAGCAGGCAGGAAGGTACCAGGTGGGCAGGGCTTAGGCCAGGTGACCTAGATCCACTTGCACCTGCTCCCCATCTGCAAAGGAAAAGAAGCTGGAGGGCTCCTAAAGTAGGGAAACAGAGCGGCAAGCAGGAAGGCACCAGGTGGGTGTGGCTTGCTAAGTGGTGAAAAAGAGCGGTAAGCAGGAAGGCACCAGGTGGGCAGGGCTTGCTAAGTGGTGAAAAAGAGCGGCAAGCCAGGAAGGCACCAGTTGGACGGGGCTTGCTAAGTGGTGAAAAAGAGCAGCAGGCAGGAAGGCACCATGTGGGCGGGGCTTAGGCAAGGTGACCTAGATCCACTTGCACCTGCTCCCCATCTGCAAAGGAAAAGAAGCTGGAGGGCTCCTTAAGTAGGAAATCTGAGCGGCAACCAGGAAGGCACCAGGTGGGCGTGGCTTGCTAAGTGGTGAAAAAGAGCGGGAAGCAGGAAGGCACCAGGTGGGCGGGGCTTGCTAAGTGGTGAAAAAGAGCGGCAAGCAGGAAGACACCAGGTGGGCGGGGCTTGCTAAGTGGTGAAAAAGAGCGGCAGGCAGGAAGGCACCAGGTGGACGGGGCTTGCTAAGTGGGGAAAAAGAGCGGGAAGCAGGAAGGCACCAGGTGGGCGGGGCTTGCTAAGTGGTGAAAAAGAGCAGCAGGCAGGAAGGCACCAGGTGGGCGGGGCTTAGGCCAAGTGACCTAGATCCACAGACTTGAGAGGGCTGCCTGGCTTGGGGTGGAAGTCCATGAGGGTAGTGGGAGTAGGCAGGACTTGAGGGGTGGGGGGGCTTCCTGGGGTTGAGGGCGGAGATCAGGGGGTATTCAGAGGAAGCAGGACTTGAGTGGGCTGCCTCGGTTTGGGGCAGAGGTCAGTGGGGGTAGTGAGGGGAGGCAGGACTTGAGGGAGCTGCCTGAGGTTTGGGCAGAGGTTTGTGGGGGCTGCCTGGGGTTGAGGCAGAGGTCAGTGGGGGTAGTGGGAGGAAGCAGGGCTTGAGGGGGCTGCCTGGGGTTGGGCAGACGTTAGTGGGGCAATTGGGAGGAGGCAGGACTTGAGGGGGCTGTCTGGGGTTGGGCGGAGTTCAGTGAGGGTAGTGGGAGGAGGCAGGCCTTGAGGGAGCTGCCTCGGGTTTGGGCAGAGGTTCGTGGGGGCTGTCTGGTGTTGAGGCCGAGGTCACTGGGGGGTTGTGGGAGTAGGGAGGACTATAGGTGGATGCCTGGGTTTGGGGTAGAGGTCAGTGGTGGTAGTGAGAGGAGGCAGGAGTTGAGGGGCTGCTTTAGTGAATGGGGTGAATTAAGTTTTTCAGTTTGTGGGCGCTGCTCTAAGCTAGAGACATGGGGCGCATTTTCTCAGGCGTTCGCAGGTTCTGCTTTGAGTTAGGGGCAACGGGCCGCAGTTTTACCGGGATGCTGCTTTGAATTAGGGGAGTCGGGCAGCAGTTTCGCCAGGGTTCTGGTTTGAGTTGGGTGAGTGAGGGTGCAGTTTTGCTGGGATGCTGCTTTGAGTTAGGATTGACGGTCTGCAGTTTTGTGGGGGTTCTGCTTTGAGTTAGGGGAGACAGGCTGTAGTTTCACCGGTGTGCTGCTTTGAGTTGGGGTGGAAGGGCCGCTGGGGTACTGTAATGGTGATTATTTGTGAGTAATTCTTAATTACTTTTTGACAAATTCCTGGCTGAAAGGTTGTTTGCAGGCACCATGGGAGCGTGCTGTGGCCATTCTGGGCACAACTCATTATTCTTTTCGCTGTAGGTTACTTTGCACGTTTCATTCTATGAATTGGCTCCCTGCGCTGATCTTTTGGCATGCGCAATGTTTTTTCTCGCGCAAGGTACTTTAAACAGACTTTTCGCGACTTTTCTATTAATTGGGCCCCATGTGTTTTCTACACCAAGAACTTTGTGACATGGCCTGGATGTATCCTGAGGTGGACCTTTCATCCTTTTGCTCTTTAACATAGTGTGCTTTATTGACTTGTATAGCTCTTTTGGATTTTCCTGAGTTGAATGCTGAGATCTGGGAATTCAGTGGATGGTCTTTTGGGAGTTTGGCAAGAGGGTGCAGAAGTGGGGTGTTGTTATTGCATATTATTATATTAATATACAGCTTATTATATTATATTATAATACAGTTTATTATATTATAATACACCATACATGTAAACTGCTGCTCAATTCACTGAACATCATTTCAGAAATGGCTAGACTGGCAGCACCCAAATGCCAGTCTAGCCAGCTAATGACACTTAGCAGGAATGCTTTATAAGAGATGCCCAGTTAAAAAAAAGTCAAGGCAAACTAAGAAATGACTAGACTGGCTGCACCAAAATGCTTCTCTAGCTACTAGTACCATATATAATGCCTGCTTAGTCTGGACATGGATGACCATTAGGATTTATCGCACAGTTCCTGACCCCCCTCACCCCTCCCACACATCACCTCTCCCTCCCACCACCTGCCCCAGCCCCAAAAATCAGCTTCTCAGCCCAGAATGATCTCTATGCCCCTTTTTCTTGTCCCAGTGCTCCTTGCCTCATAGGTATGTACTGGGATGATTAAGAGTGGGACTATGAGTAATGAGGAGTACAGGTAACTAAGTCCAGCATTAGTGCCATGATCCTCTACCACAAGCCAATACTTGTGTATGAGGCAAAGTGCCTCATACACAAGTACTTGGACGAGGAACAATAGTACTATGAGTAATGAAGATTTCCAATAAGTAACCAAGGGATTAAACACAAGTAGTGGTGCAACACCATTGAGCTGACTGGGCTTCAGCCCTCCACCCTACCCCTTTCCTGAATGTTTGGGCTATGTTGACTCAACCTGGCTGACCTACTGAGCCATTGCCGAACAGAACAGGACACAGATGTTAAACATTACCTGGGTTTCGCTGTTAACAAAGGCCCGGCAGTTACTAACGTAAATCATTTCAATGTTAAGACCTGCATTCAAATGCTCAATATTTTAGGCAATTGAAATCTTGATGTGGGTTTAGTACTGGCATGCCAGGGAAGTGATTGGAGGGGTAGAGAGGGGACAGGAAACTGCTTATTCTCACGGCAGTCCATACGTTGGTACTTTCAGACTTAACGGAAAGAGTTAACTGCTTGTAACATTGAGCCTGCACTAGAATAGTCTCATTAGAATGCATAAAGAAGTTAGATGCCCCCACACAAATAGGTTTGCCTCTCGCCCACCGCCCGTGAAGTTAGCACCTCGCCTAACATTTGATGAGTTAGCACCCCCCTACCCCTGAAATGTAGGTTCCGTTGCGCCCCTGAACACAGGCACACACACCATTAACCATATACATACATACATACCCAGCCACCCATACATTTAAGTGTGTGCCATTTCATCATTCAGGCCCATCCAGGCATCCACCCATTTATGTAAGTGTGCACTCTTTCACCATACACTCACACAGGCAGCCACCTATACATTTAAGTGTGCACCCTTTCATCATTCAGGCCCACCCAGGCATCCACCCATACATTTAAGTGTGCACCCTATCACCATACACTCGACACGCACTCCCAGCCACCCCTACATTTAATTGTGCACCCTTTCACCATACACTCACACAGGCAGCCACCTATATATTTACGTGTGCACCCTTTCACCATACACTCACACAGGCAGCCACCTATACATTTAAGTGTTCACCCTTCACCATACACTCACACGCGCACATGTCGTGGGTTTGAGGAGAGCCCTATTACTTCAAAAAGAAATGGTTTCTTTTTTAAGTCACTCCGACTTCATAAATAAGTTATTTCCGTTAATGACCGAACCATAATGGAATAATTTATTTATGAAGGCAGAGTGACTTCAAAAAGAAACTTTCTTTTTTGAAGTCATAGAGCTCCCCTCACCCCATGACAGGAGGCCTCCAGCCAGAGGCTTGTATGTCATGGAGTGGGGGAGCCCTTAGACTTCAAAAAGAAAGTTTTTTTTTAAAGTCCAAGGGGGGCCCCCCACCCAGGACATGTGGTGGTGGGGCCCTGTGCTATGGGGGGCTCTGTTATGCCAGTAGACACTGGACACCTTCTTTTTGGAGGGCTGTGCTTTAAAGAAGGCTGTAAACATGCCTACGAAACTGCTCAGTTCCTTGATAAAGGACTCTCCCAAAAGGAGACACTCTACCTCGTCTCTAGATTCCAAAGAGACTGGGGCTCATTATGAGTTTGCTGGTGCGGTAATAACATGCCGGTATTTACGTATACTGGCACGTTACTACACCGGCAAGAGGTGGCGGAATGACCTCCAGCTTCTGCTACATTACCAGCAAAAATCGCCAGTGTTACAGGCGCCGGTAATACCGGCACCTCTAATACCGACAACCCCCCCCATGGAGTCCAATGGAATGGGGATTTACACCAGCTACCGCTGCTCATAATTCAGTGGACATTCCATTGGACCGAGTGGCGGGATCGTTGATTCAGTGTGCCAGTAGCCTGGCGGATATACCGGCAAACCTGTAATGAGCCCCAATTTCCATGTGCAATCCCCTGCACTTCCCTGGTCAAGCGGCACACTTGCTTTCACCCAGTAAGCAAAGTGCATTTTGGGCCACTACCTGCTCATACACCGGGATCCATGGGGTACTGTGAAATGTAGCATCTTCTGCCATTTGTAAGATCTTTGCTAAGGTTCCTCCAAGACTGGTCTGGCTCTTGTTTGGGATCTTTTCAATATATCCCCATGAAGGTAATGATCCTGGTATCTAGGAACAGGAGCTGTTACTTTCTTTTCCAGTCAAGCGCAAAGTCCCCCGGGCCACAGTTTATATCTTGCCTCCTGTTTCATGGGGTAGGTAGGTATTCTGATACCTTCGGGTTCAGGGTCCAGTCTGATGGGGATGGGTCAGGGTGTACTGGGGCATCTGGATCAGAGTCCTCCGAACCTTGACCTTTCGGCCTACTCCCCGTGCTCTTGGTAAATAGGTAGCGTCCGTCTCGATTCCCCCATCAGTAGTGTCAGGGTCCCACTCCAGCCAGAAGTAGTCTTCATCGTTGTCCTCCAGAGAAGTGGAGGATGCCTGATCTGTGCCCTGAATGCCCCGCATATATATGTGGCGTAAAGGGTTAAAAAAAAAAGTCGCCATTTTTGGCCGTCGCAATAATCACATAGATCCATTTTATTCAGTAGGACTATAGCCCACAGTGACGGCATCAGCACTGTTTTGTCACAGAGGTCCACAAGACCTTTTTAAAGTATATAGCATTTTGAAATTCCATGTGGAGTCCCAATTCCTGGTCAGATGATTAGCGCCCTGATATACTGGTGGGAGCTAAAAGCATGATGGGGGCTCAGAAAGTGTAAAGATACTCTCTCTGAAGAGAAGGCAGCACCTCTGTGGCGTTTGGCCAACTCTGCTTTATTATCTACAACTGTTACAACACCCGGTCTTTAAAATGTCCTTTTGAGTGAAAACGCGCAGGAGGGGCCAGGCAGTTCGCAGCTCCGCGCCCCTTCTCCTTGATTCCCTCACTCTGTGTCTCGCCCCGGCCTCTGCACCCTGGGCCACGTTATCTCCTGCTCAGGCCTGCGCCCTGTAGCGGGACATGCCCGACGCTACATGTAGCTTCACCAGAGCATTTAATGTTCACTGATATAGACCGGTCTCTCACTAATCACAGTATTGTTCAGAGTCCTCATGTTTCCCGTGGCCATGTTAAGTAGGCCCTCCAGTCAGTGCTTTAAGTAGCTTTCAAATCGAGGGGGGAAGGCTCTTGTAGGTGGCATGGCCTAAAAGGGTGCCACCTACCCCTGCCAGGCATCCCTCTGCAGCAATCCTCACCCTTGCATCTCTGCATTTGTTAGCTAAAGGGAACCATGACAGGGGTCGGCGCCACACCTTTTCTTCTTTAATGGTGGTGCTGACCCTCGCGAGGCACCCCTTTAACTAAGAGATTCAACATTCACCTAGGTGATCATTGTATCTCTTAGTTAAAGGGATGCCTGCGGGGGCTGAGGCCACCATTAAAGATCAAAAACGTCTTGGCTTCTAGTGCCCACATCGGCTGGGGTTAACGGGACTTTAGGGTGTCCTGGCATTGCCCCGTTTCAGAATTTGTTTTCAGAGTCTGCCATCCCTCTGCCACGGCTAGCCAAGCCCCACTTAAAGCCCTGCCCCAGTACTGTTAAGACAAAACTACAAGTCCCAAATTCAATGCAGAAACGGGATTAGGTGGCCTCCACACAATTGCCACCATGCGAAACTCGATAGCTGACACAGAGTTTGAGTTTGAGCCAAGGGTTTAAATGGGCCATGGCTAGCTGGGGCAGAGCCCTGGCAGTCTCCAAAAGGGGCTTCCATGCCAGGGCTCTGCCTAGCTTTCTCCAGATACAACCCCCAGAGGCATCCTTTTCCGCAAAAGAGCTGCAAGGTCAATGGGCTTTTTGCTGGTATTGGCACTTCTGATTAGAAAACGGGAGAAGCATTGGTAAAGGCCTCTCCTTTTTTTGTAATGAGAAGCACTGACACCTGCAGGTAGCCCTATAACCATACGGCTCCTTGTAATATAAGGGCTGCCTGCTGCGGGTTTGTTCCTCCCATTAAGAAACAAAGGAGAGCTGGGGCGCACTGCTATTGTGCGTTTGGTACGTCCGGCCTCTCCTTTTGTTCCTTAATAACATGCTTCGACCTTCAAAATGCAACCAGCATGGTTTGGAGCTTGTGTTTAGGAACAAAAAGTAGAGGCTGGGTGTTGTGTTGTCAGTATGTTTAAGCGTGATATATCTTGTCCTGAGGCGCCCTCTACTGGCTATAACAAAAAAATGCGTGGTGAACCCACCATAGTGAGGCCATTTGCTTTGGAATTAGAAGCAGGCACATTTTGCCTTTTATTTACCTTTTTGTGACAGTGTTTAATAGTGTAGATAAGTGTATGCGTCCCAATAAAGCTGACAGTTCCTCAGTTGGCTGTGAATAGTTTGACAAGCAGTTTATCTTATTTGCCTCACTCAGCAGAGGTGTGTCCTGCATTGTACTTTTGAGTTATCCTTTGAGCATTGAGAAGTGGCTGGATTGCACTGGCGTCTCTTGCCATTTCAGGCAAACCGAGAATGCGCTCATGATCCGTGACTTTCTTGACGAATGTAAACATCAGTAATTAATAATAAATGTTGTTATGCAGCAAACACAATGATCTGGACTTACAATTTACCAAACTGTAAACACTATATCTGTCTCCCCAGTGCATGATTTATCTTCAGAAGTGAGCGTTGTTTTCAACCCATCCCCAGCAATAACTTGTGTGCCTGACTCCAAGGCACCTAAATCGCTTGCTTTTTAAAAAAATAAATTTGGCACCAAGGGCTCTATTTTTTTTATTTTGGGGTCAGCAAAATCTGGAAACTTAAAGAGGTCAAAGCTTTGTGATTGTTTGGCAGAAGCAGGCCTCCGTTAACCCAGTGTAGCACATGAAAGGCATCCTTTGTATCTAAAAGGATCATCACTTTAGTAAGGTGGTGACCCTGTTTCTCGGCCTTCCCTGCTCGCGGGTTTCCCCTCACCTTTCGGCCTCGGGGGTTTTGCCTTTTATTGCGGGCCAATCCCGTGAGTCGCGGGTCAATTGACAGCAATGTGCTTGGGGTATATTTTCAAAATGGAGGATCCGGCAGCGCATGCGTAGGACGCGAAGGGGTGACAAGGGTATCTCGACATAGACTCTGCGTCCAGCGTTGCCGCGTATGAAGTGCTACGCAGCATTTCACTTAACGTGGGCCCGTTTTTGGCTCAAGTGGGCCAGTTGGATTAGTTACATTACTGACTGCGCAGCCAGTAATTTTGAGTCTTCTTATTCATACAATATTCTATAAAATGTCAATTTTACAAAACATTTAATCACCCCACACCCCCTCCACCCCGTTCCCCCAGCGTTGCTACTCAAAAAGGCCATCACAAAAGGAATGGATTGCCATTGAGACTGTCGCCTACTTTTTCATTGGTGCACGAGCAATTTCATGCACCAGTCCGACCTGCCTCACTCGCTTCTAGCCCCACTGATGAGCTGCACTGAAAGACACTATGGGCCTCATTACGACCCAGGCGGTAAGTTACCGCCTGGGCCGTGACTTTACCACCATGGCGTAAACTACGTTTACGCCATGGTGGTTGGCGGATTTACCGCCCCATTCCGACCTTGGCGGGGCGGTAAGTCCCCAATCCCCATTTACCCTTCCCCATTCCCATTTTTGCCCCATAGGGCATAATGGGAGTGGGGAAGGCGTTAATTACGCCACCGTAAATTACGGTGGCGTAATTAACTCCATGGTCCCTTAGCGCCATGGATTTTAACACCTGCAGGTGTTAAAAGCTCCATGGCGCTAAGGGACCTCGTAATCAGGCGGTAAAGGTCGGCGCTGTTTACGCTGCCGTAAACCCCTTACCGCCTGGGTCGTAATGAGGCCCTATGACTAACTTCAGCTTATTTGAGTTCAGCAGAGAGAGCACGGCCAAGACTCGTTATTTGTCCCACGAGCATCAAAGAAAGAGGAGAAAAGTACAACAGAATACGCGGCGCTGTCACAGGTTTTTGGGAGGCCTGGTGCAAACAAAATGTGTGACCACCCTTACAATGTATTCTTGTCGCCCTGCACCGCCAACAGGAGATGCAGGAACTCTTCCTCCCATTTCTTGTATGGAGGACCCTGGATTTGGTTTATTATGGCTGCCAAGAAAAGAAAAGAAAAGAAAGGCAGGCCTCTCTCTGCAGCAAAAAAAAAATATTCTGGTATTACATGCATGTGTATATTTATACACATTTTAAAAGGGACATTAAAAAGTAAATCCCAAAACTCCACGTTTATGGCAAAACGATGAGCAATGGTCGCCAAGGCTGTGCGTCCGAGCAGCAGGGCTGTCTCTTCCGGCCTCCAGAGTTGTTCCCTCTCTTTGTCCTCTGCTTTCGTGTTCTACTCAACACAGGATCTATTGTGAGAAGCGGGGTGGAGTGCGGGGCTGCAATCCCACCTCCTTCCACCCTTCCCCATCTAGTGGCCGGTAACCAAATGAGTTGTCCCTGCACAGTAACTGAGGGACACCAAATACCCCTTATGGAGGCAGAATGAAGTGAGGAAATGCCCCCGTTTGTGCGAGCCCATCTTAAGGGTTTTTGGGGCCCAGAAAAATGTAATGTCCCCCTGAAACCCAAAAAATTCAAGCATGGAAGAGTTTCTGTAACATCACTACTCCTCCTTTCTCATAAAGGACTCTACCATCATAGTGTCTAATAAAGTTAAAACGCTTGGCATTTACTTGCAGTCCTCACTAGGAGCAGAGGCACAAACTTCATACCTAAAACGGAATTGACAATATTATCGAAGGCTCCTATGCCGCATTAGGCCTTTGCTAAATACCAAAAACAGCGCCACAATAGCCAGAGCCACCATTCTGTCACGATTGGACTACGGAAATATGCCCTGCTCTTGCGTGCCAGCAGTAACTGCATTGACCAATGTCAAATAATTCAAAATAATGCAGTCAGATCCATCGCAGGAAAGTCCAAACGCGACCACATAACAAAGGACCGAAATGACCTTCACTGGCTAGCAATAAAGGAGCGTATTGCCTATCCCTGACATTGGTTCACCACTGCCTAAACGGAGCAGCCCCATTCTATCTTAAGAAGGAATTTAACTGGTACGAGCCAAGCCGAAGCTTAAGATCCGAAAAGAAGGGACTACTTGAGCCAGGCCATTCCAGAATAAAAGCCACAGTCCTAGGTAGAGCTTATCCCACCAAAGCCATCTCCCTCTGGAATGAGCTACTACGAAATCTTAGGCTTGAAAGCAACATCCAAACATTTAGAAAGCAGCTGAAAACCACGCTTTTAAAATAATTTAGACACTCTCCACCCGAGTGCTCATGTTCGAGCCTTCTTTACTTTTCTACTTGTACTGTCCTGTGAATTCTCAGTCCTTGTGTAACTTCGTGCCCTGATGCTTGCGAGCTTTCGGCGCGTTACAAATATATTTAAAAAAAAAAAAAAAGAAAAAAACACCCCCCCTCATCTCCATCGCACCCCATAGCGTTATATTTTTCCCTGGCAGCGATCGAAATAAGGACGGGATATCTCTTAAATGTCCCTAACTCTCTTTATCTGTGTTAAAATCAGGGGCCAGATTACAGAAACGTTGCACCGGTGCAAGTGCAAAGTTTGCCCTATTTTTAAAAACACTGGAACACATTAAAAAACCATTGCACCTCGACAAGTGCAGTTTGGCATATTAAAAGCACCAGGGCTAAAATTGCCCTAGTGCTAAAAAGATACATTTTTGATGCATTTTTGCATCAGGGCAAAGTTTGCCCTAGTGTGAATGCCATTCCGCATTAGCACTAGGGCAAACTTTGTTATGATATGATCGTTTATTTATATAGCGCCTATACACAATGGCCCTCATTACGACCCTGGCGGAGTGGGTTTACGCCAGCGGTATTCGCGGCGGACCCTTCCGCCCTACTACGAGTTCCCGTAGCGCCATGGAGCGGTTTCCGCCTGGTTTTTCCGGGCGGAGAAATCCATGGCGCTACGGGACCTTGTTGTTAATTACGCCACCGTATTTTACGGTGGCGTAATTAACGCCTTCCCCACTCCCATTATACCCTATGGGGCAAAAATGGGAATGGGGAAGGGTAAAATGGGGAATGGGGATTTACCGCCCCGCCAAGGTCAGAATGGGGCGGTAAATCCGCCAACCCCCATGGCGGTATCGGCAGCTTTCCGCCGTGCTCCATGGTGCATATTGCACCACGATCTCCGCCAGGGTCGTAATGAGGGCCAATGTATTTCAAAGCGCTTCAAGGCAAGGGAGGGAACAAGGGACAATACAACCACATTCTTACAGGCCATGAACAGTAAGGATGTGAAATTAACTATCTTACTCGGCCTGACGACATTTCAGATAGTGCTAGAGGGGTGGTGGGGAGGAAAAAAAACAGTAATGGGAAGGTCGAGGAAACAGACGAGGTTGCTATCATATTAGGTCCAGGGACAATTCTGATAGAGTAAGTGCATAGAAGAAAGTAAGGGGAGGAGATAGGAAAAGGGAGAAGGGAAAGGAGGAAAGAAAAGAGAGTAAGCAGTCAAAAAAAGAGTGGAGAAGCAAGAGTGGAGAGCGAATACAATTGCAGAAGTCAGTAGTAACACATAATGTTGCAAGCCATGATACAAGATGAAGATGGGAACAGCATGATTCAGGGCCACCATGAGTACAAGATGCAAAGGAAGTCCAGCATGAGAGATGAGAAAGAGTGACGCACCGTGAATGAATGAAGTCCATAAAAGTCAAATCCAGCATTGGCCACAAGACAGTGATGGTGAAGGAAGGCACCAGGTGCGCAGGGCTTGCTAAGTGGTGAAAAAGGGCAGCAGGCAGGAAGGTACCAGGTGGGCAGGGCTTAGGCCAGGTGACCTAGATCCACTTGCACCTGCTCCCCATCTGCAAAGGAAAAGAAGCTGGAGGGCTCCTTAAGTAGGGAAACAGAGCGGCAAGCAGGAAGGCACCAGGTGGGTGTGGCTTGCTAAGTGGTGAAAAAGAGCGGTAAGCAGGAAGGCACCAGGTGGGCAGGGCTTGCTAAGTGGTGAAAAAGAGCGGCAAGCCAGGAAGGCACCAGTTGGACGAGGCTTGCTAAGTGGTGAAAAAGAGCGGCAGGCAGGAAGGCACCATGTGGGCGGGGCTTAGGCAAGGTGACCTAGATCCACTTGCACCTGCTCCCCATCTGCAAAGGAAAAGAAGCTGGAGGGCTCCTTAAGTAGGAAAACTGAGCGGCAACCAGGAAGGCACCAGGTGGGCGTGGCTTGCTAAGTGGTGAAAAAGAGCAGGAAGCAGGATGGAACCAGGTGGGCGGGCTTGCTAAGTGGTGAAAAAGAGCGGGAAGCAGGAAGGCACCAGGTGGGCGGGGCTTACTAAGTGGTGAAAAAGAGCGGCAAGCAGGAAGGCACAAGGTGGGCGGGGCTTGCTAAGTGGTGAAAAAGAGCAGCAGGCAGGAAGGCACCAGGTGGACGGGGCTTGCCTAGTGGTGAAAAAGAGCGGGAAGCAGGAAGGCACCAGGTGGGCGGGGCTTGCTAAGTGGGGAAAAAGAGCAGCAGGCAGGAAGGCACCAGGTGGGCGGGGCTTAGGCCAGATGACCTAGATCCACTTGCACCTGCTCCCCATCTGCAAAGGAAAAGAAGCTGGAGGGCTCCTTAAGTAGGGAAACAGAGCGGCAAGCAGGAAGGCACCAGGTGGGCGTGGCTTGCTAAGTGGTGAAAAAGAGCGGGAAGCAGGAAGGCACCAGGTGGGCGGGGCTTGCTAAGTGGTGAAAAAGAGCGGCAAGCAGGAAGGCACCAGGTGGGCGGGGCTTAGGCCAGGTGACCTAGATCCACTTGCACCTACTCCCCATCTGCAAAGGAAAAGAGGCTGGAGGGCTCCTTAGGTAGGGAAACAGAGCGTCAAGCAGGAAGGCACCAGATGGGCGGGGCTTGCAAAATGTAGTGAAAATGCATCTTTTTTGCACTTGGGCAATTTGATCACTGGTGCATTTAATATGCCAACCTGCACTTGTTGCACTGAACGCTATACCCTGAAAAGATCAACATTTTCCACGGGCCTGTACACCTGCATTTGTACTACATGACAGTGAAGAGGTTGCAAGGACTTAAAGACATGTCTGCGATGGAAGAAGCGCAAGGATGTGGTTGAAGCGGAATCAGCACAAGAATGGAATGAAATGGCTCTGAATGTCGATCTGGCCAATCTCATGTGGTCGGATCTCCAGCCTGAAGTGAGGAAAAACTGTGCTCTCCTAGAGCTCGCTCCCAAGTGTTTGCTCCCTCAGAAGATGCTGAGTCTTCAGACTATGTTCCCTCTATGTTGGCCCTTCTGGGATCCCCACCGCCAACGTTCATGCTCTGCCACTCCCCCAACTGCAGTTGGTTCAGACAATAAAACTATTTCCTTGCCAGTACTCAGAGGTACGTTAAGGTAATTCGACAAATCTATGTTTGGAAAGGATATCTGTGATATGGGAACAGCTACTGTCTCTGATGTTGCTATGAAGGAGACATACTCTTGCGCCTTCCACTCTTTTTTCGGCCTACCCCCAATTCTCAACTTAACAACCCGTGCGTACCCTCTTCAACCTCCACTGCACCGCCCCACCTTAGGTCACAGTCTCGATGTCGGCTCACTTTGATAAACTGGTCTCTTTTATAATTCCTTCTCTTTGTCTTTAAATCCCTCTGCCTATTTTGGGCAATAGAGTAGGATGAAGAAGGATCAGGTGTGGAATAATGATCTTTGACCTACTACCGGTCTGGGCCCCACATAGAGAAATGCATTGTAAAGCCACTGGTTTTCAATGTGAAATCACCCCCTTTCTTATGAGCTGGTCCCTAATTCTTGGCTTAGGCCTGCTCGGGTACTTTGCCACCGGGCTGCTGCGGTGCACCGTGAGCCTACCCCCCCATCCCAGACTCCCTTCTCCACGCTCCTACCTTTCCTGGTCCGGGACACACGCGGAGTGCAGCTTGTAGGTCGGGCACGCCGAGGAGACTGCAGACACGGCAGCGGTGATCCGCTCCTGCTAACTCTGCGGTCACTCCCGGTGCTCCCCTTGCTGCTGCCTGTGGGAGATTGACTGCGTGAGTCATTTTACAGCGCGATCAGGTAGAAAGTGCAAGATCCTTCGCTCAGCAATAGCACTCCAGGAAAGGTTCATTACCTGGAGCATTACCTGGAATTTGAAACAGGGGCAACTAACTTTTTCCATTTTTCTTTCTTTTTTTTTTTCTTCTCTCCTCTTTTATCTAATCTGGAAAATGAGCCAAGGTAAATAGTAGTAACCTTGGATACCCATCAAAGAAAGGAGGAGATTGTGGTAGTGGCTCCTTTAACTCTCCCAGTGCCTGAGTGACAAAACTTAGAGGATTAATTGTGTGGTGGGAGTGGGTCATCAGTAGCAGGAGACTGTGGGACTTTGTCCTTTGATCCTGCTGGTGACTTGGTCCATACCATATCACAACAGACACTCTGCTGCTGCATGCTAACCACTGCAGAGTGTGTATGGGAACGATTAACTGTGTGGTGGGAGTGGGCCATCAGAAGCAGGAGACTGCGGGTCTAAGGCCTTTGATCCTGCTGGTGAATTGGGGCACATTATATCACAAAAGACACCCTGCTGCTGTGTGCTCAACTTGGTGGCAACCAAGCGGAGTGAAAAAGTTATATTTGAAATTGGCACAATTTGCCTGTAAACACCCCTATTGATGGCGACTGGGACGAGACTTGCAACTAGATCTAAGAACAAACTTGGTACTACGGTTGAACTGATGTCCCCTGGAATTAGTCATCCTGATGAAACCATAATAGGCGAGACTTCACAAGCATTGATTATAAAAGGAGATACAGCGATACCAGTGAACTCCTTGGATGACAATAATCAGGAAAGTAATACTAATTCCGAGATTAGTAAGGATCCGGTCTATCCAGATAAAGACTCAACAATGACAGGCCAGCACCCAAATCACTTACACATCCAGACAGAAACACGTGAGCCGCAACTATCACAAAAGGAAAAAGCAATCGTGGCAAAAAAAGTTGGGAGCTGGCATACACAAAGGCCAAATTGCTAGAAGATGTCGGACACAGGAGCTTCCAGAGAAAAAACAACATGCAAGCTCGATTATCGATGGACATTACAGAAATTGAGGATTTGATGATGAATCAGGTTAAAAGAAACGAAGTATTTAACCTGCAGACAAACCTAAAGGGAGAGCTGTCCTGTTTAGCATCAACACCACAAGTCTTAATCCCTGACGTGATGACAAAGAAGTAGCAAACATCCACTACAGTAAATAATAGCAGGCAACCTGGAGATAGCTCCCCAACAACCGATCATACCTCGAACAACAAGTACTTCTGTCAATGCCAACCAAACGTATCACCGACAAAAATAATAGAAGCGATACCCACAACTATGTCAGACTTACAAAACTTGCTGTTAGCTGTAACCTCACAGGCGATGATACCATTCATGAAGCTACTAGAGAGTAATCGCGATGCTCAAAAAGATCATGCTACCTTGTTGGCTCTCATCCACTCGAAACAGATTTTTGTGGAGTCTTTTATAACTACGATACACAACCGATACACAAATCAAGAGGCAGAAACAAGTGTCCAATGGCAGTCCAGGCTATGTGAAATAGCGAGAAGAGAACATGAAGAGAAGGCAACATTGACAGCAGGTATGATGGAAATCATAGCAAAGGGGCACCTGCCGCCTAGTGTCAAATCGCAAAATGCAACTGAACAAAAGGAACCTGTGTCACAAACAATAGTGCATGCACAGTTAGAACTTGTGCAGGGTAGAATCGACACATTGACCTTGGACTCTACCCAACGAGGTGGGAATGCAACTGAAATCACTGAGGTTCTGACTTCCTTACCTAAGAAGCCAATGGAAAATGTTGCCATTTTTGACAATAAGAACATTGCCAATATTTCACAACAAACACAGAAAAAAAATACCAAATCAAGAAAGAAAAAGAAAATAAACGGGTCTAGAGCCTTCCTACGCAATTTGACAACCCCTAAAGCGAACAAAAATACAAAAGGAGAAAAAAAAGATGTAATGCTAAGTAGGACAGTGGAGCCACAAAAATCTAATATGACCGAAAGGATACAAATAGATATTACTATGATGGATGATATGACAACTGATACAAAGAGCGACAGCGAAGAGATGCACTTAGTCAAGAAGCATTGTTGAACCTCTCTACTTATTCTAAAGAAGAGCAAGACAGTAACTGGGACTCGCAAGCTTTTACCAATGATCAATCTTTAATTATTGTTGTCTGTTATGAAGAAGGCTACACCATAGAGTCCATCTACACAGACCTTAGCTGTGAAGACATTTATGATCTAGAGCTGGAGACATCTAGACTTAGTGTGCAATCAATTTCAGATAGCGAAGATTTTACATCGCAATATTCGGAGAGGAGTCAAAGAACCAACAAATCAGAAAATAGTGTAGACACAGGTAACAGATCTACAATGCGGCAACCTTTGTTTCTTAATCCTATGGATACTCTACAAACCATAAAATTAAAAATTGAGCAAGTGGAAAATGATAACTACCAACATGACCTGATCTTAAATAGAACAAATACTTTGCGACTGATACATGCAATCTCCGCGCATAGATGGGTTAACACAGGACACATAAAAGTGGTGGAATTTACGGATGAATAGAATTCAGATGTGATTCTCGTACATTTTCTTAATACAGAGAATATTGGAAAGATTATGAATGAGGCACACCTCTTTTTGAAATTGGGGTTCTCATGTACTGCTGTAACAACAAATACGAGGAAACCAACACAAGAACATCAGCATTATGTGAAGAGATCAATAAAACAGGAGAGAGGGGGAAATGATGGTTCACATTCCCCAGGGATCTCTATAAAAAGCAGAATGGTCAGCTCAGCAGAAAGAGTGATAAATATACGCGAGTACATTTTACTAACATGCCATTCTGGAGAGAGGAGGAAACCTCAAATAGGACGATGACATCAATGAGAAAAAACTATTCATAACCATCAATTAAAAGATCTACTACTACACTGACTCTGTGTACTTGGAATACCAGAGGATTTCCTCATCTATTTCGCTTAACTACGGATGATCTCTGTAAATATAATTTTATATGTTTACAAGAAACATGGATTGACATTATGCCCGGATGTGACGGGTACACAGTCGTCATGAATCGTGCTATATCCCATAAAAAAGGACGTCCATCAGCAGGACTCTTAACTTTGATTAAAATGGAAGAAAATATCCAAGTGTCAGATTCTACTAACATCTCACTGTGGATTCAATTAACGATAGTAGAAATCTTGAGTGCTAAGATGACATCTGGAATCCGGGTGCAAGCGCCGGTGCAGAGATTAGCAATATTTAATATATATTGGAATCAGGCAGTGATCCAAATGGAAGAATTCATTGATAACATATTCTCCGCCGTGGATAAAGTAGTGCTGGAATCAGACGATACTGAAATAATCCTATGTGGCGACCTTAATATACATTTATTTGATCAACAAGGATTAGCGATTGAGAAAACGCAACTCTCAGCGAGAGCGAAAATATGGAATAAAGAAACCACATGGCGACAGCTCTACTGTACCAATCAACTGAACCACAGTCCAAAAGTACGACTTGGACAAATGGAAAAGTCTCAGCCACTTTAGACTACATCTATATGTGGCCAACTCTAATCTCCAAAGTAACGGCCCAAGACAATACAAGCTCAGATAATAGTGATCATCATATTATCAGCATTACATGGAAAGCACCGTATTGTGAAAGTAGCGAAATTCATCTACCTCACATGGAAACTAATTCCGCAGTCACCCGACTGCATATCAAAGACAATCAAATGAAGAAACTAGTAAGTACATACACCAGTTCTGCGGTATTTGGCCTGGAACAAATAAACTATGAATGGATACTCTCACCATTCTTACAAAAGATCCATAAACAAGAGTCCTTTAAGAAAAGTCACACCGATGCATAAAACTTAGTAGTAAACAAAAAAAAGAACTGCAGAGAACGATCACAGAAATAAAAAGAAAGAATGAGGCCAATTCATGGAATGCTATTCGACAAGCAAAACAAAGTTACAGAAATTGGACAAAGAATGCAAAAGCACTGCTCCTACAACAAGATGCAGAAGCAATCTTAGCCCTCTTGAAAACCAACAATATGGAGGATTGTGGAACCGATTAAATCCGCAAATGGATAACCACCATAAACTAATCCAAAGGATTGCAGAATCTACATGGATTAATCATTTTAAGGCCATCTACAAATGTACAGCGAGAAATCACTCCATCAGAATGAAGCAGGATGAAACGACTGTCTGGACAAACTCCTGGACATTGGAGGATATCTTAACAATCATAAAGAAGCTCAATTCATCAAGGGCACCAGACCCAGACGGCCTAAGTAATATGCTCATAAAGAAACATCCAGAGGATTGGGCTAAATTCTGCGTTCATCTATTTTCTGCAATTGAGAAAGGGAAACAAATACCCATTACTTGGACAACAGCAATTTTGAACCCAAAATATAAAGCAGGTGATAGGCAACTACCTACAAACTACAGACCAATCACACTTTTGGATACGATTGGGAAGATTTTTGCAATGCTTCTACTTAACAAACTTAATATATGGATCAAGGAAAACAAGCAATTTGATATCAGGCAGACTGGATTCACAAAGTGTACGGGTACTCATGTAAATCTAATGTTCTTGAATCTTTTGAAACAGGAGGCATTGATTAACAAACATACCACATATGCAGCATTCATAGACCTGCATATGGCCTTTGATATGGTAAATAGGAGGATACTGTGGGGAAAAGTAAAGAAGTTGAATTGTCCATTGACGCTTTTGGAACCTATCAAGCAACTATATAGCAATACCACTCTAAGAATTAGACTCTCACAACAAGGTCAATTGTCGGCACCTATTGAAGTGGAAAATGGTCTTAAACAGGGCTGTCCTCTTGCAGCAACACTGTTTAAGCTGTATACCATGGATCTCCCTGATCCTCCTCGTTTTCAGAAGGCAAATCCACCTAAAATAAACAACCACCAGATTCAGCACTTGATGTATGCAGATGACATCGTCATCTTAGACAAAACAGAGTTAGGGCTACAAAGAAGTCTACGGGAGTTGGAAACTTAAATGTTGGAAAATGGCTTAGAGATAAACACCGCCAAAACAAGAATCATGCCACTCTCAGCAAAAAAAAAAGAAATCAACAGCCCTTTCGATTTTACACGAGTGAACAAAAATTGACCACGGTAAAAGCAATCAAATACCTGGGAGTCCTAGTGAATCAATCAGAAGTTGAAACACCCTGGATAAATCACTTAAGAACAAAAACAGCTTCATTGGCAAGACAAGGGCTATTTATACATAGAAAATGTGGAAAATACTCCTCACAACCGATCCTCATATTTTATCGACAAAAAGTGACTGCGAATCTTAGCTACGGGAGTGAGTCTATGATAAATATCGACCAATCAATTTGGGATATCTTAGAAGGCCTGTTTTGGAGGAAAATCCTTGGGTTATCGAATTCATTCCCGATCAAAAGAATCAGACATGAGATCGCTACCCAATCATTAAGATCAATAGTCGAGTGGAAAAAAATTGACTTGTATAGAAAGATGATTAATGAGGACGAAATCCCAGCATATAAACTATTCCAACAAAGAAATAATACAGTGGCTAACACGGCATTAGCATTATGGAAGAACGTCATGAATGGCGTGATGGCAGCAAATAGTATAACAACGGAGATGCTTGTGAATCGCCCTCAATGCGCTAAACAAAGACTACAGCGAAATGATTGGATATGTACTCTAACAGATAAATTAAGATACCAGATGAACCTGAACTGTGAATTGGACAGCCGTGCACTTAATGACTTACCTGCGTATCTGAAGCAATTTCCGGATGGGCAGATTAGGGATCAATTCATTAGACTTCGATTGAATCAACTACCAACACGGGAACTCAAGGCAAATAACAGGCAAATCTCGAAAGAGGAAGCATTTTGTCAATTTTGTGAGAACAAACAGATGCTTGAAACTATCCATCATATCATCATGATTTGCCCTGCCTTAGCTGAAAAAAGAAACTGGTTTCGAGAAATGATATCAACATCTGGAAACTGACTCAATAGCCAGGACAGATGGAATCTAATACTGTCAGGGAATAATAGGAGTCTCACTACTGTCATAATTCAATTTTGGGATCATATTATTATGATGAAGAGTACATAAACATCTGTAATGGTGGACTTAAAGCAGTATCTAAAGTAGTGAGGAAAATGAAATAAGATAGTATGGAGAGTACGGTCAATGAAAGAATGCTTATGTTGAAAAAAAATGTATTCTAAATTTTGGAATTGTATGGCTGTATGGATAAATGAAAAGTTTTGAATAAAACTACAACATTAAAAAAAATGAATGTGGCTGTTAACTGGCTGTGCTACCTGTTAATTTCATCCTATCAACAAAGGAGGATTCAAGGTAACCTCCTGACATCCTTAGAGGTACTCTTCCATTAGGGTCATATTGCATGAGTTGCGTTTAGTGGTAGACCTAGTTGTTAGTGTAAGAGCTAGTTACTAGTTTGAGAAATGTGTTGTTTTTGTGTTTTGCAGGAGCTTCCATTAAGAGGATCTGGGCACAAACAACACCTTCAAGCCATTGTCATACAAGAAAGAAACGAATGTGTTTCACGTGTTGAGGCAGTTTCTCAATTTCCCGCTTCAGAAAGGAGTGGACCACATTTTGCATTGTCTAATGGAGCCTCTACCTACCTTAGTCAAAGTGTCCCCCCTCTACAACCAAGGACAAACAATGTTTGCAGACATACTAGAGTTTCAAAAAGATCAGGCTATACACAGAGGGTGCACAACAAAAGACACAGAAGATATCCGCACTTGCTGAACTCATGCAACTATCGCTCTGCACAGAGAAGTGGGGAACTCTACAGGCATTCACAGAGGCTATTAGATTAGGTTTGCAGCAGTTTGGAAGACTTTTGGGTACTGTTAGTACAGAATTTCTTTTTTGGGGGTTCCCCTTTCTAACTGTGTGAATTGCACATCATTTTTGAAGTTCTTCGACTTTATTGGATTTTCAACATTCTTTCTTTGGTTAGAGGGAACATTTTGGATGTGCTGCTCTTAGAAGTCCATCGGGGTGCCAAGGCAGAGGTGCCTTTTAAGCATCTTATATTGAGCCAGAGTGATTTCTATCACAGAGAAAGGGCGTAGAGGAGTAGTCTGGTAGTAGCTCTGTAATTTACATTTGGTTAGGCCGTGCGTATAGCCTTTTACTGCATTAGTAGCCAAATGCACACATATGGTGACCATTAGAGTACTGGGGATGTTTAGAAGTCCTACAAACCATCAATATTGTTTATTAGTACCCAGCGAGGGTCAATCAGAACGTAAGAAGCATTCTGATTGGCCCTCGCCCGGTCCATACCCCATGCGCAATCCCTCGAAGCTTGAAGCTTCGTTTCCGTCACCAGCAGGGGGGTGTGGCAGCCCCTCAGCCATTGAGGAGGCTCGGAACAGGCTAATCCCCTCTCCAAGCCTCCACAGGGCTGGAGGCTGCCATCCTCCCCCGCTGGGGAATCAGGTGAATGTTTGCCCCACCCCCGCCCCCCATCCCCCTAACAATCTCTCCTTGCCCTCCCAACCCCACTTACATTGTTTTCTCGAGAGCGGACGTGCTGGCGACTCTGTCCCCAGTGTGTCCGCTCCCGAAGGCTGCCATGGAAAGGGAAAATGGACTTCATTTTTTTTCTGTTCCGAAACGCTGCAGCGTTTCGGAACAGAAAATGATTGCTATTAGTTTCCCGGTCTTGGGGTCTGGGGTACTAATAGCAATAGGCCCCTCACCGTGGGGCCATTACCGAGTCACGTAATGCCCCAAGGCCTTAACTCGGGCATGTAGCTATGGGTCCCGGGGTATTACCTGACTGAGTAATGGCATCATGGGTTGGGGTATATTGCTTAAGTGGTGTTTCTTTGTGTTCTTGTGCCAGGAGGGTTGCCCAAAGGGCCATTTTGCCTACTGTAAGGGTGAAGAAGTAATGCTCGGACACAGAGGTGACATGTAAACCATTATTCAACATAAAAAGAGGGTTGGTACAATGCCTTTCTGTCCCTAAAGCTAAGAGGTGTTTCCCTGCCTTAAAGAAAACGGAGGAAAATGTCAGGATGTCAAACAAATAGCCACTGTCATTGTCCAAAACCCCTACTACTGACCCTAACACTCTTAACCCGATTCTAATGTGTAAGGGTATTATCTCGACTGACTTAAGTGTGTAAAAAGTCATTTGCCAACAAAAAGGTCCAAATGTCTCTGGTGGTTTTAAGAAATAAGCAAATGTCCTCTCTAACAGAAACAATGTTGTAATATCCAGGGAATGGCTCCTTTCCCCTGGATTCCACCTTCTTCCACTTAACTAACTAGGAAGTCGTCTCCTTATTATGTGGTTCTCTTGAAAGCTCACATCACAAACAAAACGTCCATATGCCAGGTGAAGTATTTCCTTGTTTCTGGCTTTTTTTTAGACTTTGTCAGAGTCCAAAACAACTCTCTGGTAGCCAAGGGATTTGTTTTCCTTTCCCTGGTAACCTTAAAGCTTTCACAATAATGTGCCACAAAACTCTTTATCTTGCTGGGTCCAGACCCTGTATTCTCTCAGATAAAGTTCACCTTAGCCTTTGGCTCTCATAAGTATACGTGTCCCAGACTTGCCGTGCAGTAGTGTGCTAGTCTGGTTCACTCTCCTGCAGGGCATATACATCTCCTATCTTTATCTCCTTGGCTCTCAGGGTCCCATATCCTTTTATCCTCTGGTTCTCATATGGGAGTGAATCCCAGACTCGCAAATCTGAATCATGATGGCTAGGGATAACTCGGAATAACTCTCGTGCTTGGGATCCCAGACCCTTTATTCTCTTATGGGTGTGGTTCGCAGTTCTGGATCGTGACAGCTTGGTTTACTCTCCTGCCAAACATAGGATTCTGTCTCTTTTACTCTTGGGGTCCCAGACCCACTTATTTAACTATCCTCATCATACGGTTGTGGGTACCAGACTCACAGTATCTTCTCAGGGTCCCAGACCCTCTTATTCCACTCTCTGCACTTGATCACTGGCTTCCCCAGACCTCTAGTCCCTCTTGGCCTGTCTGCATACCTTTGTGCTTCGTTTGTGTCTTCCGAGCAGTGGGACAAATGTGCGAGGCTCTGGCAATGTTCGGGTGCTTTGTTTCACCAGTGTCAACTTTGCGGTGCTCTTCGCTTCTCCCGGGGTGCCTTTTCTTCAGCGGGTGGCTCCTAAAATCCTGGAACGCTCCAAGGGTTGTCTGGGCTATGATACACATAGTCCTTACGTTCTGAACTATGCCCGATCCTTCTACCGTCTCCACGCACAGCGTGCGGCTCCCCAGCCTTTCAGGCAGTGTTACAGCTTTGCTGGCAATTCCTCTCAGGAGAACGGATCTCCTTCAACTGGTTTCCCTCGTCTATTTTGAATGTGTTTGTCCCAGTCAGCTTCAGTGGGAAACTAGACCATTCAGCATAGTTCTCGAGATCAGTCTTCACACTCCATCTTCTTCGTCCCAGTACTTGTATTACAAATAAATGGAAGGCCAGTTGGATTCTCTTGTGTGTTAGGTATTTTGTTAGAATAAGGTTGGCTTGTTATACAACAGATGCTATTAGCACTGTCTGTAACAAGGGAAGGAGGGTTTGGTTTTGGCAAAGAGGAAGGGGGTGACAAAAAGAAAATATACTGCATTCTCTGCCAATGGTCATCGCTAATCCCATAAGGGTTTTCCTCTCCCATGTGATCCTCCCCCTGTGCACCACCCCCAGGGAGACTATTGTACTGTGGATGCACTGCCCTGTCCCCATGGGAAAGGTCTGCCCCTACAGGAGAAGGGATGACATCCACAGATTCATCACACTATATCGTCTTTCTAGAGCCAATAATGGCCTCTGTGGGGATGTCTTTCCCATTTGTACTATTTTGGGATCTACTAGACTTTCCAATCCTCATAAGTGTGGGTGTGCCTAAGTGCGGTTCTAGGTTAAAGTATCAAAATCAAAAGGTTCAAATGCCTTTTATTCGACAGTCAAAGGGTTGAAAAAAAGGTTCTAAATGTTTTTTTTTTTTTTAATGGGGGGGGTTCGGGGGGTTCCCTCCCAACCCCCGTTTTCTTTATTATAAAAACTTTTTTTACCAAACAAAAAAAATATATAAATAAATAAATAAAAATTCGAACCTTTTTTTCGACCCTTTGACTTTCGAATAAAAGGTCATTCGATCCTTGATTTTCGAAACTTTAACTGGACACCCCTAAGTGCTTGAAACTTTGGCCAGACAGCCCTGATCGCTGGCCACCAAAAGTTCAATGCTGCATGCCTGTGGGTTAGTGGGCTGGCATAGCCAGTCCCTGTTAGTGTATGTATCTGGGGGACTCCCTGCACCATATGAAGATCAATTTTTAACTTAATTGTAAGGCACCCAGCTAATATGCTGGCACGATGGATGGCCCCTGCGACTGCTGAGGCATGCTGAAATGGATTGGCTGAACCCTGGTCCTTTGTGGCCCCTCTTTGTCCCTCTTCTGGGCTCATCTGCTGCTTATCCCTGGCCCTCAGTGTTGGGACCTCCGACATTCAATGCTGGAAGGGTAAGGCCTCACTACCATTGAGAGAGTTTTGGACAAGCTTGGTGGACACCCTGTTCAGACACTATGGCTCCACCAGAGTACTAATGATAAACCTCCCTAGCAATTTACCAAAGTTCACCTATCACACCCTCCCAATCAGCAATTTGTGAAAACATAAATATGTGAAAGATTCCACAGGTACTGATGCTCTGCTCATCCCGTGTGACTCTTGTGTACATAACTATTTATCTTCGGGTCTGCCTGCACAGCACAGTGTGAGTGTGCTTAGCCGTGTACCATTTGATTAAATATTCCAAGAGCATTCTGTTTCTGTATGTGCAGCCTTCCACGATGGTGCTTGCAGACTCCAGAAACTTTGTAAAGAGAGCTCAGGGAAAGATATTTAACCCTTGGGCAAGAGTTATCTACTTCACAGAATGTGAGAGAGGATATGGCTGGGCAATGTTAAGGAAAAAGCTGAAGACCTGCCTCTTCAACAAATCCTGAACTCTTTCTTCCCTCTTCCTGCACAGTGTAATGACTGCAAACAGCACCTAGCTGCCTACTGGCTTTGTGCGCCTTCCATGAATGCAATAAATAAATAAATAAATGTCGCCAGTGGTGGAACTGGTAGCCTGATAGAGCCCTTCAATCGCCGGTGTAATGTGCTCCATGCCTTGTTATAGGGGGTGATGGGTAAGTGTTATATGACTGGGTAAATCCGGTGCACCATTTTTCCCCACTCTGTCTCTTTTTATACACAACATCCTTCGCTTTTTATTTTTGACTATCAGGTGATGCCCTAAGCACTGCCTAAAAGTGGAATCTTTTTTAAAATATATTATTCAATTGGTTTAAAAAAGCAAGAGATCAAACTTTTAACCTACAACTCCTGCATTATCAAATTAATCACATGAACACATTATTCACCCTACATTCAATAAAATAATGCTCTTATAACTTGAAAACTCAATTCGTAAAAAAAAAAAGGAGGACAGTAAGAAAAAAATTAAAGAAAAGAAAATCCTCCACTTTAGAGAAATATTCCATACGCTCCACTTCCACCTCACTCGCCCTCCCCTCTCACAGTTTCTTTCAGGATAAACTCCACCAATTTCATAGCAGCAACAGTGAGACTGGTTATTTCTCCTAAGAGAACCCATTCCCACCATTGTGCTGACGACAGTGACCAACAGGAACTCATGTGTCCCTCCAGAAATGTACTTCTCACTTCCCTTAGTGGTTTGCAGGAGGTTACTAGATGGAACAACGTGTCTATACCTCCTCTTTCATTACAGAATCTGCATTGAGCATTCACAATCCTGGACATTTTCCTTGCCCATTGAACCTCTTTTGTATTCAAAATGTTCAATCGACATCTGAGAAGGAGGTCCCTATACACCGGCGAAGGACATTTTTGGAGATATATCGGTATGCAATTTAGACCTTTTTGCTCCCGATTTAGTGGCTTCCCCCATTTTGTCCTTACGCCATTTCTCCACTGTTGTTATCCAGTCTAAGTCTTGGAGTTTCTTTTTAACTTTAACAGGACTTGCCACCAGATCACTCATCTCTATACCTTTAACTTCCAAGATCATTTCCACCTTCCTTCTCCATTGGGTTATGTATCTATCCTGCCCTGCTTTGCCAGGGTAAAAGATAGCAAAAGGGATAACTGCAGGTTTGTTTGAGCATTTTCTATAGAGGGCCTCTGTTTTCCATAACACCAGAGACCCAAGGGATTGCAACCTCAATTCTTGTCTGATCGAGTTCAATGGTAGCAATTTAAGAAGTCTTAATACTCGCCACCAGAAATAGCCCTCTAGCCTTTCATAGATCTGCCAGGATATATGTAGAACCGCCACAGCCCTATAAATAAGGATCTGGGCGACCTTCTGTTTATAGAACATAATGATTGGCACCATTGAATATCTCCCATACCTTCAATGGAGGGCTTTTCCCTGATTGGTTAATGAGGATAGCTTGGACTTCAAATGAATATAGTGGACATTTTCATCCAAATTCCTGTTTACCATGACCCCCCAAGTATACCATGGATTCCACTATTTCAAGGGGATTTTTTCCCCCACCCTTCTTCTTATGCACCGCCATCATGGTCAAGATTTTTGACTTTGCCACATTGACCTTCATATCATTCTCAGTAAGACATATTCTGAATGCCTCGATTCTCCTCTGAAGGCCAATGGGCGTTGAATCCAAGAAAAACAAATCGTCCGCAAATAATACCCATGGGACCTCAACCGAATTGATTTTTGGAGCAAAGGCCACCACATCCTTCTCGGATGCCACAAAGTCTGCAATGTAAAGGCAGAATAACAGGGGGGCTAATGCACACCCCTGTTTTAAACCTCGATAGGTAGGGGTGTCTGACAACCTAATCCATACAGAGGTGTTAGAGTACAATGCCTTCATGGCCTCAACCAGGTCGACATGGCAATTCCAGGCTCTCAATTTAGCCCACAGCTTTTCTCTAATTACGCCGTCGAAGGCCTGTTTGAGGTCCATGAATGCGGACATGTTTTTGTATCCATGGACCCCTCTTTGAGAATATTAATGATACAGAGATTTAGGGTAGTCCCTACACCCTTAAAAAAAAACATCTGCCTTGGGTATAGAAGTCCACTCTTACCCGCCCATGCCTTTAAGTCTCCCAGCAGAACGGTGGCAAACAACTTCCCCATTGAATCAAGGAGTGCGAATGGCCTCCATTTTTAGGGTCTGTCCTATCTCCCTTCTTGAATATCGGGACTATGTTCGCCTCCCGCCAGGAGGCTGGTACCTCTCTATTCTGCATGATCTGTGAAAATGTGAAAACATGGAGACCAGGAGTTTTCCCGACTGCTCCTTGTTTTTCTTTTGTTCTTGATTAGATAGCCCATCTTGATGAGCTCAAATTTCCAATCATCCTCTGAACTTCCCCCTCATCGAATGCAAATTCCCATCTCAAGGATAAGGAGCCCCCTCTCTCACTTTCTACCTTTTCGTGGTTCTGTAAATAGGGTAATAGGGTAATATAATTGGACACCCAGCCTTCTTCCACCACCATAGTTATTGAATTGGCTGCCCTAAAATTCCCTCCATTATTTAACAACTCCCAAATTAAAAAAGAGTGGAATCTCTTAGCATAGGAAGTGATGATAGGAGAGAGATGGGATGTGCGGACACACAGCCCCTGGGTGTTATTCGGTTTTTAGCCACCTGTTGATTGCCCATGGCCACGCTAGTCTCTATTGTAATTCCCACCAAAGAGCTGCCCCTGGCCACCCAAACCACCCCGTCCCTATCCCTGGGATCTCCTTGAGTTAGCTCTGTGCTTTTAAGGGTATGCCAATGATAGGTCTAAGCAGTCTTCTGAAAAGGAATGCCATATTTGTAGCTTAAAAACCAGGCCCCAGTCCCTTTCCCTCTCCTGTGCTGCAGGCTCTCATTAACCCCTCCCCCTATGCCCTTCTTTTTCACCTGCACCCCCTCCTGCATTTAACCCTCTCCTCCCCTCATGCTCCGCTTTGAAAATATTTATTGAGCGCAAACCTCTGACGAGAGGCGCTACATAAATTCAAATGCAAGCACGTAAATTAAAATTAAAAATTAACATGTCATTTCATTAAAAAATGTAAAATAGTTCAGTACGCCACACGATCTAGCAGTTGCATCATCTTAAAAATTCATGAAATAAAAAAAGAAGGGACGAGATACTTTTTTAATCTAGTCTTGCAATTCTGCACAGTCATACAGTTACGAATTAGGATTGGTGGTCCACTCCAAAGCCCCATGGTGATCATTTTACCTCCTGAGCCTTTTTGGCATAGTTAGCCTCCAGCAGTAGAGCTTTCCCGCTTGATCTACGCACACTAGCGGAAACGTAAGGCTTTACAAATGTGGCCAAGCATGTAGACGCTATCCCTTGAGTGATTTTTCCAGATCAGAGTTAAAGGCATGGTCTAGTAAAAATGTTTATTGTCCGTACGGGTCGGCCATGTTTTTTTAAGCCTAAGTGGCTCGATTTTAGAAAACTTTCCTATGGACCTTACCCGAGTTTTCGTCCATTAAACGCATGCGAAAACAAGCACCAGGGAGCCACCATTTTCTGATAATCCTATCTTTTCCCCGATCGCCCTGGCTGACCTGCTTTTGCGGCACTAAATCAATTCCCCCGCCCCTGAGCCTGACATTATCAAAACATTCATATTCCCTGCCTCTCTCCGTGATGTTACTGCGCTGCGTAGGCAAACGCGCCCAGTCGTCTTCTGCGGGACTCCACACAGAACCCGGAAACCAACACAGATCAACTCACAACACAGCGAGCCACAATTCGGAATATGAAACTGTACTTTAAAATGAAACAGCAACACGGTACATTTGGTAAAGTACATTTATTTGACATTAAATGTTTAGAGAATATTCAGCAATTGCCATATGAACTCAGAAAGCCATTTATTTTCTTTTATCTGTATCCGCAATAACTGTTCCGTTTCATCTTGAGTCACGCGCTGTTCCTTTATGGTACACAGGGTGTTCATTTTCGTAAAAAGAATCACTTTGGAAGCACGGTGAACTGCAAGGCTGTTCCATCAACTAGGCACTAGTCCAGCCTAAAGGTTGATATGTTGCTTCTAGCCACTAGTACAGCGTAAGGGCATGTGGGCCCTTGGCGATTGTCCCATAATATGGTGATCGTGCTCCAGTTGTTGACACGAAGCTGCAGGTGTCTGCTGAAGAATCCATCCACCGGTGTCTCAAACAGATGGCAGTGGCAGAATGGGATCAAATTCCTGTTATGAAAACAAAAAAATTATAATTAGTCTCGCTAGCCGAACTTCATTAATATTACTCATTTTATTTATTACGGCCGATCAGAAACTATTTGCTTGCAAGGATAGTTCAATGGAGTATGTTCGTCTCTAAAATCAATGCGAAAAGTAACGAGATAAATCGAGGCCAACACACAATGATAAACGACAGTTAGTCTACATGCGAGAGGAATGATATGATATATGATATGGCATTTGTAACGCGCCTATACCCAAGTGTTTCTAGGCGTGACGAGGCAGGTGGGGAACAAGGGCAGACAGACAACGATCCTACTAGGCCAGGTGTCTTTCTGATCGCGCATGGGGAAGGGCTGTACATGGTTAGTTGAATACAAATTAAATAATAGTGCCAGCTGGTGGCAAGTGCAAGGTAAATGCCGGGAGAAGGGGCTGAAGGATACAGAGACAGTCCCGTAGTGCAGGTAGGCAGTGCAGGGAAAAGTGGCTGGGCCAAGGACCGAGATCGGTGAGACCAGTGGACCTGCATGCCCATGTGCCCACTATAAACACGTTTTACTTGCTTTTCCTAGCTCTTCATTCATTCATTTATTCATGCATCCATTCATTAAATCTTCATTCCGGTATAAAAGAGTGTAAAGATTTACTTACATTATATTTGAAATTTCCATTGTGTCTCTTCGTAATGCAGTCTGTAAAACGGACCGTGCTCTTGACAACGATTTTTCGTATACTGAACTAAAATGAAACTCGGTCTAGTTTCTGAATTTTCTGCCTTATCGTCTCTTACGTTATTGCGCACTCCCTTCAAATGTAGTTCTTTCAGCATGGTCCCTGTCTCAAGGTCAAAAAACAATAGACCCTTATACTTCCAGTGCGACTTGTGGGCCTCATCTGGGCGCTGTCCTTCACATTCTTTATTTGCAACATCACGTAGTATAGGCATCTGTGAGAACTTGAAGTTTAGAATCCGTCTATGTAGTGCGCCTCAATGTGCAAATGCGAACTGGCTTCTCTCCCAAATGCCACGGCCCGCTTGGCTGGTGCGTTCTAAGTGCCCCAATTTTGTCCCCATTATCTGTTAGCTTTGCAGCCCAAATTGAGACATTTAATTTTTGGCGGACAGTCAGGGAAAGTATAAAGTACCACAGGAGTTGAGTTAAAAGTGAGATTTATTGTTTGTTTGTTTGTTTTATTATTTGCAATACGCAAGCCTCCCCTCCGTTAACAGTGCGCAGCATTTACATTTACATGAGATGAGACATGAGAAAAATATATACATACACATATGTGAGGTGAATAGAGAGAATTCAAAGATGACACCCAGCTTGTTTGCCACCCATGATGGTGAAGGTAGGGGTTAGGTTTACAGGTACACTGTACAATATTCAGTGGCAATGGATCACTGCCCTGCACAGAAACGTCCAAAATTCCATATCTGTGTTCTCTAACACAGCAACAATAAGGCCTTTCACAAAGTCGAACTGCATTTCATCATAGACTGGTTTGATCACCCATTGCTTACTTTGTTTTGAAAACACCTTAGTGTAGCAAGGCATCCTTACTTTACCCCTAGTCCTAGATTGTTCACGTCCGACATTGCTGTTATGGGCCAAGACCGCTAGTAGAGTGCGATGTTTCATGCCCCGAAAGTTAAAATGCAAGCGCTTTGGCCTGTACTTTAGGCACATATTGTGGAACACCTCCAAATCTCCTGTGTGACAGAATTCTGTCAGTCCTCTCAAATCTCTTGATAGAGTTTTGTCGAAAACAATCTTCTCAATGGCTTTGTGTGTCGGTGAAGATAGAATCAACCACTTCTTCTTCCGTGCCTCCTCTGGGGACAAAGGGCCATGTTCACATTGGTGGAAATGTTCATTTGCTGTCCAGCGGTGAACGTTGGTACAGTGTTGCATCAGTGACCGCCATTTTTCAAGTAGTATTTCCACTGACCCCTCACAAGTTTTTGAGCTCCACCAAAGATGGTTGGTGATAGAATGTGACCACTGCAAAATACTTTCAAAACCTTTTTTTTTCCCTGCAGCCGAGATTTTCTTATTGATTGATTTAGCAAGATGTGTAACGCTCACCTGGCTCCCACGGAGGCGCTGGTCTGGTCTGGGTTGCTGTGGCCTCTTCAAGCGTGATGCGCAGAATTCGGACAACCGATTGAACAGGACCCTCAAATCTTGCTTGTCTGGCCCGTAGGAATATCCTTCTGCAGATGAGAAAGGGGATTAACTGTCTGCTGAATAGTGTGCTTGCTTCCCCCTTTCCCCCTTCGTTCGCCTCTGACTTCCTCCAAAACCCCCCGGTTTAAGCTCACCTTATGGTTTGGAAGGATGAACTCTCCATCCTGCTTCTGGTGCAGGGGCGCGCGTTCGTCCAGTTACTTCACTGGTTTTCAGAATGGCGCTGGCAAATCCACTTGACTTTTCTGAGCGATACACCGTAAGTATGAAGATGCTAAAGTTCAAGTGTGAGCCTCCTTTTATGTTGTTTCTCTTAACCTGTGATCTGTCCTTTATTTCAGGTGCAGAACCAAGGCGATGCGTTGAGGGGTTAAATTGCCGGTGGTAAAATCAGGTGAGTTAGTGATGAGGGCGACCCCTCTAAATGTCTTTATAATTCCCCAGTAATGTCTTTTGTCCTTTCCCCATAGGGGCCAGGGTGCGGTACCTGCCAAAGATGCGGCGCCGACCCGAGATGTGGAATGGTTCACCAAGAAAAGCCGGTAAGTAATATGGCTGAAAATTCGGCCTTCCTCTTGTGTTCCCTTGCTCACCTTTTGTCTCTCCTTCTCTCCCCTAGGTGCAGAGATGTGGCGATGGTGCAGAGCGCCGCGATGGAGCCGGGCGGTGTCTCGGGAACAGGTGAGTGAAGCGCGGCGCTGCACCGAGCAACGCAGTGCTTTTAAATGGAAGTCCTCCTTCAGGAATGCAGGCGTGAAGATTCCGGATGCAGGTAAGAAGGTTGAATAAGTTCTTGGTTTTCACCTTTCTCTTCTCTTCTTTCCTTACAGGTGTTCCAGGTTCGAGGCGGGCGTGGCTGGAGTCCAGGTGCAGGAGCTGACATGGTGAGCGTTCAGCTGCTGGGATGCAGAACAACGCGAAGCACGTGTGGCTGTCCGGGCGTGGCTTAAATAGCCTTGGAAGAAGTTCCAGGTGAGTATTCTTCCACAGCCCCACCCAAGTAACAAAATAGTTCCCTCAGAAAAATAGTCCCTCCTAAGCCTCATTTGGCTTGGTTCTTCATGCAGCATGGTCTGCATCAGGTGAGTGTGCAGCATGGTCTGCTTCAGGTAAGTGCACCAAACACTTCCCCTTATGAGCCTGGCGCCAACGGCGCCAGGACAGAGTCCAAAGAGCCCCTATAAAGGGCCGCTGGGCTTTTACCCGGGGGCGTGATGCCTGCTCCCGGGGGTGCTGGGCCTGGCCTGGTATTCCGGGGGTAGGCATCATGACAGCACTCCCCCCCAAGGCCCCTCCCAAGGTCGTTCCCTCAGGAGGTTTCGGTTTGTTCGGGAAATTCCGATGGAACCTTTTTACTAGCCGAGGTGCATGTACGTGGTCGCTGGGTTCCCAAGATCTTTCCTGAGGCCCATACCCCTTCCAATCAATTAGATAGAAAAGTTTTGATTTTGAGATCTTAGAGTCCAAAATGTTCTTCACCTCGAATTTAGGCTCCCCATCTATCTGGATTGGTTCTGGTGGCTTTATTAATCTGGTTCCTGGTTGCACTGGTTTCAAAAGCGACACATGAAAAACGGGGTGAATCCGCATGTTAGCTGGTAGATCTAGCTTGACTGCCACTGGGTTAATTATAGCTTTGATCGAGTAAGGGCCTAAATATCTTGGATTAAAAGTCCGAGGTCCCTTGAGTGATAAGTGTTTGGTAGCCAACCATACTTGATCCCCTATTTGGTATGGAGGCGCCTCCTTTCGATGCAGATCCGCATTCTTTTTGTATTTCCCTTTCGCATGTTGTAAGTGTGCAGTAGCATCCTTGAAGGCTTGAGTAATTGTAGAATGCAAATGGTCCACTGCGGGCATTTCGAGGCTCAAAGGTGAGTCCAGGTCTGAAGTACGAGGGTGATGTCCATATAGGGTATAAAAGGGGCTTTGACCAGTTCCAGAGTGTATCGAGTTATTGTATGCATATTCAGCCACCCATAAAATATCCTTCCAATTACCCTCCGATTGGTGCAACATACATCGTAGATATTGTTCAAGGGTCTGGTTCGTTCTCTCCATCTGACCATCGGTCTGTGGGTGGTGGCTGGTTGAAAGTCTTACGTCGATTTGTGCCAGTTGACAACATTTTTTCCAAAAATGAGAAATAAACTGGCTTCCCCGATCGGAGATTAGTATGGACGGGAATCCATGCAGACGGATGATATTTTCGAGGAATTCCTTGGCAAGAACAAAAGCTGAAGGTAAACCTTTCAACGGAATAAAATGGGCCATCTTGGAAAATAAATCCACCACAACCAGAATAGTATTGTATCCATTACAAGAGGGCAGGTCCGTGATAAAATCTAGTGACAAGGTGTACCAAGGTGCTGGTGGAATGTCTAAGGGCTGAAGAAGACCGGCGGGTTTTGATTTTTGACCTTTGTTTTGGGCGCAAACTCCACAGAACATCACGAAAGATTTAATATCCTTTTGCCAGGACGGCCACCAGAATTGTCGTTTAATTTTTTCCTCTGTTTTGGCAATGCCAGGATGTCCTTCCATCAGAGTATCGTGATGACGGGAAATAACCAGTTCTTGCAATTCCTTTTCTGGTAAAAATAAACGTCCTCGGAAGTAAGGTAAGCCATCGTTGATTGAAAGGTCAGACCCCCTTTTGATCCAATCCTGCAAGGCTGAAGAGTCCAGGAATAGTTTTACCCGTGCTTGAATGTCTTCAAGGGTTTGTAAAGTGGTTATCCCCAAGATTCTTTGTTCGGGAATTATCGGCACAGGTTCTGAGTTTGTGTCCATTTCTCCCATTCCAATTCGAGATAGCGCGTCGGCTTTGCCATTCTTACAGCCGGGACGGTAAGTGATTACAAAATCGAACTCAGCAAAGAATAAAGCCCATCAGAGCTGTCGTGAAGACTGAGCCTTGGCAGTTTTTAAATATTGTAAATTTCGGTGATCAGTGATCACGGTGATGGTATGCCTGGCGCCAAGAAGATAATGCCGCCAAGCCTTAAAGGCAGACTTAATGGCTAATAATTCCTTATCAGTGATTCCATAATTTATCTCCGGCGGCGAGAACTTTCTGGACCAAAATGCTACGGGGTGCAGTTGGTTGGTTTGGCTAAGCTGGATGTGTCGGTTTCGACTATATATGGGAGATCAGGACGCGGGTGTTTCAAAATAGGTGCGGACGTAAATTTAGCTTTTAATTCCTGAAAGTCCTGTTCAGCTTCCTCGGTCCATTCAAAACGTTTATTCTTCCGCAAGAGTGCAGTGATGGGTTGCACCACCCGTGAAAATTCCGGGATAAACCTGCGATAAAAATTGGCAAAACCAAGCATGCTTTGGACACCTTTCACCGAACTAGGTGATGGCCATTTGAGGATGGCATCCACTTTCCGTGAGTCCATTCGGACCCCTTTAGGTGTCAGGATGAATCCAAGAAACTCAACCTCGGTGGTATGGAAAACGCATTTCTCCAGTTTTGCAAACAGTTTGTGCTGGCGCAATTTCTCAAGGACGGCCCTGACATGTTTTCTGTGATCTGATTCCGAAGAGGAGTACACCAGAATGTCATCGATATACACGACAACACAGACATCGATGAGTTCCCGAAGGACATCGTTCATGAAGAATTTGAAGGCAGCAGGCGCGTTGCACAACCCGAAAGGCATCACCTGGTATTCGAATAGTCCATATTTTGTACGGAAGGCCGTTTTCCATTCATCGCCTTCTTTTACTCGTACCAGATGATAAGCCCCCCGGAGATCTAACTTGGTGTATATGCAAGCGTCCTTCACCTGGTCAAGGAGTTCAGGGATCAAAGGCAGAGGGTAACGATTTTTAACAGTTATCTGGTTCAATGTGCGGTAATCGATACAAGTTCTAAGGTCGCCTTCTTTTTTTGGCACGAAGAACAAAGCCGAGGATGCCGGAGACTTTGACGGGCGAATGAAACCATTGGCTAGGTATTGATCTAAATATTGTCTCAAATGCAGATTCTCCGGCTCAGTAAGGGCATAAATCCTGCTACAAGGGGGTTGAGCACCGGGCACCAGATCGATTTGGCAATCGTACGATCTGTGAGGAGGTAACGTGTTGGCTTGTTCCTTTTGGAAGACGTCCTGAAAGTCTTGGTATTCCGGAGGTAGTTGCATGGAGACAGAGGTTACTGATGCTAGACTGATCTTCAGATTTTCTGGGTAGCAGGTTCGTGCACACTCCGGAAAGGTTATTCTCTTCGCTCGCCAATCAATTCGAGGATTATGTGTCTCTAACCAAGGGATTCCGAGAATAACCTGAAACTGTGGAGCCTTGATTACATCAAACACAACTGCCTCCCGATGGCCGTCCGGACCTACAAGTGTCACCTCAGCTGTGGAATGTGTTACCGGTCCCGAGGCAATTTCGGTTCCATCAACTGTGGTGATGACATCTTTGCTGGTTTTAGGACGCAGAGGGAGGTTAATCCTGGAGACCAATTCACGATCCACGTAGTTTCCTATAGCCCCACTATCGATGTATGCCTTTATTGCATGCAACCGCTTAGGCTGTTCCGGATCTACGAGGACCATTGGCACAATGAAATCCGAGGTCTGAGAGTTCGTTTTCAAGCTCGGCAAGCGGACCCCTAAGCTTGTCGGGTGGGGTCGTTTCCCGATACAGAGGTTTCATGGATTTTTTCAGCGGCTCCTACCACCTTCCTGGGCGGCCTTGCCGGGCAATCTCGTAGAAAGTGTCCAGAGGATCCACAATAAAGACATAAGTGCATCTGCCATCTTCTTTCACGTTCCTTTTGAGTTAAAGGTCCTTTAACTCCTCCGATTTGCATTGGCTCAGAGGCTTCAGCCCCCTTGAGGTTAACGTGGGTCTTGACTAACACCCTGGTCTCAAACTTGGACCGATCTGCTTTTCTGTTTTGCAGTCTGTGATCCAATTGGACCACTAAGTCTATATATTCTGAGCATTCTTGGGGCGGATTTACAACTTGGGCCAGGACATCTTTAAGTTCTCCGCGTAGACCTCGATAAAATAACGTGATTCTTTTATCCTCTGGCCACCCAGTTTCCACAATTAGTCTATTAAAGGTTGCAATGTAGGAAAGGAGGTCTTGATTGCCCTGTCGCAGAGATAGAAGTTCGTCATCTAGAGCCTGCCCCTGGGAGTGATGAGCAAATAACCTTTCCATGCTTGCTTGAAATCCTTGAAAATCACAAAGAATCGGGTCATCTTGAGTTACCAGTGGAACTGACCAATCAGCAGCACTGCCGCTGAGATATGACAATACAAAGGCTACCTTGGTCTGGTCATTAGGGAAGGCCCCAGGTCTGCACAGGAAATGCAAACAACACTGATTCATGAATACGGCGAATCGTTTGGGGTCCCCAGCAAAGTGTTTGGGTGGGGCCAGCGGCATGTTTCCTGGTGGATTAATCTGCACCGGGTTACTGGAAAGCACAGGAGCGGGGTTCCCTCCGGAACCGGGTAAAGGAGTTTGTCCAGCTTGACCTTGCAAAAGCTGTCTAGCCAGGTCATCAGTCCTTTCCTTTGATGCAATCACTTCCCTCCTGAGAGCATTAGTCTCTTGACGAGCGGCGTGTACTTTGGCCCGTAATTCCCCCAGTAGTTGGGCCAACTGGTCAGTTTCAGAAGTTTCCATAGCGCCTGGGTGGGAATTTGTAGGAAGGCTTCGCGTTCTGTAACGCTCACCTGGCTCCCACGGAGGCGCTGGTCTGGGTTGCTGTGGCCTCTTCAAGCGTGATGCGCAGAATTCGGACCACTGATTGAACAGGACCCTCAAATCTTGCTTGTCTGGCCCGTAGGAATATCCTTCTGCAGATGAGAAAGGGGATTAACTGTCTGCTGAATAGTGTGCTTGCTTTCCCCTCTCCCCTTCGTTCTCCTCTGACTTCCTCCAAAACCCCCCGGTTTAAGCTCACCTTATGGTTTGGAAGGATGAACTCTCCATCCTGCTTCTGGTGCAGGGGCGCGCGTTCGTACAGTTACTTCACTGGTTTTCAGAATGGCGCTGGCAAATCCACTTGACTTTTCTGAGCGATACACCGTAAGTATGAAGATGCTAAAGTTCAAGTGTGAGCCTCCTTTTATGTTGTTTCTCCTAACCTGTGATCTGTCCTTTATTTCAGGTGCAGAACCAAGGCGATGCGTTGAGGGGTTAAATTGCCGGTGGTAAAATCAGGTGAGTTAGTGATGAGGGCGACCCCTCTAAATGTCTTTATAATTCCCCAGTAATGTCTTTTGTCCTTTCCCCATAGGGGCCGGGGTGCGGTACCTGCCAAAGATGCGGTGCCGACCCGAGATGTGGAATGGTTCACCAAGAAAAGCCGGTAAGTAATATGGCTGAAAATTCAGCCTTCCTCTTGTGTTCCCTTGCTCACCTTTTGTCTCTTCTTCTCTCCCCTAGGTGCAGAGATGTGGCGACTGGTGCTGAGAGCCGCGATGGAGCCGGGCGGCGTCTCGGGAACAGGTGAGTGAAGCGCGGCGCTGCACCGAGCAACCCGGTGCTTTTAAATGGAAGTCCTCCTTCAGGAATGCAGGCGTGAAGATTCCGGATGCAGGTAAGAAGGTTGAATAAGTTCTTGGTTTTCACCTTTCTCTTCTCTTCTTTCCTTACAGGTGTTCCAGGTTCGAGGCGGGCGTGGCTGGAGTCCAGGTGCAGGAGCTGACACAGTGAGCGTTCAGC
The DNA here is from genome assembly GCF_040938575.1 of Ambystoma mexicanum. NCBI lineage: Eukaryota > Metazoa > Chordata > Amphibia > Caudata > Ambystomatidae > Ambystoma > Ambystoma mexicanum. Next base: position 1,297,161,117 of record NC_090921.1, on the reverse strand, counting down.
TGCTGGGATGCAGAACAACGCGAAGCACGTGTGGCTGTCCGGGCGTGGCTTAAATAGCCTTGGAAGAAGTTCCAGGTGAGTATTCTTCCACAGCCCCACCCAAGTAACAAAATAGTTCCCTCAGAAAAATAGTCCCTCCTAAGCCTCATTTGGCTTGGTTCTTCATGCAGCATTGTCTGCATCAGGTGAGTGTGCAGCATGGTCTGCTTCAGGTAAGTGCACCAAACACTTCCCCTTATGAGCCTGGCGCCTATGGCGCCAGGACTGATGACCAACATGAGCCTGGTGCCAACGGCGCCAGGAGAGAGTCCAAAGAGCTCCTATAAAGGGCCGCTGGGCTTTAACCCGGGGGCGTGATGCCTGCTCCCGGGGGTGCTGGGCCTGGCCTGGTACTCCGGGGGTAGGCATCATGACAAGATGCCATACGTCAAATTGATGTTTAATATGTGGGAACTTCTCTCTCATTGTCTTGGCAATTGAAACGTGTCTATCCGTGGCTATGAGGTCGATGTGCATTCCCCTTGATTGTAGATATTCCACTGATTTTATAAATCCTAGTTTCTCCATGGCCACTGAGGATGTACATTGTGTTACCTGCACGACCACCGAACTCACAATTTTCTTACTATCCATGTCCTGAAAGTGGTAGGTGCAGTACTTGGCAGAAAATCCAGGGCTGTCGCACTGTCCATCGCCGGCTAGCCTGAATCGTTTGCCTTTGAATGTACTTGCTAGAGACAATTGTTCAATTTTCCAAGCATCACTAATGGCCGGAAACAGATAATCACGTTGGTATATGTAGTACAGCGCTTTAGAAATGAAATGGTGTCCCACAAACTGAAAGAAAGCCTCTAACTTTCTAAAACTGGAGCCACTAAAAAGTGATGCAGCTGCACACAGTAGATTGCCTGCTGGCAGTTTCCCCAGCATCGGTTGTGCAGACCATGAGAACCTATGATTTAATCTACAGGCGGCATTTATTTTGACGTTTCTGCTTTTTATTTGACGAGTCACATTAATCAATGGCTTCCCACATACTTTCCCTCTAATGGAATGCACACATTTCAGCATACTTATAATTTCCATCAAACAACTGTCGAATACAATGTATTTGCTCTCTTTCATTAGACTGTCATCCTGCGTCAACGTTGTTTCGGCCTGTGACGTTGTGGAGATTTCAACACATTGGAAAGTAATATCGCTGATATCAAGTTCTGATGCGTCTATGGATGCTGCGGCTGGTTCATTCTCTGTCATTTCGACATCTATTACTTCAACATTGATGGGAGAACACAACAATGTCGACAGGTTTTTTGGTGGCAAATTTTTGGCGGGTGTAGATTGTGTAAATTGATCTGCAACTACTTCAGAGCTATCTTCAATACATTCAATAACATCTTCTTGTGGTGGTGCGGTCGCACTGTAGCTATGGTCCAATGCCACTTTGCTGTAGTCTCCAAACACAGTTAATTCATGTTCTGGCCATTGGACATGAGCATCTTGAGCCTGAATACGCCTCGCCTCAATTAATAGTTCCTCCATAGTGTACACGGTCTGGCAAGCCACATCTCTCATTCGCTTCACTGTCTGTGTCTGTATAGTTCTGACACCCACGGGTAACTGGAGGAGAGATTGGAAAAGGGATGTTCAGTTTAAACACAAGATGGAGTGTAGTAGAATTGACTGGAAAAAAACATAAAATAGTCCCCAGCACAAACATTTTTTTAAAGTTATGAACTGTTTGTAACTAACCCTTTTTTGGTTTTTTTTCTTTGCAACTTTTTTGACTCGACCTTCAACATCTGCACGCTGTAGCTCCGATTCGTTTCCGCATGTCCTCCCTTCCTCTTGTGCTGCAACGACTATATTTTCTGTATCCGCATAGACAGCACGGAATGAGGCTCCATCGTCTCCCTGAAACATAGTACTTTCATTACTATGTATCAAAATATTGTTAGCATAAAACACACGTGAGGACGAACACACAGGTACATCTCAATAGCCAAACACGATTTAAACATTGTGTGCAACAATCAAACGACAAGTATTCGACCAGTGATGATCTATTTCGATGGAACTGTCAGTATCCATACCTCTGGCTCTGCATGGACTGCCATGAATGGTTGTATTGGAGAGGAGGCATCCGCATCTCCCTGAAACACAGTACTTGCATCAGTATGCTTTTCAATATTGGAAACACAATACAGACTTGGGGTCGACGGCACAGGTACATATAAAGAGATAACCACAAATGATGCATTGTCCAAAAGAATCAAGGACAATCCAAATATGATCACATTTCATCGACTTATTTCAACAATTCCTTTACATCTGCATCATCTAAATGAGATGTTGTGATTGTGGTGGAAGCTCTGTCGTCTCCCTGAAACACAGTACTTGGATTAGTATGGTTTTCAATATTGGAAACATAACACACACTTGGGGTCGAACGCACAGGTACATATAAAGAGATATCCGCAAATGATGCATTGTCCAAAAGAATCAAGGAAAATCTAAATATGATCACATTTCATCGACTTTTTTCTCCGATTTATTTACATCTGCATCATCTAAATTGGATGTTGTGATTGTAGTGGAAGCTTCATCGTCTCCCTGAAACACAGAACTTGCGTTAATAGGGAAGAAAGTATAGCAAATGGAATCACATTATATGATCACGCACGATGGAGCTGTCATTATCCATACCTCGTGCTGCTGAAGAATATCTATGGATGTTGCAAATGTAGTGCGCACTTCCGAAAGCTGTTGCGCCGATTCGTATACGCATGGTCCCGCTTCCACTTCCCCTGGAATTACTTGAATGTCAGGCTCTGCATCAAGTGCAGGGGTTGACGCTCCATCAACTGCCTGAAACATAGTACTTGCATTAGTAAGGATTACAATAGTGAAAACATAACACACACCTGGGGTCGACAGCACAGGTACATATCAACGGCTAACCACGAATGAAACATTGTGTAAAACAATCAAACGACAAGAATTCAAGCTCTGATGATGACGCTCGATGGAGCTGTCAGTATCCATACCTCCTGCTGTTGAAGAACATCTAGAAATGTTGAAGATGTGGCGGACGCTTCAGCATCTCCCTGAAAGACAGTACTTGCATTAGTATGGATAACACTAATTATAACTGAAAACAAACACCAGTGGACGATAACTAAGGTGTATATCAATTGGAAAGCACTAACCAAACATTCGGTAAAATGATTACACGATAAAATAAAAATATTACTTGATATGCATAAAACAAGTCTGTTGCGGATTAGCCTAGTAAGATTACCTGATACGTGCTAGAAGTGGTTGATAACTGCGACCACGTCAAGGATGTAGAATGTTCTTGCTTCAGATTCAAGGGATAGTCAAGAAGTTGTAAAGGTAAATTAATGATTTATAATGAAATACCAATATAAAAAATAGCCATGTAAGGCGACAGAATACTTGTAAAATGCTCAATACAGCACAGTTCCCTGTTCCCATATATATACATTGTGTTTGTGGCTTATGAAATTGAAAAAGAATATATTGGTAAATGTCATTATTCAAAAAACTATACACTCATATCAATATCGAAATTATTACAAGGGATAGAACACCTACAATATCAATTAATCCGTTCGGATACCTACACACTACCGCAAGGCCTAAAGCTAAATCCGGACACTTGACTCACCGGTGGCGGAATGTGGACGCATAGAGTGTGAATAGCGTTTTCGAGCAATTTCGGTGTCGTTCTTTGTTACCCAAGATGTTGTGTACATGTCCAAGGAAAAGTGCCGGCTGCAGATGCGGTATCGATCACCCCTCTTGTCCTGTAAGACTTGTTGGACTCTACTTTCCAGCTCATCCAGTGGATATCTGCAATGTCTGACCCATTCTCTTATTCGATCAACAGTTTTCGGGAATACATGCATTTTAGTGCCTTCAGATTTCGCATGGGTCTTCGAAGGGCAACCACTAATCGAACAGGCAGGTATTGTTGATAAATCTGAAAAGTAAATATCGACATTATTATACAATCTTCAAGAATAAAGATTTGATACAAAAGTAAATGAATCATACAATGATCAATGCAAGGTTTGTTTTGGTCGCAGGAACTATACCAGTTTATTATGTGCGGCTTAGTATTTGCATAAGTTGCAGAAATGTATAAAAAAAAACATCTCACTATTCTTAGAGAGGCACAGATTCACCCTACTGATGAGGTCCAACCAGACCGAAACACGTGTCTGGGGTTTCTGTTGGTACTCTTGTTCAGAGGAGAATTGCCTAGCATTTCGGTGCTGGACTGCCCCAGGGCAGGACAAAGACTGATATGTTTAGGATATTTCTTCTCTGTGAAAGATAGTGAGCTAAAGACTCTGGGTAAGTCTCTCGTAACCAGGACTAATGTCTGGCAGAGGGACTCCCAGGACCCCCCTTGTTAATTTGCATATTTAAGTAACTTTGGGTCTCACCCTAAGTTACTAGGGGAATCCAGACGTGGACCCCTTGCTCATTATTCTTAGAGAGGCACAGATTCACCCTACTGATGAGGTCCAACCAGACCGAAACACGTGTCTGGGGTTTCTGTTGGTACTCTTGTTCAGAGGAGAATTGCCTAGCATTTCGGTGCTGGACTGCCCCAGGGCAGGACAAAGACTGATATGTTTAGGATATTTCTTCTCTGTGAAAGATAGTGAGCTAAAGACTCTGGGTAAGTCTCTCGTAACCAGGACTAATGTCTGGCAGAGGGACTCCCAGGACCCCCCTTGTTAATTTGCATATTTAAATAACTTTGGGTCTCACCCTAAGTTACTAGGGGAATCCAGACGTGGACCCCTTGCTCACTATTCTTAGAGAGGCACAGATTCACCCTACTGATGAGGTCCAACCAGACCGAAACACGTGTCTGGGGTTTCTGTTGGTACTCTTGTTCAGAGGAGAATTGCCTAGCATTTCGGTGCTGGACTGCCCCAGGGCAGGACAAAGACTGATATGTTTAGGATATTTCTTCTCTGTGAAAGATAGTGAGCTAAAGACTCTGGGTAAGTCTCTCGTAACCAGGACTAATGTCTGGCAGAGGGACTCCCAGGACCCCCCTTGTTAATTTGCATATTTAAGTAACTTTGGGTCTCACCCTAAGTTACTAGGGGAATCCAGACGTGGACCCCTTGCTCACTATTCTTAGAGAGGCACAGATTCACCCTACTGATGAGGTCCAACCAGACCGAAACACGTGTCTGGGGTTTCTGTTGGTACTCTTGTTCAGAGGAGAATTGCCTAGCATTTCGGTGCTGGACTGCCCCAGGGCAGGACAAAGACTGATATGTTTAGGATATTTCTTCTCTGTGAAAGATAGTGAGCTAAAGACTCTGGGTAAGTCTCTCGTAACCAGGACTAATGTCTGGCAGAGGGACTCCCAGGACCCCCCTTGTTAATTTGCATATTTAAGTAACTTTGGGTCTCACCCTAAGTTACTAGGGGAATCCAGACGTGGACCCCTTGCTCACTATTCTTAGAGAGGCACAGATTCACCCTACTGATGAGGTCCAACCAGACCGAAACACGTGTCTGGGGTTTCTGTTGGTACTCTTGTTCAGAGGAGAATTGCCTAGCATTTCGGTGCTGGACTGCCCCAGGGCAGGACAAAGACTGATATGTTTAGGATATTTCTTCTCTGTGAAAGATAGTGAGCTAAAGACTCTGGGTAAGTCTCTCGTAACCGGGAATAATGTCTGGCAGAGGGACTCCCAGGACCCCCCTTGTTAATTTGCATATTTAAGTAACTTTGGGTCTCACCCTAAGTTACTAGGGGAATCCAGACGTGGACCCCTTGCTCACTATTCTTAGAGAGGCACAGATTCACCCTACTGATGAGGTCCAACCAGACCGAAACACGTGTCTGGGGTTTCTGTTGGTACTCTTGTTCAGAGGAGAATTGCCTAGCATTTCGGTGCTGGACTGCCCCAGGGCAGGACAAAGACTGATATGTTTAGGATATTTCTTCTCTGTGAAAGATAGTGAGCTAAAGACTCTGGGTAAGTCTCTCGTACCCAGGACTAATGTCTGGCAGAGGGACTCCCAGGACCCCCCTTGTTAATTTGCATATTTAAGTAACTTTGGGTCTCACCCTAAGTTACTAGGGGAATCCAGACGTGGACCCCTTGCTCACTATTCTTAGAGAGGCACAGATTCACCCTACTGATGAGGTCCAACCAGACCGAAACACGTGTCTGGGGTTTCTGTTGGTACTCTTGTTCAGAGGAGAATTGCCTAGCATTTCGGTGCTGGACTGCCCCAGGGCAGGACAAAGACTGATATGTTTAGGATATTTCTTCTCTGTGAAAGATAGTGAGCTAAAGACTCTGGGTAAGTCTCTCGTAACCAGGACTAATGTCTGGCAGAGGGACTCCCAGGACCCCCCTTGTTAATTTGTGACTAAAAACTGAACATGTGACTCATCCCTTGGATGTTCTGTATTGCACGAGAAGGAAACATGCTTACATTATAGACTGGACCCCCGAAGGGTGCAATTCGATAACAATAGACACAGATGAAAATAAATAGATCTATTGATAGCATAGCAATGGAAACTCAAGTCAATAGCAATGAGACCAATGAACCTAGCACTATTGTGTACTCAACTCGCAAATAGATAGAAATTTAAAAATCTGCGAAATATGACTAGGATACATGGCCTTACCTTGACCAACAAACAGTTGGATTCAGCAAGCAGAGCAGTATGTTGCAGGAGAATAGGTGGGTGGCCACAGGTAGCACACTGATGGGTTTGCTCTAAGCGGTCACAGAAGTTCACGGATAGCACGACGACGAGCAGATTAGCGTAGATCTCAGTGGTTGCCAGGTAACACGTTCAGGAGTTGACTTGCAAAGCACAAAGATGTTCTCATGAGACATATCAATTGGTTTAAAAAGTATTAGAAGCAGGGGTGTGTTTGTGAATGTATGACGTATGTATGTCGTGGTCTTAGGGGGGTGGCCTGCTTCAAGGGGAGGCCTGGCTGGAGACACGGGGTCTGAGGTGGCCATGTGACCGATGGCCCCTTGGCGTGGGATACCTTTTGAAGTGTACATGTAGTTTGGCACCTTGGCCTTTCGCGCCCCTGACAGCCCCCATGCCAGCGCGCATCCTCTGGCGCGAACCGCCTTTGATAGAGGGGGCTGGGATGGATGGGCCTGGGGCGTGCAGATAAGGCGCAGGAAGACTGCTGAACGGAGACACACTTATGTGGATTGCAGGGGGGCGGCCTGCTTCAAGGGGAGGCCTGGCTGGAGACACGGGGTCTGAGGAGGCCATGTGACCGATGGCCCCTTGGCGTGGGATACTTTTTGAAGTGTACATGTAGTTTGGCACCTTGGCCTTTCGCGCCCCTGACAGCCCCCCATGCCAGCGCGCATCCACTGGCGCGAACTGCCTTTGATAGAGGGGGCTGGGATGGATGGGCCAGGGGCGTGCAGATAAGGCACAGGAAGACTGCTGAACGGAGACACACTTAAGTGGATTGCAGGGGGGCGGCCTGTTTCAAGGGGAGGCCTGGCTGGAGACACGGGGTCTGAGGAGGCCATGTGACCAATGGCCCCTTGGCATGGGATACCTTTTGAAGTGTACATGTAGTTTGGCACCTTGGCCTTTCGCGCCCCTGACAGCCCCCCATGCCAGCGCGCATCCACTGGCGCGAACCGCCTTTGATAGAGGGGGCTGGGATGGATGGGCCTGGGGCGTGGAGATAAGGCACAGGAAGACTGCTGAACGGAGACACACTTATGTGGATTGCAGGGGGGCGGCCTGCTTCAAGGGGAGGCCTGGCTGGAGACACGGGGTCTGAGGAGGCCATGTGACTGATGGCCCCTTGGCGTGGGATACCTTTTGAAGTGTACATGTAGTTTGGCACCTTGGCCTTTCGCGCCCCTGAAAGCCCCCCATGCCAGCGCGCATCCACTGGCACGAACTGCCTTTGATCGAGGGGGCTGTGATGGATGGGCCTGGGGCGTGCAGATAAGGCACAGGAAGACTGCTGAATGGAGACACACTTATGTGGATTGCAGGGGGGCGGCCTGCTTCAAGGGGAGGCCTGGCTGGAGACACGGGGTCTCAGGAGGCCATGTGACCGATGGCCCCTTGGCGTGGGATACCTTTTGAAGTGTACATGTAGTTTGGCACCTTGGCCTTTCGCGCCCCTGACAGCCCCCCATGCCTGCGCGCATCCACTGGCGCGAACCGCCTTTATATCAGTATATCGTTGCTTATCAATAACAAATGCCACATACCGGAGATTCTTGTGAGCACATACCCACACTTCAACCGGTGTATTATAGTGGTCAAGACCCTAAGGCCTGTATAATCCAGTGGTAATTGTTAGTATAGATATATGTGTGACTTTTATAGAGACATGACCTACTGAAAGACCTTGAACAAGTGTTATTTAGTGCATGCATTATCGTGAATATGTTATGTTAGCTTAGATAGATAGTGACCACCCTGCTTCACAGCGACCAGACCTTCACCCATTCGGAGCACAGATGTCTGACGTCCATCCTTGAATGGAGACACACTTGATTCATTTAGAAAATCGAAACAACCGTTGTTAAAAATATGTGGTGTTTTATTTTGTATCTTATTTTCATGACACAAAAATACAAGACTTTAAAGATTATACAGGTCAGGTTGCAGCACAGCGAGAGAAAATCCCCTGTACTGACCGCTGTCACTCGGGAACGTTTCTCTAATGGCACGAACGGCACAGGCGGGTATCACTCTTTGAACGCGGTATCCAAGCCTCCTGTGGAGCCACCATGTAAAGGAACGATAGGCCACCAGCCTGTACCACCTGTGAAAAGGAATGAAACAAACTGTTTTTAAATGACCAAGATAAGTTTAATAAACGTTTGTTGTCAATGACAATTCTTGTAACTAATGGCATTCTGCACGGACAAATGCTATCTAGACAATGCACACTATTGAACGACTTACATGTGTTACAATGATATGTAGATGTAATTTTGGATATAGTAGAAGAACATGAAATAGGAGTGGCATGAGAAGCAGAGTATACTTACTCGTTACTCGGATTACGAGGACGAACAGTTGCGCGAAGTTCGTGCATAAGCACCATCATTATTCTCAACACGGCCCGTGTGAGGCAGGCTGCCCTAAAGTCTGGCAGCTCGGTGATGCATTGCGGTCGTGGCTCGCATTCCGAAATGTAGGCCAGGCATCCCGAGTTTTCTCGGCAGCAGCAGTTCTCGTCGTCAGTTGGCATTAGCTTGCACCGATTGCATGTGCACCAGGTGGAGACGCCGTCCATTCGACTAGGACCAGGCTCTTCATCTGTTGATTTGTCCTGCCAACTGCCGTCCGAATCCCCATCGTTTTCGCGTGTTTCCCTTTCCAGTAGTTCCTCCTCGGTATACTCGGGCTCGCACATGTAGGGCATTATTGTAGCCATTTCCATGGCGACACGTCATTAGCTGAAGCGCGGCGAATGTTGACACGAGACGTGCTTTGGCGTTGGGAAATGGGCGGTACGAGTCTGCTGATGACAGGCTCAGAGGCGGGGGAATTGATTTAGTGCCGCAAAAGCAGGTCAGCCAGGGGGATCGGGGAAAAGATAGGATTATCAGAAAATGGCGGTTCCTTGGTGCTTGTTTTCGCGTGCGTTTAATGGACGAAAACTCGGGTAAGGTCCATAGGAAAGTTTTCTAAAATCGAGCCACTTAGGCTTAAAAAAACATGGCCGACCCGTAGGGACAATAAAAATGTTTACTAGACCATGCCTTTAAAACTCTGATTTGAATAACGACTTCACTTTTTGGCCAATACAGTAAGGTGCAGGCTTCAGAGATGTGCTCGAACCGCTTGAGCTCATAAATAGCTGGCACTGCACTATTTTGCAGTTTGGCTATACATTTCTTGGCTATACCCAGGTAGATAGTTGCACAGTATTGAATTTTGGAAAGGGGCACTGTTTGAACCATGGGCTTTCGGGCTTCAGACCCAGGAAGTAGCCAGATGTGCTTATATTGTGCCGGTGAAAGTGGGCACTCTTAGATACAGCATCCACTTGGGGGGGCACAGGACAATTTACTGTCCTTCAGGAGGAGTGCCTAAGCTAGAGAGCCGCATAAATGACATCAGGTTCCCCCCTCTGGCCACCTACTAACAGGATTTCAATTTTTCCTGATTAAGCCTGAGGAAATTGCCCTGCCACCATCTCTGTATCGCCCCCAATCGCTCTCCCACTTTCCTGCCTGCCTCATGACTGTTATGAAGGTGTACTAAAAACAGTTTATTGTCAGCATAAGGCTGACCGTCAAAGCCCCAACTTTCAATGATGTGCCCTAAAGGTGATATATATACATTGAAAAGGAGGGGTGAAAGAGCAGACCCTTGTTGAACTCCACAGGTCGACCAGTTCCTGTGCGATATATCATTTCCAGGTTGTAGTCTCTGGCTTCTGCCGGTCAAATATGATTTTAGCCAAGCCAATGCTGTCCTAGAAACACTCATCTGAGATTTTAAGCGCTGACTCAAGTTATTACGGTCTCGATTGTCAAAAGCGGCAGAGAGATCGAGGCGAATCAATGCTGCTTTCACGCTCCTTACTCTGCATAATTTCCTTTGCTCATAATTTTCGCCAGGCTTCATTTTGCTCGTCACAGCAGCAAAATGGGTGCGATGACCTCTTGTTCATTTTTTTGCTGCTGCTTCATACGTCAGTGAATATAAATGCGATTTGTGCCCGTATTTGTGTGTAGGCTGGAGAAACAGAAATGGCCACAGGTTTGCCTTTCTTCGACGATACAAAAGAACTATAAATATATTACTATGGATTCCCGCCTACGTGTTCATATGTCTTCTTTACATCTGGGGATCCATGTCTTTATGCATTTGCATCAGCTCATTTGCGTCTTCACATTTGCATCATTAAAAAATAAACAGGCGTTGGGGGTGCGTTCGAATTCCCAATATCACCATCACCTTTTATTTTCTATTCCTCTATGGCGTTTTTTAACACATGTTTTGTTTGTTCCCTGAAAAATGAGCAAAATAGATGAACATGCACAATTGCAAATGAACTGATGCAAATTTATAAAAATGGAAATTCAGTGATGAAAAGACATCTCCATTATAAAAAATAAATGAAGCTAATATCATCAGCTCTTAGAAAAGCCAGAACTGCTGAGCGTATGTAAAATGGAAGACCTTGGAAGCCCTTTGTCATGGCTCAATAGAAATGCAATCCCAGAGCATGTCATGGTCACGTGGCAACCGGCGACCACACCTATCCAAAAATACAGCTATGTTGGAGCACCACTGAACAAACCTGTAGTCAGTACTTGAAGTGGGCCAGGGCCAGGCCCTAGCAGTCTCCAAAATGTGGGGCTGAGCCGGGGGCCTGTCAGGGCCCCCCAGTCCCACCAGAACATTGGATGGACACATTATCCCGCTGCAGCCACAGCCGCGATGGGAGATGTGCCAGCCAGGTCTTTCAGTGGGGTAAGAAATCGAGGTGGGGCCTTCAGATTTTCCAAGGGTTAAAGACACCTCGGCGAACTGGGGAAGGGGTGGGGAAACAAAGGGACAGTAACTTCCTCTGGTGACCCTTCATGTGAGGGGTCACCAGAGGAAATTACAGTGACTGACAAAAGTGCCAGCCAGCCACAGCAAAGCTGTGGCTAGCTGGCTCAATGGTGGGCACCAGAGCTATAAGTGGGGCGGGGCTAGTGGTGCCGAGCCCAGGCAGTCTCTAAAATGGGCTCCCGAGCCGGGGCCCTGCCAGGGCCTACCCCCGACTAGCCCCAGCCATGCCGACACCTCCGTCAGGCAGCAAGTTTAGCCGAAGCTTTGCAGTTACACTGGCTGCCTGCAAATGTCAGCACTTTGGAAGTACTGACACCTGCAAACAGCCTGTGTAACTGTGCAGCGCTTCAGCTACACAGGCTGCTTGATGTCTTTGTACTCAGAAACAGGAAGAGGGCTGGACTGCCCAGCTCTCCTTTTATTTCCGAGTAAATGGTCATCACGCAGCATGAAGCCATGAGGCTTCATGCGGTGTGATGACTAAACTCGAAAACAAAAGGAGTCAGTGCTGGGCAGTCCAGCACTCCTGCTGTTTCTGAGTACAGAGACAACAGCAGCAGGGTGACCTTTCATTCAAAGAGCAGAGGTTAAAGTGTTGCCTACCACCGGCTCCTTGGATGAAAGGGCTGCCTGCTACGTGTGAGCTGGGGCCCACTTGTGTCACACCTTTGGGGCGCCTAGCGTCTTCTTTTGTTCAAAAGGAGGGGCTGGGCCCATCAAAGGTAATAATGCCAGTGCGCACCAGCTCTACTTCTATTACCAGCACCCCCCCAACCTTAGGTGAGGGGGTCTCTCCTTAGGGGGCGTGGCCTAAACACCCCTACCTAGGCCACACACTCTAAGGAGAGCCCCCCTCAATGTCTTCTCCCACTTAATGCACTGAGTCTCGTTGTACGAAGGTCTGAAAACAGAAACTAAATCGCATTCTGTTTTGTTGGAGTCTTTGTTGTCTAAATTTGAAAATGTTAAACTGCACAATGTAGCTAAATCTTTTTTATCTAACTACGGTCACAAAAGTGTTAATCTTAAGGGAGTGCACACCCCACCTTTGGGAAACGAGGGGTCTTTTCCCCTGGATTCTTCAGTGGTTCTGGTCAGATGTGACTCTGAGGTGATGCCACTACTCCGGAAGGAGGTGCAGATTCCTTCTTCTGGCAATAAGGGCCCCACCTCCTTAGATTCCTCACGGGTTGCTGTAGCCGTGACTCTGACTCCGGACCTTTGCAGGTTGGTGTATCAGGGAGTCTGACAACTAAGTCTTTTGACTCTTATGTACTACTAAAACGTCCACTTGATGTTATGTCAAATTCTGTAATATATTCGAAAGCCCTTGAGGATCCAACACCGAAATCCAATTGTAATGTAACGTCAAACTCCCCGGTTTTGAAAAATCCTCTGGAACCACCAAGGGTCAGTCCGATATAAGATTGACTGATAATTTGACAGAACTTTCTCCTCACACTTCAACTCTGCCGATAGCGGCTCAGTTGTACTGGTGGGTGAAGTGGATAACACAACCGTTGAATTGTCTCAGACGCTGAATGACTCGCTGCCGATTGTAAACATCTTTAGTGGGACTACATCCACCTTATTCGCTAAAGCCAGACCATGCCTTCCGAAATGTAAATTGGCTAAAAAGGTTAAAAAAAGGTACAATGGGAAAAAAGAGTAGGCAATCTACAAGACCTTTTTATGGAACATTGTGAAAATATCTCTCTAGGCCAGGGTCAATCATAGGTACCTCTGTTAGTAAATAAGTCTGGAAAAGTCTCTGATGACTCTGATCTTTTGGGTAATTTGCACCTTAAAAATAGTCAATTGGGAGTTTCCTCCCAATTGGTATTGATGGCGACTCCATCCTCAGTAATGTGCTCAGATGTTTCTTTGCAGAGAACCTTATTAGTTCCTGGGTTCACAACATCAGGGGAAGGTAACGCCAGTAGTAGTTCATTACCCTAGGTAGGAGGTCTAGCAGATTTACTGTTGAAGCACTCGGAATTGACTTCTGACAAATTTCCAGCTACAACATGTGCTAACAGATCGACGTGTGATATGGCTTTAGATCAGACCTCAAATGGAATGGCTGAAACTGTCTTGACTCATTTTATTAATTCTCAAGCCTTGACAGTCTCATGGCTTCCTCCCCAGGGAATTCCAAAGCAGTCTGAATTGAGCCAGCATAGAGCGGTTGAGTGCGGAGAGCGGTTGAGAGCGGTTGAGTGCGGAGAGCGGTTGAGTGCGGAGAGCGGTTGAGCATGGGGACCAGAAGAGAGCGGAGGAGCGTGGAGAAGGGACGAGTGTGGAGAGCAGATTAGTGCGAAGCGGATGATTGTGGAGAGCGGATGAATGAGGAGAGCGAAAAAGTAAATGTGTAGCGTGGATGGGCATATGGAACGGATGTGTATATGGAGTGAACGAGTGTCTGATACGGATGAATATATGGAGCGGACGATTGGGTGAAGCGGGTAAATGTGTGGTGCGGACGAGTGTGCCTAACAGATGAATCCATGGAGCGGACAAAAAACATAGAGCAGATGAGTGTATGGAATGGATGAACAGACAGAGCAGACGAGTAGTTGGCTTTTCCGATGAGTGGATGGACCGGACGACCATTGTGGACTGTACGAGTGCCCTATCTGGAACCGGTATGTAGACTAAACGAGTATAAACTACAAGAGTGTGCGGACTGGACGAGTGTGCGGACTGGACGAGTGCGCGGACTGGACGAGTGTGTGAACTAGACGATGATAATGACTGGACGAATGTGTGGAGCGGATGAGTATGAGGAAAGGACGAATATGTGCAACGGACGATACTTAATA